>NC_050101.1:119466757-119769788 GCF_902167145.1 Zea mays | reverse complement strand
TCTTCGATTTCTGCGAGCAAAAGAGCATTCAGATCAAGTACGCATCTGTAGCACATCCAAGAGCCAACGGCCAGGTTGAGCGAGCCAACGGAATGATATTGGAAGCACTCAGGAAAAAGGTCTTCGATAAGAATGAAAAATTCGCAGGAAAGTGGATAAGGGAATTGCCCTATGTTGTTTGGAGCTTAAGAACCCAACCTAGCCGAGCCCTGCATGGAAACACTCCTTTCTTCATGGTCTATGGGTCGGAGGCAGTGCTACCTGCTGATCTCAAGTTTGGGGCACCAAGGTTGATCTTCGAAAGCATAGCAGAAGCTGAAGCCACCAGGCTGGAGGACATTGATGTACTTGAAGAAGAACGGCTGAATGTGGTAATCCAATCAGCGCGGTACCAGCAGACTCTAAGGCGCTATCACGATAAGGCTGTGCGGCAACGATTCTTCTCAGTAGGAGACCTCGTCCTCCGCCGAATTCTAACGGGGGAGGGACGGCACAAACTATCACCCTTATGGGAAGGACCCTTCATGGTAGCAGAAGTCACCCGGCCCGGATCGTATCGCCTCACTCAGATGGACGGCACAGAAGTTGGGAACTCCTGGAACATAGAGCACCTCAGAAAGTTTTATCCCTAGCTGTATTTCAAAACTGCTGGGGCAACAATGTATTCTGTAAAGTGGAAATATGTCATCAATAAAGAGAGATTTCAAAGATACTCAGTTCGTTTGCGATTGACTTGCACGCTTACTTAACTCGGGGTGACCACTATGCCCTACAAACGGAGCAATCGACTTAAGTCGGCGACGACTTAAGGCGGTGCAACATGCTCACGCTTACTTAACTCGGGGTGACCACTATGCCCTACAAATGGAGCAATCGACTTAAGTCGGCGACGACTTAAGGCGGTGCAACATGCTCACGCTTACTTAACTCGGGGTGACCACTATGCCCTACAAACGGAGCAATCGACTTAAGTCGGCGACGACTTAAGGCGGTGCAACATGCTCACGCTTACTTAACTCGGGGTGACCACTATGCCCTACAAACGGAGCAATCGACTTAAGTCGGCGACGACTTAAGGCAGTGCAACATGCTCACGCTTACTTAACTCGGGGTGACCACTATGCCCTACAAACGGAGCAATCGACTTAAGTCGGCGACGACTTAAGGCGGTGCAACATGCTCACGCTTACTTAACTCGGGGTGACCACTATGCCCTACAAACGGAGCAATCGACTTAAGTCGGCGACGACTTAAGGCGGTGCAACATGCTCACGCTTACTTAACTCGGGGTGACCACTATGCCCTACAAACGGAGCAATCGACTTAAGTCGGCGACGACTTAAGGCGGTGCAACATGCTCACGCTTACTTAACTCGGGGTGACCACTATGCCCTACAAACGGAGCAATCGACTTAAGTCGGCGATGACTTAAGGCGGTGCAACATGCTCACGCTTACTTAACTCGGGGTGACCACTATGCCCTACAAACGGAGCAATCGACTTAAGTCGGCGACGACTTAAGGCGGTGCAACATGCTCACGCTTACTTAACTCGGGGTGACCACTATGCCCTACAAACGGAGCAATCGACTTAAGTTGGCAACAACTTAAGGCGGTGCAACATGCTCACGCTTACTTAACTCAGGGTGACCACTATGCCCTACTAACGGATCAATCGACTTAAGTTGGCAACGACTTAAATCGGTGCAACGTGCTCGCGCCAACGTAATTCAGGGGATGACTTCTATATCCCGCAAACAAATTTCATAATCGTCATGTGTCATTTCATTACCGCAAACTCACGAACTAATAAGTTCTGATACAATGAGAGAGTAATTATGTCATTCGAATGATAAACTGATGTCTTCTAACAAGTATTCGATCATGATAACCGCTCACTCAGAGCGCAAAAATTCTTTCTCTATTTCGCAATGTCTTTCTCAGGAGCAACCGACGAAGAAGGACAACTCGAGGAATCAGGGGCAACATTCACGTCGGCCCTTATATCTTCAGGAACAACCACGCCGGGTCTCCTCATCAAGATTTGTCCCGCCCGAATAGCCTTGTCCATGGCTTTGTCGCGCTGGGCTTTGAGAGTAACAGAAGTTTCTTCGGCGACTTTAGCAGCCAGTCGAGCGGTCTCTAACTCCTGGGCAATGGATTTCTTGGAAGCTCGGAGTTCTTTGATGGTGGCATCCTTTGCTGATATCAACCGCTGGAGGCGAGTCATTTCGTCTGCAGATTCCTGCAGCTTACAACGTTGGAGGTCTAATTCTTCCATGGTGAAGCGATGACTTCTCTCCAAGATAGTCAGCGAATTGCTAGAATCACGATACAACCTGTCAAGATTGTCACGAGAAGCAGCAAGGATACGCTTTTCTTCCTGCGAGCAAAAGTCAACTCCTTCAAAAACCAAGCAAATAATAGGAGCACAACAAGGCAAGGCACAGTTTTGTAAGTTACCTTTTCAGAATCAAGCTGAGCATGAAGAGAAGAACTCAGGGCATTGGCGTCATCCAAGGCAGCGGAGACCTGACCCAGTTCAGTTTGGCTCTGAGAGTACTTCTCCTCGATGTCAGTGCACCGCTGAGCCAATTCAGCCAGATCTCGGGAGTGTTTTTCCTCAAGAATTGAAATCTGCCGAGTCACTCCTGACGAGAGATAATCAAACAAAATGGGGTCAGAAGGTAAAACAGTCCACTGCAAAAGCAAAGAGAAGCAAAGAGAGCACTAACCAGCATTGGACGCCTCCAACTCAGAGACACGATGTCGAAGTGACACTGGATTCCAACATGCAAGAGATGAAGCTACTTCTGGGACGGAAGCACCCTGTAGCCTCAGCTGGCCAACCATTCCATCCACCAAAGCCTGATGAGGAAAATAAATGAGTGTGACGACAGCAGTTTAGGCAATATAAAAGTCAAGTCAAAATACAGCACAGTACCTGGAGGTTGGAGAAGAACGAAGGGATCCCCAAATCAGGAGAGATCAATTGATAAGCAGATGGAAGGCCATCACCCGGAGCAGTTCGCAACAAATCAGCAGAGATCAACTCAGTACCTTCAACAGAGCCCAGCACTCGGCCAGCAGGAGCGCTGCCCTCTAAAGCGACTTCCTGATCCAAATTCTAGACCACCACCATACAGCCAGAGCGTGGAGGAGATCCTGCGTGAACATCCATGGAGGTACAGGAAGGAGACCCTGCTTAGGCATCCTCGGGGGCTGGGTCATAGTTGGCACTGCCCATTTGAGCCGGATCATCCCCGGCAGCACCCTCGAGGGCTAGGCAGTGGCTTACACTCTTCACCCGAGCTAAGTCATCCCCGGCGACACCCTCGGGGGCTGGGCATGTGACAGCACCACTCTTGAGGTCTAAGCTCTCTGCAGTAACCACTTCTAAGGTTGATGGGCCCTCTTCTACCTCCATAGGACCAGGACGATTCAAGCCAGTCTCCCGGCCCTCAAGATCGCGCTCTAAGGTCGATGAGGCACGGGATGACCTCAACCCAGCATCGGGCACGTCAGCACAAGCCTCCATTGCACCATCATCCACTGGCTCCGATAACAAGTCCTCTGGGACCATATCCTCAAGAGCTTGATCAAAGTTGGCCAGAGACAGTTCTTGCAGACCAATGAGGGCCGACAAAGCAGGAGAGGGAACTCCACTACTTTCACCGCTGGTGATGAACTGCCGACTGTTTTTCCTCGTCAAAGGAACTTCATTCTCTTCCTCCTCATCATCCACATTGACAACACAAGCAGCACCCCCATTGGGATCGACAACACAAGCAGCACCCCCATTGGGATCAGTAGCAGTTTGGGTACACCCATTGGGGTCAGCGTCAGTAAGTCCAGTCGCAGGCACTTCTTCAGCAGCAGGAACTGAGATACCAGCATCCTCATCAAAACTGGATACTCGCCGGAGGCGTCTTCTTTTCTTCTTTTGCTCATCAGCAGAAGGCCCAGGCTGATTGGTTCGGCTAGGGCGCCTAGGGCGAGTACTGACAGGTTTCTGAACATCCAAAGTTGTATCAACCTCTGGAAGGGGCACCACTGCCAATGTACCAGCAGGAACAGCGTCGGAAGAATCCTCAGCTAGCAGATCAAGCATGGCATTTATATCTGCATCACTAGGGTTCAGGGGCACCTCAAAATGGACTTGCCGTTCGTCATCAGGAATCTCTCCAAGCGAAGCAACCAAAGCACTGACTTCCTCAGCAGAGGGTCGCACTCTAAGGCCCAAATTACCATCAGTCACAGGTGGATTTGACACGAAGAGGGTGAAGGCTTTGGGAGGAGGCAAATTCCAAGCCGAGTACGCCACTTGAGCACCAACATTAGACACTTTGCCCCTGAGAATCATTTCAAGTCGGCTCACCAAGTCTGCAGAAGGGATTCTCCTGTTGGTAACCCGAGTCGGGTCGGCTAGCCCTCGATACAGATAAGCTGGATAGGCCCTATCTTTCAGTGGTTGAATGTTCTTGAAAACGAAGTCAGTGACCACAGCTTCAGCAGTTAGACCTCTCTCTTTCAGCAGTCCAACTTCAGCTAGCAACACACCCGCCTCAGCTACCTCCTCATCTGTGGGAAACTCGGTCCAGCTTGGGGTGCGAACGTCTGGCTGTCTTCCCGACCGGGAGGGGAGAGAATTTCCATAATTATCAACTATGAACCACTCTAGACGCCACCCCTTAATACTGTCTTTAAGGGGAATCTCAAGATACTCAGTCTTTCGCCCACGGCGCATCTCCAAACTGGCACCTCCGACCAACTGATGTTGTCCCTCGGCCATCCCAGGGCGACAATGATACAGGTATTTCCATAAGCCGAAATGCGGTAGCATGCCAAGAAAGGCTTCGCATAAGTGAACGAAGATGGAGATTTGCAGAATTGAGTTAGGGTTCAGATGGGTCAGGTTAATGTGGTAGAAATCAAGGAGACCGCGGAAAAAGGGAGAGATGGGAAGGCCAAGGCCGCGGAGAAGAAAAGGGGCGTAAACTACAGACTCGTGGGTATCCTCTGTCGGGACAGTAGTCCCGTGGAAAATCCACCAAGAACAGAGTTCCCGCGGAGGAAGAACCCCGATGGACACGAGGTGAAGGAGTTCAGCTTCGGAAATGATGGACATGTGGTTACCTGCAAAAGGCAACTGGCTGTTGGGATCGATTGGAGGAATCACCACAGCAGACGAGCTCGCGGTCTTCCTCTTGGGCGCCATCTCGATTCTACCAGCGAGCAGAGTGGAGGCGAGCGGCAGAGAGGATTTGGAAGCGGAATGCAAGAACTAGGGCACGGAAAGCAAAGGCGGCTAAAAGCGCAGCTCTTAAGGGATATTCTCGAGCCAGATACCGTTTCAAAAAGTGCCCAGTCATCACCCGGCGGTTATTTCCAAAACCAGCGTGCCACGTGGTCACTCGGCAATTATCCTCAGAACACGGACGCGCCACCTCATCACTCGGCCACCATCCTCAAAGTGGCTCGGGCGGCCTGCCGTCACTCGGCGTTGCCTCTAAAACGCTGATTTCGTACTCAGTCGCTCGGTATTACTTCTAAAATGCCGACGTCGACCTCCAGTCACTCGGCGTTGCCTCTAAAACGCTGATTTCGTATTCAGTTGCTCGGCATTACCTCTAAAATGCCGACGTCGGCCTGCCGTCACTCGGCGTTGCCTCTAAAACGCTGATTTCGTATTCAGTCGCTCGGCATTACTCCTAAAATGCCGACGTCGACCTCCAGTCACTCGGCGTTGCCTCTAAAAAACGCTGATTTCGTATTCAGTCGCTCGGCATTACTTCTAAAATGACGACGCCGACCTCCAGTCACTCGATGTTACTTCTAAAACGTTGATATCATATTCAGTCACTCGGCGTTGCCTCTAAAACGCTGACACAATCTTCAGTTACTCGACAATTACCTCTACAAGCGCCGACACCACCTACAAAGTTACTCGGCAACCATTTCAGAAAACATCAGTTCAACGCCCGAGTATTTCACTTACTTTTTCAAATGAATTAGACTCACAAGCAAGCAGAACAGTCATCAGAAGAGAAGCCAAACGTCATTCTTTCATTCAAAGGGAAGTTAATAAACTTACAAATCAACTCTTCGCGAGTTGATACTCCCCTACTATTACTACATTACATTACTACTACTACACTACGCTATACTACTCTACATTATTACTACATTATTCTAACTATACTATACTATACTAATAATCTAAGAAGACCAGTGGCGTCTAGCCACTGGCCCTGCCCCTGCTGCCGCCGCCGCCCTTGGTGCTGCCCTTGCTGCTGCCGCCTTTGGTGCTGCCCCTGCCGCCGTCGCCGCTGCCCCTGCCGTCGCCGCTGCCGTCGCCACCGTCGTCGTCGTCGTCCTCGTCCTCGCTGCCGCCGTCCGAGTCCTCCTCATCCGAGCCCTCGAGCCCGGAGCGCTCGACAGCCCGGATGTATGTCCAGACTTCCGCGGCTATCCCCTGGGAGTCGTCCGAGTCATCGGACGACACCGGAGGAGAGACGGGAGCCGGAGACCTCTCGGACTCGGAGGAGAACTCCTCCTCCGAGTATTCCGAGTCACCGAAATCCTCTGATGGAGGAGTCGGTTCGCGCTTGCGCTTGTTGCTCTTGCCCATGGCGGAAGCAGACGGGAGAGAAGAGAAGGAAGCAATAAAGAACAGCGAGGAGATGTGAAAAAACCAGAGGGGCAACGACGTTATTTATAAAGGGAGAAGGCAACCGCTCACCTCCAACCGCGGTCACCGAACAGTCGCAAAGCATTCAATAAGCACTTCAACCCGTCTGAAGACACGTCAGGCGGCTGACGCCGTTTCATGCAACTCTACACCCATTGGGACTCCAGTCAACAGCGCAAAGGATATGATTACACTCGCCGTCACATCACATTACTACTCAGAAGCAGCCGACTAAAACACTCAGCGTACCAAGCCGTCCCTTGCCCACACCCATTGGGGGGGGACGCCCAGGAATTATCAGTATATTTTTCAAAATGGTCACATCTGTGCAGGGCACGCAGTGAATGCCTCAAGACAAAAATGAGATATCAGTGAGAGTTAGAGGGAAGCCAAATATAGCCAGTGGAGTACAAAATATGGTCGACAGAAGCGACTTGAAGACTAGACAGAGAACGTCCATCAAATGTCCAATCAGTCACAGAGCAAATAAATTGTACTGCCTAGCAAGATATGGATGGATTGCGAACTCGGCTGCAAAAGACAAAATACATGCTGACCTCTGAAGCATAATATTGATGACATAGTGCGGATGACATCATGCCAAATTTTTTACAAGCAGAAAGAATAATCTTCAGCAAAAGGACACAAAAGGAAGACCTTCAAGTGGATTATCCTCAAAAATCCACTTGAAGGTCGGGGGCTACACCCATTGGGTGCACCTCTGGTGCACCCCATGGATTATCACTCCAAGCCGAGATAGTGCCGATTTCTAAGGTGTGGGACAAGATTAAAAAAGCCAACTCTCAACCAAAACGAATGAACACAAATGGAAATAATCTCTACTGAAGACCTTCGAGTAGATTATTTTCTAAAATCTACTCGAAGCTCGGGGGCTACACCCATTGGGTGCACCTCCGGTGCACCCAATGAAGTTCAGAATCCTACAAATTGGAATGCCGACTTCTAAGGCACAGGCACGAAACTAGGTTCTGGTCAACAAGTGATCGGAGCAGGAGAAGACAACAGGAAGCCATCTTTCTTCAAATTACCTGCAAGCTGGACCTAGGATCTTCGGGTTGATTACCTCTAAATTAACCCAAAGATCGGGGGCTTGTGGGGGATAGATATCCCCCGGGTCCACTAAAGAGTAAAGGACCTCACGAAAGGCCCAAGGGCCCAATAAATCGTAAGGTCATTCTTTCGTGGGCCTGGGGAGAAACAACCAGCAAAGCAGAAAGACATAAGGCCGGATTGGTGCAAACACGGACGGCCCATAGCGTCAAGCGAATGACCGCAACAGAGATCCGACTTTCCCGTGCTGGAGCCTCCATGCAACGAAGCCATGCGAGGATAAGTCGACGAGGGTTACGTAGAGATAATCTCAAGAGGTTCACTATCTTTTAGCTACTTGTTGTTATCTTATCCACATGTACTGCCCCACGGTCGAGTATATAAGGCCTAGGGGGCACCCCTTCAGAACGATCGGCCCTTTATTTAGTCACCCACGCCAGCTCTCTGAACTCTCAATCCAGAGAGCCCTCTTGTAACCACATTCGCCTAGCATACTCACCAGGACATAGGGTGTTACGCATCTCTAAGCGGCCCGAACCTGTAAACCTTGTCCACTGTCCCTCGTGCGATCGGCACGAACCATTTTGCTACAGTTGTCGACACCGTCCTACTCCTAAAACACCTTGAGGGGCAACCCCGGGTGTGCGGTCGGACCCAAAACACCGACAATTATTGAAGAACTTGTGCAAAAACTTAAAAAGCAAAGCCTTGTTGTGCGTCTCCAATCTGACCACTCCAAGGCCCCCATTGCTTTTAGTCTGAGTAATCATGCTCCAAGCAGCCAGAGCTGGTTTCTTCGAGTTGACGTCATTTCCTCTCCAAAGACAATGTTTCCGATAAGTATCAATCTTCTTGACTGTGGCAACCGAAATTTTCAGGGTGCACATCAGAAAGGTCGGGAGAGCTGAGAAAACCGAGTTAACAAGCTCTAACCTACCAGCCTGGGAGAGGAGTGCAGAAGTACAGGACAATCTCTTCTCAATCCGATGAATGAGCGGTAAAAAGTGGCAGATTCTAGGCTTTGACAGACCAAGAGGGACACCAAGGTAGGTGAAGGGCATTGAACCCGTCTGACAGTTGAATGTTCTGGCTAGTATTTCCATTTTAGCTCAGCAAACATTGATGGGGTACATACTTGATTTATTATAGTTCACCTTGAGCCCTGTCGAGGTTGCAAAAGAGTTATGAACAGCTCTGAGAAAAAATAATTGTCTAGGGCAAGCTTCCATTATCAATAATGTGTCATCAGCATATTGAACAATCGGAAAATCTTGACCATAGTTCGCAGCGAGAGGCAACTAGAGCAGGTCTTGTTGTCGCGCTTTATTGATGATACTCTAAAGCAGATCCGCCGCAAGAACAAAAAGGAGAGGCGAGAGGGGGTCTCCCTGTCTAACCCCGCACTTGCAATGGAAAGTTTTCCCTGGAACGCCATTAAGGAGGACCAAGGACGTACCAGACTGAAGTATATCCCTAATCCAGCTCATCCACTTGGGCCCAAAACCTCTATGTGACAACACCTGGAGGATCAGCTCATGCTCAAGTGTATCAAAGGCCTTTTCAAAATCCAATTTGAGCACAATGATCTCTTTTTTTGAGATATGGCAAATATGCATGTATTCATATGCCCAGGCCAAGCAGTCCTGAATGGTTCTTTCTTTGATGAAGCCATATTGATTTTTGTGAACAAGGGAAGTCATCACTGTCTGTAAACGATTGGCCAGCAGCTTAGTGATGATTTTCATACTATTGTTTAGAAGCGAAATTGGTCTGAAATCACCCACTAAACTAGCATTATCCTTCTTCGGAATCAGGACGATAAAAGAACCATTGATACTTCGTAGACAAACATCCCCGTGGTAAAATTGATCACATAAGTCATAGAAGTCCTGAAAAATAATTGGCCAACATTTTTTGATAAAATTGGTATTAAACCCATCAGGCCCCGGAGATTTGTCCGAAGGGAGAGCAGCAACAATGCTATCAATTTCTTGCTTTGAAAAGGGCTCATCCAACCAATGCAAGTCACCATGAAGGAATAACAAGCTAGAGAGATCAAAAACATTTTCCAAAAAATCTGAAGAGCCCAAACGACATTTGAAGTCATTCCAAAGCAGGTTAGCTTTAAGATCATGCTCTGAAAAGATTGAGCCACTGTCATCATAAAGCAACGCAATTGTATTACGGCTATGCTTTACCGTTGCATGAGCATGAAAGAATCGAGAGCAGATATCTCCATCGGTAACCCATTTGATGGAAGCCCGTTGCTTCCAATAAATTTTTTGAAACTGAAGCAACTCAGCATTCTTGGATTGCAACAACTCACGGAAATTCCATTCTTCAATCGAAAGGTCACGATGCTCCTCAATAATATCAATGAACTCAGTAAGCAACTTAATTTGTCTCACTGTTTTGTCAATTTTTGGCAGAGATCGCCGCCACTTTTTGAGGATCTTTCTGGTGGACTTGAATTTTGCTGTTAAGTTCTTCGCTTTGTCCAAAAGAATTGGTTGACCAGTCCAAGAATTTTGGAAAACAGTCATGAACTCATCAAATTGCAGCCAGAAATTTTCAAACCTAAAGATCTTGGATTTGGGGACCTTAGACTTGAAAGAAATCAGACAAGGTACATGATCCGAGATATCCCTAGGCAGCGTTGTTGCGTGGGTGTCAGGGTAACACACCGACCATTCTTGCGAAATGAAAAACCAATCGAGTCTCTGAAGAAGGGGCTCCCTTTGCCTGTTCGACCAAGTAAAAGGAAAGGCCATGGAGGAGAATTTCCATCAGATCAAGCTCACTAATTGCCTCGTTGAATTTCAACATCAAGTTAATGTCCCCCCAGCGATATTTCTGTTTTCAGGCCTACGCGTAAGGTTAAAGTCCCCAACAATCAACCAAAGCTTTTCTGAGGGCATGCTAATATTGGAGAACCAGTGTAGGAATTCAATTTTCCCATGCGGAGAACAGAGCGCGTAAATGTTTGTGATGATCCAAGATTCATTCGACGAAATAGCAGAGAACTCAACCGAGAGAGCATACTCATTCTGAAAAATAGCACTGCCTACCAACTTCGAGCTATTCCAAACAGTAATGAAACCCCCCGAATTTCCCATCGATGGAACAAAAGCAAACTCATCAAAGGAATTGGGACAAAACTTTCTGAGGTCAGCCCTGTCAAAAAATTCCTTTTTCGTCTCCTGCAAGCAGATGATGTCGCATTTGGATTTCCTAATCGCACAATGAATACCATTCCCCTTAACCACCGAATTAATTCCACGGACATTAAAACTTAAAACAGACCAGTCAGAAAAATTAACTGCATTGTGACTATTCATCGAAGGGATCAGATTCGTCGATGAAAAGGAACCCAAACCCAATTACTGGGTGGGCAATAGAGTGTCTGTTAGAACGGGGCAAAGCACAACCAGAAACCACGGAGTTCTTCAACACAATAAACAAACAAAGACGCCAGGGCCGAAGCAGCCAAAAAGCCTGACGAAAGTAAGTCCTGCAAAATATCCCCACTCGGAGCAGCATCATCAGATTAGTTGTCATCATCTGAAGAGTCTTGTTTCTTATCCTCCTTGTCTTTTTTCCCTGACTTATTAGGGCCAACACAGCCAGGGGGGGTTCTTCTTCTTCAGAGCTTTGTCGGCCAGGTCCACTTCTGACAGGTTGCAAAAACTCTCCCCAAGCGTCTGATAGTCTTAGCTGATAGGGAAGGAGGGCCCTCAAACTTGTGCTGACACATCAAACAGTTCTTCTTCTGGCAAGAGCCCTGTCTGAACCCAGCCCAAGCGTCACGAAGTCTCTTGCTTCTCCTCAGGTCAGATTCCACAACAGCATGTTTTGGGGGGGAGGAGGCCGGGTCTGAGGGAACAGAAGCGTTGTCAGCAGATTCCTCCGAGAGGACCGAATCAAGGAACTTGCCATCAGGGCACTTCTTGGGGATGACAAAGGGATGTGTCTCAGTCTCTGGCTCCAGCAAAGCAGAAGGAATATATGAAGATAGGAAAGATTTTGACCAACTAAAAGAATCTTTATGCAGCAAGTTGGATAAGAAAAAAGGCGCCCACTTCTTGGGAACCTGCACCGAGGGCACCGAATTACCAGTTGGGGCAAAATATTTAGCCCATATCCTGTAGAACTGGACATTCCTTTTCCTTTCCAAGTGACTCAGCAAAATAGGGTCCGGCTGCCAGTCCTCGGAAAACATAAAGTTCAACACCACATTGCTGGGGCCATTAGCGTTAGGCTCCACAGGCTGAGCATCAGGGATAACAATATCCCCTGGCACATGGAGATCTCCCTAAATTGGTGGGCCGTCAACCTCCTGGAGCCCAACCATAGGGACATCACCCAAGGCAGGGAGGGCGGGGGCATTAAAGTGGGGCACCGGCCCAACAACCACCAGATCATCAGGAATCTGCCCATTCTGCATCGGAATACCATGAATGTGACCAGAAGAACTATCCGAGGACAGGTCCGAATGCGGATTGCTGACCTGTTGCTCGTCAGGTGGCAGGTCCTGTTGGGGCTGCTGCACAGGTGGATCATTAACAATCCATTGGTCCCAATCTCCTTGAATGTTGTCTGCTGGCTGGGCTTGGACATTGTCTTCTGGCGGGAAATTAAGATCCCAGCCCATAGTCGGCACAGGTTGACCCAGACCAAAAACTCAAGGGGAAGCTGTTGACCATCCTCCGGTACCACTGGCACCGGGTCCTCATCTTGAGGCTGACCCCCAGCAAGGTTTCTGGATGATCTCGCACTGCACTATCCACGAGTCTCCAATAAAGCCGTCAGCTTCTGAAAAACAATGAACTGTGGGACCTCCTCAAGAGACGTGACCCGAACCCTGAGCAAAGTCCTGTAAACATTGTGTCTGTCCTCTTCCCACAAGATCAATCTGCCGAAAGAACCAATAGCCGCCTGCAAGTATTCTGATGAACGGTAATCCAGGGGAAATCCCAACAACATAAGGCAACATTCACGATTAAAGAAAAGAGCTCTACGATTCCAAGCATTGTTATGCCGCTGATCAGTGAAGGAGGCATCTAGGTATTGTTGCGGACCAAGCAGGACGAGATTGTCTCTTTCAAGCATGCTACTAAACTGAACCAGAACCTAACCCAGGTGCGACCGCTAGATATCTCGCACCCCAAGCCGCCTGTGCTCCATAAGGTACTCTCTGACCACATCCCTCACCGCCGGGAAAGTGATCTCATGATCAGGTAAAGGTTGAATATTGATAATAGCCCAGTCCTCATGCAATGGCGGGAGACGCCTAGTCACTGACCTGGCCATAATATCCCGGTGAAGGATCACCGTAGCGCTGAAGCCCGGCGGGAGAAAGGGTTCAGGATCAACGCGCCTATACGCCATCGGAGCAGGAATCGAAGATCGCCAACCAGCAGACGAAGACGGAGCAGGTTGGGGTTTTGGTGAGGCGACACCCAAAGAAAGCGTTAGGGACTGAAGGGGTGTCGATTCGGATTTTTTAATACCTCCCGGGCGAACTCCTCGAAGCAACTGAATTTAGGCGGTCCACCGATCAGAGACACCACAGGGGTGCGAAACCAGGTACTGTGATCCGGAGAATTTTGGTTTCCCACCAAGATGACCCGACTCCCAAAGGCAGGGAACGAAGCCAGAGGAGAACCGAAGGAAGTTTTCTTCTTGGGACAAAATAAATCCAAGTGTCCCCGGCCTTTACAAAAATGACAACTGAAGGTCGACGGGCCCAGCAGCCCAACAGGCCCGCGAGCCCGCACGGGGCGCCATTGAAGGTTGCGAGGGCGAGACCAGTTGGAATTCGAATTTTGAAATTTAGAACGGTCGTAGATTCTGCCTCCAAGAACTTCACCAGTAGGATCAGAGCCCGAGAACCGAGGGGACCCAATCCTCCGCCTAGAGGAAGAAGGCCACGATCCCAGAGCCGGCAAGTTTAGACGTTTGAACATAGAAATTCTGGGGTGAGGCCGATGAAGTCCAGCATGGGGCCTCCAATTACTGCGAACCTGAGCTAGATTATGGGAAGGAGGGTTCAAACAATTGAACACCGATAATCTAGCCTGAGCCAGACGCTGAACACCACCAGGGAACTTGATATTGTTGCGAATCGGGACAACATTGGCACCAGTGAGAGGAAGCTTAACAATATTCGCATAGGATAGATTCTTCCTGCCCCGGACCTTCAACCAAGAAGCCGCTTCCTCTTCCGAAAAAGCTTGAATTCATGCTTCCAGTTGGGGCCACCGTGATTCCAAAGATTGAAGAAGGCTCTGAATTCCTTACGCTCAATACATCCGGAGTTGTAGATATGGAAACCCACAGCCATCGACGAAACCGAAAACCAAAAAACCCGGTCAGCCAGCTGAAGCACCTCAAAGCCCGAAGCGAACCCACCAAGGGCAACCTGAAGAAGGTGACCAACCGAATCCGAATTCAACTGGAAGATGCATCTGCCAAAAGAGACCACCAGCCAGAAGGACGACCGAAGACTGGAGCGAGCAGGGCAAACTGAAGATGCCAGGTTAACCCTGAGGGAATCCTCGAAGGTCAGCCCCGGCCGAAAGCCCAGGAGAGAGAGGTCCATGCTTGAAGAACGAGAACGAGAAGACCAGGGGGAGGGAAGAGCGAGGAGCGAAATGACCTGAGCTAGGAGCCGACCGCCCCCCGCGCGCTAAGCTCGACCCGATGCATGCCAGTCTGCCTCATCGCCCCAACAACATCGCCAGTTCGCCACAGCCCACAACATATGACTGGGAAGAGCTTGAGCAGCTACACGCCTACGCCCTTCTCCGCTCCTTGGGATGAGCATCCATCGTCACCAAAAGCACGAACGAGGCTGATGAAATCGATAAGCACCGGGCTTAAACAATTCGGGGCTGAGTAGGACGATAGGAATTGATGCGACGAGACCTGTCGGCTAACGACCAGGCTCACGCGCGCGGGGCGGGGGAGTGAGACAGTGTCAATGCGTGTGTAGGATATGGTTGGCACTGCTTGATGCAAATAAGTTTTAGTTTCTTAAAATATCATGTCTTTATGAGTGAACACTAACCTCTCTTTATAACTAACAGTTATAGTCATATCATGTGTCAATGTTGTGGTTTTCTTAACATGTTAACATAATTTATTTTCTGTAAAGGGGATCTATGGAGGAATATATGGTTCATGGTAGTTACATTATGTGGCACTTACCATTAAATCAATCAAGAATTTGTGGTCACAAACGACATTCCCCCTCCCTAGTACACACCTCCCAATACATTTGAACTATCATGAAATGACCCGAGTCTAACTACCGTATTTTGTGCATGTAGCCAATGGACTCGAAGAATGAAAAGCTCTGTAAAGCCCTTGTGTTGATGCTTCGCGCTATTGAGGTTTAATGTGCTACGATAGTAGAGGTACTCCATAGGGCTTTCGTCCCTTGGAACCTACCTAAGTTTTACGACTTCAACATTGTACTAGTTGACATCGAGTCCAAAGCTATGGAGCTTGATCTGCTTGCCCTCGAGTGCAAGGCTCATGTTCACAACATTAAACATGATGTTGATGATGATGGCATTGTTCCTAATGAAGTAGTGCCCATTGACCATGAACCAATAAGCGATGCTGATTACTATGACTCCGACAATTCCCTGCACCACGTCCTTGGTGACTATTCTGACTGGACAATGGCTTTAAGTAGTTCTTTTTGTATTAGAAATTAGTTGTAATCTACTCGCTATTGTATGTCTAAATGTACATTGCTAATGATTTTAAAGTCAATGGAACTACGCATGCCCAAGCATAATTGCTTTCAACATTTTTGTGTCATACTATTTGTAACCTCTTACTGCCTATCTACCTTGTGTTCTCCTTCAGCTATGAGTTTGCCTTCACAATGTTGTACTACATGAGCCAACAATCTAAAACAATGTTTAGGCTCAATTCGATTCAACTTTGGTGAGGAATATGGTGGAAGGATCAATGGCTACTGCAATAGTGGGGAAAGATTGTTCCAAGGACAAAACTTGCAAAAAATATTTTGCCAAGGAGGATGTCAAGTTATGTCAGTGTTAGCTCGCAATTAGCTGTGATTCTACTGTGAGCATTGGGAAAAGAGACATGGATTTCGGAATAGTCATAGAAGCATACAACCATCGATGGGGTATCATTTCAGAAAGAACATGCAATTCACTCATGAGCAGATGGAACAATATAAAAACATAATGCTCGATTTTCTTAGACTACATGGAAAATTTTCTCCATGAGAAACCGAGTGGGGTTTCCGATGTTGACAAGGTACTTTGTTGTACATTGAATTGCAAATGCCATTCTTTTCATTGTCACATATACATGTCGCAATGGCTCATGTATTTTTCTTTAATATGCAAACATCTTTAGCGGCTTCTCGATATGCTACGATTGAAAAGCACTCATTTACTCTTCTTCATTGTTGGTTCATTCTGAAGGATGAGCCCATATGGATGGATCACAACACTGGTTAGCAAGCACGGACCGTTCAAGCTACTCCGCTTGGATCCAACACCATTGACATAGACCCTGAAGACTCGTGTCCTGGAAGCACAACATCGAAGCGTTTCTTAGGTCGAGACTCTAGCAAGGACAAAAGTAAGAAGACCAGATCATGTTGGTTTATAGAAACCATGAACTTGATCATATTGGTTGTAATAGATATTTTGCTACTTGGAATGTTGTGTGTGGGTGTTGTCTGGACGGTTCGTGGTGAATTTAACTTGGTACTGTCAACTTCAGATTGGTAAACAAATGGAGGAATCAGTATTGTACAACTTAGCCTACCAAACACATGTATTCTAAACCCAAGCATCGTGTATAGAATTAATGTCGATGAACAAAACACGAGTGGCGTCGATGAATATGTTCAACGGAAATGAGTCACCTCCTACAGAACTGAGCTTCAATTCGGTGTACACATGTTTATCAAAATAGAAAGGATACAAGTCTTCTCTTTGCCATAATAGAAAAATACCATCAGCAGTCGTCGTTGTTAGCCTTGCGATCTTTCAGTAAGGTCTATCAGGCGCAGGTCACGGACGGCTAGCGTTACGGCGCCAGTCTTCTCGTCGTCGTCTCCCAGCAGCTCTCCTCCCTCCCTAGGCCCTAGCTTCTCTTCCCTCCTTTCCCCTCCTGTTGGTGTTTGTCGTCGGCTCGTCGAAGCTATAGCTCCCGCCGCTAGTCGGCTAGACGACGACGGTGCGGTTGAGGAGGGTGTGGTGTGGACTGAACAGAGGGGTGACAACGGGAAGGGAAAGGGAATTGAACTAGCTCTAGCTGTGTGATGGTGTACGGCACAGGCAGCATGGCAACCCTAGCCGCTGAATTCTAATCTATGAACTGCTGTGTGAACTGCAGTCCATTTAATCTGTGTGAACTGAATTCCGGTTGTAATCTGTGAACTGAATTCTAATCTGTGAACTGCGGTCCATTTATTTCTGTGAACTGAATATGGCCATTCTATGAAAAATGCATGGTCATTCTATTTTCAGTGACATGAACTGTTGTTCGCCTCAACATGGTCACTGAAAACTTACCATCCAGTTTCAGTTGAATATCACTGAACTGAAAATCTGTGAACTGAATGTTGAGGCGAGGGGCTGCACACTGAAAAATGCAAAGGTCCTTTAAAACTGAAACTGGCCATAAACAATGCTCCCAGTCAGACTAAAACTGGACATAAAACTGAAAACCAATGCTCACCAGCAGCGCCGGCGCCGGCGAGGGCAGGCTCGGGTGCGGGATCCGGCATGGAGACGGCGGCTAGGGTTCATCAGTGAGGGGAAAAGAGGGAAGAGAAGCTGGGCACGACGAGGATAGAAAGGATTGACGCCGTAGCACTCTCGGTCCGGTGAACCACGGCTGAAAAGGCTAAAAGAAGGATAACGGCGAAACTGATGATATTTTTCTATCATTAGTTTGGATCCCTTCATTTTAGAGAAATTGGAATTCATTCAATAAAATAACTTATTTCAAATTTATAGGATAGAGAAAGAGAAATGATTTTATGCATTATTAGAATTGGTTTCTAATCTATAACTTACATGACACTATTCGTCTCACTCCCCTATAGTAAAAATATAGCACATAAATATCTCCGACATCTTGCTAATAATAGTATACAAATATATTTTGTATAAAACCGAATTAGCTTAATTGATATATGCCTAAATTATTATTATTAGAATGGAATTCAATTCAATGATCCAAACGGGGCTATAGAAAAGTGAAGACTCGTTTCCTTTCTATTTTGATAATTGCCGCGCCTGCCCTTCCATTTTGACGAAACCGAGCGGGCGGCTTTCCATAATACCAAAAATCTCTCCGCAGCAAGCCACAACACTATATTCAGTACGTGGAAAAAAAATATTCATACGTATTACACCATTTGCAATTTGTAGATGAATAAATAATTTCATTTGGTAAAAAATGGTTCAACAAATTTATGTTAATATGGTTGGGGAAATATAGAGAATAAGATATAAATGATGAAATTTAGAAAATGTTGCTGAATATAGTTATAATATAAACGATGAAATCATGCTATAAATGCTTACGAATATTTCTTTTTTGAGATGAAATTTAGAGGACACTGCTAGAGACAATCTGATCTAGACAATAAATTCATTAGTTATGCTCTTTTGTGACTGTTGTAAATGATTACGAATATTCCTTTTAATATTTGGTGGGTTGCTCTGTTGTGACTGTTTTTGTCATCAATTCTTTGCAAACATTTCATATAAAGAGGATTGTTCAAAGAGGAGAAAGAATTATTAGAGTTGCTAATGGCTCGAAGCCGATATTGAAGCCATTTGAGACATTGCACTAGAATTAGATGATGGCTTCATTCTCCAATTGAGTGATGTTCTATTTATGACTTTTGTGAGAAGGAATTTAATTTCTATATCATGTTTGGAGGACAAGAATATTTATTGTCATTTTAGAAATAGACAGTGCATTATGAAGTTGAATAAGATTGATGTCGATCTTGCCACAAGACAGGGCAAGCTCTTTTTATTTCCCCATTGAGATCATATGAATGAGATACATATCTCTTCTTTTATTGATGTAAGTAATGTAAGCATTAAGTAAAAGGGAAATGAGAATGAGTTGTTTTTGAAATTTTGCCATTGTCATTTAGGCTATATTTAGAGGGGGAGGATTGAGTGATTAATAAGAGAATAATTTCTTTACCCATTAAACTTTTTAGATTCTGGTCACTACATAGACTACATTAATAAAAAGTATGTAAAATAAATCTAAAAATATGCTAAGCGAAGCATGAGAGTTTTAGAAATAGTTTATATGGACATATTGGAGGTGAAAACGGCTCGAGTATACTCGTCGGGTACCAGATACGGATAGTGCAAATATCCATTTTTTCGGATACAGATTTAGGTATTTCTATATTCGGGATGGATACGGGTAATACCCGGATACTGCAGCTTCAGATTCGGGCCGGATACGAAACAAGGACTACCCGGTAAATACCCGAATATTCGGGTCAGATACGGGTACCCATTTTTCTTTTTCTGCATAATATAGTTATAAAATCACAACTTTTACATATGAAATCGGATGAAGATAAAGTTTATAAAAAATTGTAGAGCCTGAAGAGATCTATAACTTTATAGTACATCAATTTTTGTTTAAACACATATTTAGGCCAAAATTATTGAAATAATGTCCAAATTTATATCAAATTAATAGACTTTATTATTTTTATATGGGGGGCTTAAGGTTATCTCCATGTGGGAACTTAATGTTATCTTTTTATAGACTATTTATTAGTATTGATAACTTATTTACAATTTTCGGTGGATGCTACAATATTTTATGGATTTAATTGTATTTTGATGATTTTCTACGACAAGAAATTAATAATACATAAATAGTCTCAAAAAATCATGAAATTTTATGGAGGCACAACATATTTCCATATATAACCATAAAAATATTTGGATCATAAGATCTATAAGATGGCCCCATTTCTGTAACATCCAAAATCCTAACTTGAAATTTAAGGAAATTCTTTAGAATTTTTTATAATAACACTATACGAAATAAGTGTCTTTGATAAATAATTGAACTTTAGAATCCACCTCTCACTAAAGGAAACAATGTTGGTCAAAACATGTCTTAATAAAGATTAGACATTGAAAAATGTTTTCGATCAAAACAAAGGAATATGAACTTTGGGATATACCTTGAAATTGATTACACACCCCAAAATAATATCCTATGTAATAAATGTGGTGTAAATTTTATTACCTAAATAAGATAATAATAATAATAATAATAAATAATATTATGACGGGCAGTAGAAGCATTATTCATATTATATTTTGTGTTTAATATTTGAAGCTAAAGTTCAAACGAGAATTTAAATTTGAATTTGATTTGAGTGTTTGAAAATTTTAAATAGAAATGAAAAAGAAAATAGAAAAGAAAACACAAGATGCCTCGTCATGGGTCGGTTTTTCCCTCGGCCCACTACCTCACCCGAGCGTGCTCGGCCCAGCTCTCATGCGCGGCCTGGCTACTCCGCCACTACCGCGCCTGCACTCGCCGCCCGGTGGGCCCCACTTGTCGGCCTCCTTGAGTCACACACGCGCCTCGGCCCACTTACAGGCGGGCCCGTGGCATCTGGCTCGCCCACACTTGCGCCGAGATTTTCGTGGGCCCCGGTGTCATCCTCTCACCCGCGCTCATTCTTCCAGCCATTATTGTCGGGCCGACCTCGATTCGGTACACCACCGAGATTGTGTTTGGGAGTGCGAGAGAGGGAGGGCCGTCGGGGTGGTTTTCGTGGGTTCGTCGTCGTTCGAGCTTCGACAAGTACTCTGGGGGCTTCGTCTGGGTCCTGGAAAGAAATTTGAGGCCTCCCTGGGCGCCATTGGTTGACCGGACCCTTGGAATTGCTCGCCGTACTACCGCCTTCCGCCGTTGCACGGGGTCAGAAGACGGCTCACAATAAGACTACACTCATCCGGTCCGCCTTGCCCTCTGGTTCGCGTAGCACTGAATAGCGGGGGTTTTGGTGTATGGAATCGCCGTGCGGGGCTTCGCCGGTGTGAGCATCGCCGCGGATCTCTGCTACACCGCCCCTGGCTACCGGGAGGTGGAAGACGAGTTCGTGGTCGTTGATGCGGAATGGGCGGTCGGGATCGTGCGCTGAGTACCGGTTCGTTCCATGGGATCTGGGACGTCGAGATTGGATTCAACGTGCGCGATGTATGCGAGTTCTATTAAACGGTGATCGTCGATCATAAAGCCTACGACTAGGATAGCATACGACAAGTTGAAGAGCAAGTTGGTACATGGAATCTCAAGTCTAAGTCAAGTTGTGCCCTTGATCACTCCTTTTTACCTAATAATGTTCGCTATTAATCACTGTGACATGCTCAGGTTAATTTGATGGGACCTAATAGGTTTCCCTAGCATTGTTTATCCCCCACATTGCAAACATATGAACTATTGGATAGATTTGCTATTGCTCTACCTGGTTTTGGGAAATTAATGTTTTATTATGATCATGTTCCAATTATGTTGTTGTTTAATTATTGTTAATGATAAGATCATATTGTTAATTGGAACATGGAGAACCACCCAAGAAAACAGTGCTATCACAAGGGTGAAATGAGACACCCTTGGCCAAGTAGAGGCAAGCGGTGAGGCATCACTGCTAGAGTATAGGGAGGTCCTCGGGTTGAACTGTCTGTAAAGCTTTTCGGACGAGGGATTCCTATGCTTCCTTCGGCCTAAATCCGTAGCGGGTTTTCTCGAACTAGTGAAACTTTGGAAAGGCCTCGTAGTGCTACCATGCCTCGCTTCCTTGGTAGAGGTGTATGGGGTCCATACAACCTCGTGGCAAATGGGTAACACGACTTGTGGGCAAAGATGTGCAACCTCTGCAGAGTGTAAAACTGGTATATCAGACGTGCTCATGGTCATGAGCGGCTCGGACACTCACATGATTAATTTATGGAATTAAACTTAATTTGTAATTTGCATTGCATTATGGGTGTTATTATTAATCTTGATCTTTTATTTAATTGGGTTTGTATCTACTTATACATAGTAACTGCTAATAAAATTATGACCAACTTAAATCTCTAGCAGAAGTCTGTCTCCTCCACGTGCACGATGTGAGAGCACCTAGAGGGGGGGGGTGAATAGGTGATCCTGTAAAAGTTCAAAACTTAAGCCACAAAAACTTGTTAAGGGTTAGCACAAGTATGGCCAAGTGGCTAGAGAGGACTCAAAACACGATAACCACAAGAAAGCAATCACAGAGTTGACACGGTGGTTATCCCGTGGTTCGGCCAAGTACAAAACTTGCCTACTCCACGTTGTGGCGTCCCAACGGACGAGAGTTGCACTCAACTCCTCTCAAGTGATCCAATGATCAACTTGAATACCACGGTGTTTTTCTTTCCTTTGATCTTTTCCCGCTTGCGAGGAATCTCCACAACTTGGAGTCTCTCGCCCTTACAATTGAGTTCACAAAGAAATACGGAGTAAGGTGGGAATGAGCAACGCACACAAGACTCGAAAATCAGAGCAACAACACGCACACAAGTCGCAACAAGAGCTCGCAACGCAACACAAAGAGTTCACAACTCCACAAGAGCTCTATATGCTATCACAATGAAACGAATGCGTGAGATTGATGTCTTGGTGCTTAGAAGAGTTGTAGGAATGCTTGGTGTACTCCTCCATGCGCCTAGGGGTCCCTTTTATAGCCCCAAGGCAGCTAGGAGCCGTTGGGAACAAATCTGGAAGGCCATCTTTGCCTTCTGTCTCGTGGCGCACCGGACAGTCCGGTGCACACCGGACACTGTCCGGTGCCCGATTTGTTTCCTTAAATGGCGAAGTCGACCGTTGCCAACCGTTGCAGATCTGGCGCACCGGACAGTCCGGTGCACACCGGACAGTCCGGTGCTTCCTTCCGACCGTTGGCTCGGCCACGTGTCGCGCGGCGATCGCGCGGCCGACCGTTGGCCCGGCCGACCGTTGGCTCACCGGACAGTCCGGTGCACACCGGACAGTCCGGTGAATTTTAGCCGAAGTCGCCGGAGAAAAACCCGAGAGCGGCCTCTTCGGCCGAGGCAGCCTGGCGCACCGGACACTGTCCGGTGCACCACCGGACACTATCCGGTGCACCACCGGACAGTCCGGTGCCCCAGACCGAAGCAGCCCCTTGGCTGTACACAGCCAAGTCTTCTCTTCTCTTCTTCTATCTGTTTCTAACACTTAGACAAATATATTAGTACACAAAAACCAATGTACTAAGGCTTAGAAACATACCTTAACTTGTGATTTGCACTTTGATCATCTTTGGGCATATTTTCACATTTAAGCACTTGTGTTTGCACTCAATCACCAAAATACTTAGAAATGGCCCAAAGGCACATTTCCCTTTCAATCTCCCCCTTTTTGGTGATTTATGCCAACACAACATAAAGTAGATAGCACAAGTGCAAAATCACTTCAAATAAAAATAAATTTGAGTTTTATTCAATTTTGGCATATATGGATCATCCTTTGCCACCACTTGGTTTGTTTTTGTAAATCAAATTCAAATCTCTATCTCTAAGTCAAACACACATGTTGAAGTATAAAGAGAGTCATTCCAAAAGAGATTGATCAAAGATTTCAAAAACTCCCCCTATTTCCCATAATCAATACTTCTCCCCACAAGAAGCCAACTTTTGACAATAGAGACAATAAAAGACAATAAAAGCTTTTGACACAACAAAAACTCTATTCTACTATTTTCAAAATCTCTCAAGTGGTAGCTGATCCATTTATCACTTTGGCCTTTATTTTCTCCCCCTTTGGCATCAAGCACCAAAACGGGATTAATCTTGGCCTTTTAACCCCATTGCCTCACCAAAGTCTTCAATTAAGAGCAAATGGCAATAAGATTTCATGAGATGAACTTGGAATTAGTTACCCTCTCATCGGAGTGCAGTGGAAGTCTTTCATGGTCCAAGTCCACCTTTTCCCTTTCAATCCTCCTTCGAGACTAAATTATCAAACTCAAGCACAAGGTTAGTCTCAAAGGGTCAAGTTGTAACACATCTCCCCCTAAACATGTGCATCACTTTGCAACGGACTTGTGAGGTCCAGGGAGTGTTTGTACAACTTGAGCACCACAATAAGCAACAAAATGCAGAATGAACCTGATCAAATGCATAAACACATGTATGCTACAATTCAATCCAAGTTCCGCGAATCTAAGACATTTAGCTCACTACGCAGCCTGCAAAAGGTCTTCTCATCTAGAGGCTTGGTAAAGATATCGGCTAGCTGGTTCTCGGTGCTAACATGAAACACTTCGATATCTCCCTTTTGCTGGTGGTCTCTCAAAAAGTGATGCCGGATGTCTATGTGCTTTGTGCGGCTGTGTTCAACAGGATTTTCCGCCATGCGGATAGCACTCTCATTGTCACATAGGAGTGGGACTTTGCTCAGATTGTAGCCAAAGTCCCTGAGGGTTTGCCTCATCCAAAGTAGTTGCGCGCAACACTGTCCTGCGGCAACATACTCGGCCTCAGCGGTGGATAGGGCAACGGATGTTTGTTTCTTAGAGTTCCATGACACCAGGGACCTTCCTAAGAATTGGCACGTCCCCGATGTACTCTTCCTATCGACCTTACATCCAGCATAGTCGGAGTCTGAGTATCCAACTAAGTCAAAGGTAGACCCCTTTGGATACCAGAGCCCGAAGCAAGGCGTAGCAACTAAATATCTAAGAATTCGCTTCACCGCCACTAAGTGACATTCCTTAGGATCGGATTGAAATCTAGCACACATGCATATGCTAAGCATAATATCCGGTCTACTAGCACATAAGTAAAGCAAAGAACCTATCATTGACCGGTATGCTTTTTGATCAACGGACTTACCTCCTTTGTTGAGGTCGGTGTGTCCGTCGGTCCCCATCGGAGTCTTTGCGGGCTTGGCGTCCTTCATCCCAAACCGCTTTAGCAGATCTTGCGTGTACTTCGTTTGGGAGATGAAGGTGCCGTCCTTGAGTTGCTTCACTTGGAACCCAAGGAAGTAGTTCAACTCGCCCATCATCGACATCTCGAATTTCTGCGTCATCACCCTGCTAAACTCTTCACAAGACTTTTGGTTAGTAGAACCAAATATTATGTCATCGACATAAATTTGGCACACAAACAAATCACCATCACATGTCTTTGTAAAAAGAGTTGGATCGGCCTTCCCAACCTTGAAAGCATTAGCAAGTAAAAAGTCTCTAAGGCATTCATACCATGCTCTTGGGGCTTGCTTAAGTCCATAGAGCGCCTTAGAGAGCTTACACACATGGTCGGGATACCGTTCATCCTCGAAGCCAGGGGGTTGCTCCACGTACACCTCCTCCTTGATTGGCCCGTTGAGGAAAGCGCTCTTCACATCCATTTGGTACAACCTGAAAGAATGGTGAGCGGCATATGCTAGCAAGATTCGAATTGACTCTAGCCTAGCCACAGGAGCAAAAGTCTCCTCAAAGTCCAAACCTGCGACTTGGGCATAACCTTTTGCCACAAGTCGAGCCTTGTTCCTCGTCACCACCCCGTGCTCGTCCTGTTTGTTGCGGAACACCCACTTGGTTCCCACAACATTTTGCTTCGGACGAGGCACCAGTGTCCAAACTTCATTGCGCTTGAAGTTGTTTAACTCCTCTTGCATGGCCAACACCCAGTCCGAATCTAGCAAGGCCTCTTCTACCCTGAAAGGCTCAATAGAAGAGACAAAGGAGTAATGCTCACAAAAATTAACTAATCGAGATCGAGTAGTTACTCCCTTGCTAATGTCACCCAGAATTTGGTCGACGGGATGATCCCTTTGAATCATCGCTCGAACTTGGGTTGGAGGTGCCGGTTGCACTTCTTCCTCCATCACATGATTATCTTGTGCTCCTCCTTGATCACATGCCTCCTTTTGATGAACCTGTTCACCGTCTTGAGTCGGGGAATGCACCATAATTGAGGAAGAGGGTTGATCTTGCTCATCTTGTTCCTGTGGCCGCACTTCTCCAATCGCCATGGTTCGTATAGCGGCTGTCGGAACATCTTCTTCATCTACATCATCACAATCAACAACTTGCTCTCTTGGAGAGCCATTAGTCTCATCAAATACAACGTCGCTAGAGACTTCAACCAAACCCGATGATTTGTTGAAGACTCTATACGCCTTTGTATTTGAGTCATAACCTAATAAAAACCCTTCTACAGCTTTGGGAGCAAACTTAGAATTTCTACCCTTCTTTACTAGAATGTAGCATTTACTCCCAAATACACGAAAGTACGATACATTGGGTTTGTTACCGGTTAGTAGCTCATACGACGTCTTCTTGAGGAGGCGATGAAGGTAGACCCTGTTGATGGCGTGGCAAGCAGTGTTAACGGCTTCCGTCCAAAAGCACTCGGGGGTCTTGAACTCTCCTAGCATCGTCCTCGCCATGTCGATGAGCGTCCTGTTCTTCCTCTCTACCACACCATTTTGCTGTGGTGTGTAGGGAGCGGAGAACTCATGCTTGATCCCTTCATCTTCAAGGAACTCCTCCACTTGAAGGTTCTTGAACTCGGACCCGTTGTCGCTCCTTATCTTCTTCACCTTGAGCTCAAACTCATTTTGAGCTCTCCTGAGAAAGCGCTTGAGGGTCCCTTGGGTTTCAGACTTATCCTGCAAAAAGAACACCCAAGTGAAGCGGGAAAAGTCATCAACAATAACTAAACCATACTTACTCCCTCCTATGCTCAGATAGGCGACAGGTCCGAAGAGGTCCATATGCAGCAGCTCCAGGGGTCTTGATGTCGTCATCACATTTTTGGTGTGATGTGCTCCACCCACTTGTTTACCTGCTTGACAAGCTGCACAAGGTCTATCTTTTTCGAAATGCACGTTAGTCAAACCTATCACGTGTTCTCCCTTTAGAAGCTTGTGAAGGTTCTTCATCCCCACATGTGCTAAGCGGCGATGCCACAGCCAGCCCATGCAAGTCTTAGCCATTAAGCATGCATCTAGACCGGCCTCTTCTTTTGCAAAATCAACTAAATAAAGTTTGCCGTCTAATACACCCTTAAAAGCTAGTGAGCCATCACTTCTTCTAAAGACAGACACATCTACATTTGTAAATAGACAGTTATACCCCATATGACATAATTGACTAACAGATAGCAAATTATATCCAAGACTCTCTACTAAAAATACATTAGAGATAGAATGCTCATTAGAAATCGCAATTTTACCTAACCCTTTTACCTTGCCTTGATTCCCATCACTGAATATAATTGAATCTTGGGAATCCTTATTTTTGACGTAGGAGGTGAACATCTTCTTCTCCCCCGTCATATGGTTTGTGCATCCGCTGTCGATAATCCAGCTTGAACCCCCGGATGCATAAACCTGCAAGGCAAATTTAGGCTTGGGACTTAGGTACCCAACTCTTGTTGGGTCCTACAAGGTTAGTCACAATTTCCTTAGGGACCCAAATGCAAGTTTTATCATCTTTGCATTTTGCCCCTAACTTCCTAGCAATTACTTTTCTATCCTTTCTACAAATTGCAAATGAAGCATTCAAAGCACAATAAATTGTAGAAGGTTCATTTGCTATTTTCCTAGGAGCATGAATAACATTCCTTCTAGGCACATGATGAATAGCATTTCTTTTAGGAACAACATTTCTCCTGGCAACATTTCTATCATACACATAAGAGGAACTAGGAGCAAACATGGCATGAGAATCATTAACATATGAATCAAAAGCATCATGACTTACATTTCTAGTTTGTCTTCTATCATGATACAAAAATGCATGGTTCCTTTTAGCACTAGTAGCCATAGGGGCCTTCCCTTTCTCCTTGGCGGGAATGGGAGCCTTATGGCTTGTTAAGTTCTTGGCTTCCCTCTTGAAGCCAAGTCCATCCTTAATTGAGGGGTGTCTACCAACCGTGTAGGCATCCCTAGCAAATTTTAGTTTTTCAAAATCACTTTTGCTAGTCTTAAGTTGAGCATTAAGACTAGCCACTTCATCACTCAATTTTGAAATGGAAACTAAGTGTTCACTACAGACATTAATATCAACATCCTTGCACCTAGTGCAAATTTCAACATGTTCAACACAAGAGTTGGATTTATTTGCTTCTACTAGTTTAGCATTTAAATCATCGTTTACACCTTTCAAAGTAGAAATGGTTTCATGACAAGTAGATAGTTCAAAAGAAAGCATTTCATTTCTCTTAACTTCTAAAGCATAGGATTTTTGTGCCTCAACAAATTTATCATGCTCTTCATACAACAAATCCTCTTGCTTTTCTAAAAGTATATTCTTTTCATTCAAGGCATCAATTAATTCATTAATTTTGTCTATCTTAGATCTATCTAAGCCCTTGAACAAACATGAATAATCTACTTCATCCTCATCACTAGATTCGTCCTCACTCGAAGAAGCATAGGTAGAGTTGCGAGTACATACCTTCTTCTCCCTTGCCATAAGGCATGTGTGACGCTCGTTTGGGAAGAGGGTTGATTTGTTGAAGGCGGTGGCGGCGAGTCCTTCATTGTCGGAGTCGGACGAGGAGCAATCCGAGTCCCACTCCTTGCCTAGATGCGCCTCGCCCTTTGCCTTCTTATAATGCTTCTTCTTTTCCCTCTTGTTTCCCTTTTCCTGGTCACTTTCATTATCAGGACAGTTAGCAATAAAATGACCAAGCTTACCGCATTTGAAGCATGATCGCTTCCCCTTGGTCTTAGTCTTGCTCGGCTGTCCATTGCGACCCTTTAGCACCGTCTTGAATCTCTTGATAATGAGGGCCATTTCTTCTTCATTAAGACCGGCCGCCTCAATTTGCGCCACCTTGCTAGGTAGCGACTCCTTGCTCCTTGTTGCCTTTAGAGCAATGGGTTGAGACTCGTGGAGTGGACCGTTCAACGCGTCGTCGACGTATCTTGCCTCCTTGATCATCATCCGCCCGCTCACGAATTTTCCAAGTACTTCTTCGGGCGTCATCATCGTGTACCTGGGATTCTCACGAATATTGTTCACGAGATGAGGATCAAGAATGGTAAATGACCTGAGCATTAGGCGGACGACGTCGTGATCCGTCCAACGCGTGCTTCCGTAGCTCCTTATCTTGTTGACAAGGGTCTTGAGCCGGTTGTATGTTTGAGTTGGCTCCTCGCCCCTTATCATCGCGAACCGTCCAAGCTCGCCCTCCACCAACTCCATTTTGGTGAGCAAGGTAGCGTCATTTCCCTCATGAGAGATCTTGAGGGTATCCCAGATTTGCTTGGCGTTATCCAAGCCACTCACTTTATTATATTCATCCCTGCACAATGAGGCTAGAAGAACAGTAGTAGCTTGTGCATTCTTATGGATTTGCTCATTAATGAATATAGGACTATCCGAACTATTAAAGTGCATTCCACTATCTACAATCTCCCATATGCTAGGATGGAGAGAGAATAGGTGACTACGCATTTTGTGGCTCCAAAATCCGTAGTCCTCCCCATCAAAGTGTGGGGGCTTGCCGAGTGGAATAGAAAGCAAATGTGAATTTGAACTTTGCGGAATACGAGAGTAGTCAAAAGAAAAGTTAGAATTAACCGGTTTCCTTTGTTTGTCGTGGTCGTCGTCCTTTTGGGAAGAAGAGGACTCATCACTGTCGTAGTAGACGATCTCCTTGATGCGTCTTGTCTTCTTCTTCTTCCCATCTCTTCGCTTGTGGCCCGAGCCCGAGTCATTGGACTTGTCATCCCTTGGCTCGTTGACGAAGGACTCCTTTTCCTTGTCGTTGATCACAATTCCCTTCCCCTTAGGATCCATCTCTTCGGGCGGTTAGTCCCTTTCTTGAAGAGAACGGCTCTGATACCAATTGAGAGCACCTAGAGGGGGGGGGGGGGTGAATAGGTGATCCTGTAAAAGTTCAAAACTTAAGCCACAAAAACTTGTTAAGGGTTAGCACAAGTATGGCCAAGTGGCTAGAGAGGACTCAAAACACAATAACCACAAGAAAGCAATCACAGAGTTGACACGGTGGTTATCCCGTGGTTCGGCCAAGTACAAAACTTGCCTACTCCACGTTGTGGCGTCCCAACGGACAAGAGTTGCACTCAACTCCTCTCAAGTGATCCAATGATCAACTTGAATACCACGGTGTTTTTCTTTCCTTTGATCTTTTCCCGCTTGCGAGGAATCTCCACAACTTGGAGTCTCTCGCCCTTACAATTGAGTTCACAAAGAAATACGGAGTAAGGTGGGAATGAGCAACGCACACAAGACTCGAAAATCAGAGCAACAACACGCACACAAGTCGCAACAAGAGCTCGCAACGCAACACAAAGAGTTCACAACTCCACAAGAGCTCTATATGCTATCACAATGAAACGAATGCGTGAGATTGATGTCTTGGTGCTTAGAAGAGTTGTAGGAATGCTTGGTGTACTCCTCCATGCGCCTAGGGGTCCCTTTTATAGCCCCAAGGCAGCTAGGAGCCGTTGGGAACAAATCTGGAAGGCCATCTTTGCCTTCTGTCTCGTGGCGCACCGGACAGTCCGGTGCACACCGGACACTGTCCGGTGCCCGATTTGTTTCCTTAAATGGCGAAGTCGACCGTTGCCAACCGTTGCAGATCTGGCGCACCGGACAGTCCGGTGCACACCGGACAGTCCGGTGCTTCCTTCCGACCGTTGGCTCGGCCACGTGTCGCGCGGCGATCGCGCGGCCGACCGTTGGCCCGGCCGACCGTTGGCTCACCGGACAGTCCGGTGCACACCGGACAGTCCGGTGAATTTTAGCCGAAGTCGCCGGAGAAAAACCCGAGAGCGGCCTCTTCGGCCGAGGCAGCCTGGCGCACCGGACACTGTCCGGTGCACCACCGGACACTGTCCGGTGCACCACCGGACAGTCCGGTGCCCCAGACCGAAGCAGCCCCTTGGCTGTACACAGCCAAGTCTTCTCTTCTCTTCTTCTATCTGTTTCTAACACTTAGACAAATATATTAGTACACAAAAACCAATGTACTAAGGCTTAGAAACATACATTAACTTGTGATTTGCACTTTGATCATCTTTGGGCATATTTTCACATTTAAGCACTTGTGTTTGCACTCAATCACCAAAATACTTAGAAATGGCCCAAAGGCACATTTCCCTTTCACGATGCCACCATCCCACTCGAATGTGAACCTAACAGATGTTATATGGGTCTGGGCAGGTGAGAGGTTGTGGGTGCAACAAGTGCTGCGAGCGAGGTGGGCAGTAGGCAGAGGTGTGTGGCAAGGCGTGCAGAAATTATTGGATGGAGGAGACGAAGGCGCTCGGGGATGAGTGAAAGAGAAATAGGCTTACACCTTTTCCTATATGGATTTTGGTGGTTGAATTGCCCAACACAAATTAATTGGACTAACTAGTTTGCTCTAGATTATAAGTTCTACAGGTGCCAAAGGTTCAATACAAACCAATAAAAGTCCAAGAAAGGGTTCAAATAAAAAGAGCAAAAGACAATCCAAAGGCAACCCTGGTCTGGCGCATCGGACTGTCCGGTGTGCCACCAGACAGTGTCCGGTGCACCAGGGAACTCAACTCCAAACTTGCCACCTTCGGGAATTCTGGGAGCCACTCCGCTATAATTCACCGGACTGTCCGGTGTAGCACTGGACTGTCCGGTGTAGCACCGGACTGTCCGGTGCACCAAGCGGAGCAACGGCTCCAAGCGCCAACGGTCGTCTGCAACAGGTACAGTGAACAGGAACAATGCCGACTGCGCGCGCAGAGTTAGAGCAGGCGTCAAAAGGCGCACCGGACAGTGAACAGGACCTGTCCGATGCACCACCGGACTGTCTGGTGGCCCAGTTGTCAGAAGCTCCAACGGTCGGAACCCAACGGCCTGGTGATGTGGCTGGCGCACCGGACAGTGTCCGGTGGCGCACCGGACTGTCCGATGCGCCATACGACAGCAGCCTCCACTAACGGTTCTTTTGGTGGTTGGGGCTATAAATACCCTCCAACCACCACACTTCAATGCATCAAAGTTTTCAGCCTTCAAACCTCATACAAGAGCTCTATACTTCATTTCAAGACACAAACAAAGAGATCAGATCCTCTCCCAAGTCCAAAGATCATTCCAATCAAATAGTGACTAGTGAGAGAGACAATTGTGTTCATTTGAGTTCTTGCGCTTGGATTGCTTTTCTTCTTCATTCTTTCTTGTTTCCAACTCAATTGTAATCAAGGCAAGAGACACCAATTGTGTTGTGATCCTTGTGGGGACTTAGTGTCCCGATTGATTGAGAAGAGAAGCTCACTCGGTCTAAGTGATCGTGTGAGAGAGGGAAAGGGTTGAAAGAGACCCGGTCTTTGTGACCACCTCAATGGAGAGTAGGTTTGCAAGAACCGAACCTCGGTAAAACAAATCACCGTGTCATCCGCCTTATTTGCTTGTGATTTGTTTTCGCCCTCTCTTTTGGACTCAATTATATTTCTAACGCTAACCCCGGCTTGTAGTTGTGCTTAAACTTTATAAATTTTAGATTTGCCTATTCACCCCCTCTAGGCGACTTTCAATTGGTATCGGAGCCCGGTACTTCATTAGAGCCTAACCGCTCGAAGTGATGTCGGGAGCATCCGCCATGAGGGAGATCGGGACCGGCTATAAGTCCACAAGCTTGGGGAGAACACACTCGCGAGAGTCCGCCCACAAGCACAAGGAGGAATCCTATTCCTCCATCAAGTCCCAACGGAAGGGTGACAAGAAGAAGATGAAGAAGGTGGTCTACTACGAGACTGACTCTTCGTCACCCTCCACCTCTGGCTTGGAATCGGCATTCGCCACTTCTAAGCGCCATGAGCGCAAGAAGTATACTAAGATGCCCCTTCGCTATCCTCGTATTTCAAAACGCACTCCATTACTTTCCGTCCCATTAGGCAAACCACCTATGTTTGATGGTGAAGATTATTCTATGTGGAGTGATAAAATGAGGCATCACCTAACCTCACTCCACAAAAGCATATGGGATATTGTTGAGTATGGAGCGCAGGTACCAAAGGAAGGGGACAAGGATTATGATTCGGAGGAGGTCGAACAAATCCAACACTTCAACTCCCAAGCCACTATTATACTCCTCGCCTCTCTAAGTCGAGAGGAGTATAATAAGGTGCAAGGGTTGAAGAGTGCCAAAGAGATTTGGGACGTGCTCAAGACCACGCACGAAGGAGATGAGGTGACCAAGATCACCAAGCGAGAAACGATCGAGGGGGAGCTCGGTCGATTCATGCTTCACCAAGGGGAGGAGCCACAAGCGATGTACAACCGGCTCAAGACCTTGGTGAACCAAGTGCGCAACCTCAGGAGCACCAAATGGGATGACCATGAGATGGTCAAGGTTATTGTTAGATCACTCGTTTTTCTTAACCCTACACAAGTTCAATTAATTCATGGTGATCCAAGCTATAAACTAATGTCTCCCGAGGAAGTGATAGGAAAATTTGTGAGCTTTGAATTGATGATCAAAGGCTCCAAGAAAATCATTAAGCAAGGCACCACCTCAACACCCGAGGTGCAACCCGTCGCATTCAAGGCGACGGAAGAAGAAAAGAAGGATTCTACACCAAGTAGGATTCCCATCGACGCCTCCAAGCTCGACAACAAGGAAATGTCGCTTATCATCAAGAGCTTCCGCCAAATCCTTAAGCAAAGGAGGGGGAAGGATTACAAACCCCGCTCCAAGAAGGTTTGCTACAAATGTGGTAAGCCCGGTCATTTTATCGCTAAATGTCCTTTGTCTAGTGATAGTGACAGGGGCGACGACAAGAAGGGAAAGAGAAGAGAAAAGAAGAGGTACTACAAGAAGAAGGGCGGCGATGCCCATGTTTGCCGGGAGTGGGACTCCGACGAGAGCTCCACCGACTCCTCCTCCGACGAGGACGCCGCAAACATCACCGTCACCAAAGGCCTTCTCTTCCCCAACGTTGGCCACAAGTGCCTCATGGCAAAGAACGGCAAGAAGAAGAAGGTAAAATCTAGATCCTGCACTAAGTATGCAACTTCTAGTGATGATGAGGATAACTTGCTCACTCTTTTTGCCAATCTTAGCATACAACAAAAGGAGAAATTAAATGAATTAATTAGTGCTATTCATGAAAAGGATGAACTCTTGGATAGCTAATTTGATTGCTAAGGTTGAGAAGTCAAACATTAGTGATGATTCAATTACCAATCTTAGAAATGATAATGTTAGTCTAATTGCTAAGATTGAAAAATTGAATGCCTCTCTTTCTAGCCTTAAGTTTGAGAATGATAAATTAATTGCTAAGGCTAAGGAATTAGATGTTTGCAATATTTCTATTTCCAATCTTAGAGATGAGAATGCCATTTTACATGCTAAGATTGTTGAATTAAATGATTGCAAACCCTCTACATCTACCATTGAGCATGTTTCTATTTGCACTAGATGTAGAGATGTTAATATAGATGCTATTCATGATCACCTTGCTATTATTAAACAACAAAATGATCATATAGCAAAATTAGATGCTAAAATTGCCGAGCATGAATTAGAGAATGAAAATTTTAAATTTGCTCGTAGTATGCTTTATAGTGGGAGACGCTCTGGCATTAAGGATGGCATTGGCTTCCAACAGGGAGACAATGTCAAGCTCAATGCCCCTCCTAAAAGATTGACTAATTTTGTTAAGGGCAAGGCTCCCATACCTCAGGATAACGAGAGCTATATTTTATATCCTGCTGGTTACCCCGAGGATAAGATTAGGAGAATTCATGCAAAGAAGACTCATTCTCACCATGCTTTTATTTATAAGAATGAGGCTTCTAGCTCTAGGCGTTCTACACATGTTAAAATGCCTAAGAAGAAAACTCCTATTGCATCAAATGATCATAACATTTTATTCAAGACTTTTGATGCTTCCTATGTGCTCACTAACAAATCAGGCAAAGTAGTTGCCAAATATGTTGGGGCTAAACACAAGGGATCAAAGACTTGTGTTTGGGTACCCAAGGTGCTTGTTTCTAATGTTAAAGGACCCAAGACTGTTTGGGTACCTAAGAACAAGGCCTAAATTTGTTTTGTAGGTTTATGCATCCGGGGGCTCAAGTTGGATCATCGATAGCGGGTGCACAAACCACATGACAGGGGAGAAAAGGATGTTCTCCTCCTATGAGAAAAACCAAGATCCCCAACGAGCTATCACATTCGGGTATGGAAATCAAGGTTTGGTCAAAGGACTTGGTAAAATTGCAATATCACCTAACCATTCTATTTCCAATTATGTAAAATGGGCTACAACTGTCTTTTTACAGATGTAGGTGTTACTGTCTTTAGAAGAAGTGATGATTCAATAGCATTTAAGGGAGTGTTAGAGGGTCAGCTATACTTAGTTGATTTTAATAGAGTTGAACTCGACACTTGCTTAATTGCTAAGACTAACATGGGTTGGCTCTGGCATCGCCGACTAGCCCACGTTGGGATGAAGAATCTTCATAAGCTTCTAAAGGGAGAGCACATTTTGGGACTAAGCAATGTTCATTTTGAGAAAGATAGGGTTTGTAGCGCATGTCAAGCAGGAAAGCAAGTTGGTGTTCATCATCCACACAAGAACATCATGACGACTGACAGGCCGCTTGAGCTACTCCACATGGATCTATTCGGCCCGATCGCTTACATAAGCATCGGCGGGAGTAAGTACTGTCTAGTTATTATGGATGATTATTCTCGCTTCACTTGGGTGTTCTTTTTGCAGGAAAAATCACAAACCCAAGAGACCTTAAAGGGATTCTTGAGAAGGGCTCAAAATGAGTTCGACTTAAGGATCAATAAGATTAGAAGCGACAACGGGACAGAGTTCAAAAACTCACAAATAGAAGGCTTTCTTGAGGAGGAGGGCATCAAGCATGAGTTCTCTTCTCCCTACACGCCACAACAAAATGGTGTAGTGGAGAGGAAGAATAGAACTCTACTTGACATGGCGAGGACCATGCTTGATGAGTACAAGACTTCGGATCGGTTTTGGGCCGAGGCGGTCAACACTGCTTGCTACGCCATCAACTGGTTATATCTTCACCGAATCCTCAAGAAGACATCTTATGAACTCCTAACCGGTAAAAAGCCCAATGTTTCATATTTTAGAGTCTTTGGTAGCAAATGCTTTATTCTTGTTAAAAGAGGTAGAAAATCTAAATTTGCTCCTAAGGCTGTAGAAGGCTTTTTACTAGGATATGATTCAAACACAAGGGCATATAGAGTCTTTAATAAGTCCACTGGACTAGTTGAAGTTTCTTGTGACATTGTGCTTGATGAGACTAATGGCTCTCAAGTAGAGCAAGTTGATCTTGATGAGTTAGATGATGAAGAGGCTTTGTGTGTCGCGCTAAGGAACATGTCCATTGGGGATGTGTGTCCTAAGGAATCCAAAGAGCCTCCACAAGCACAAGATCAACCATCTTCCTCCATGCAAGCATCTCCACCTACCCAAGATGAGGATCAAGCTCAAGAGGATGAAAATGAAGATCAAGAAGACGCGCCACCTCAAGAGGAGGACAATGATCAAGGGGGAGATGCCAATAATCAAGACAAGGAAGATGATGAGGGTCCAAGACCGCCACACCCAAGAGTCCACCAAGCAATCCAACGAGATCACCTCGTCAATACCATCCTCGGCGATATTCATAAGGGGGTAACCACTCGATCTCGTGTTGCTCATTTTTGTGAACATTACTCCTTTGTGTCTTCTATTGAGCCATACAGGGTGAAGATGCATTAAGGGATTCGGATTGGGTGTTGGAAATGCAAGAGGAACTCAACAACTTCACGAGGAATGAGGTATGACATTTAGTTCCACGTCCTAATCAAAATGTTGTAGGAACCAAGTGGGTCTTCCGCAACAAGCAAGATGAGCATGGTGTGGTGACAAGGAACAAAGCCCGAATTGTGGCCAAGGGATATTCACAAGTCGAAGGTTTGGATTTCGGTGAAACCTATGCACCCGTAGCTAGGCTTGAGTCAATTCGCATTTTACTTGCCTATGCTACTTACCATGGCTTCAAGCTTTATCAAATGGACGTGAAGAGTGCATTCCTCAATGGACCAATCAAGGAGGAGGTCTATGTTGAGCAACCTCCCGACTTTGAAGATAGTGAGTACCCTAACCATGTCTATAAACTCTCTAAGGCGCTTTATGGGCTCAAGCAAGCCCCAAGAACATGGTATGAATGCCTAAGAGATTTTCTTATCGCTAATGGCTTCAAAGTCGGAAAAGTTGATCCTACTCTATTCACTAAAATTGTTGCAAATGATTTGTTTGTATGCCAAATTTACGTTGATGATATTATATTTGGGTCTACTAACAAATCTACTTGTGAAGAGTTTAGTAGGATCATGGTTCAAAAGTTCGAGATGTCAATGATGGGGGAGTTGAAGTATTTTCTAGGCTTTCAAGTCAAGCAACTCCAACAGGGCACCTTCATTAGCCAAACGAAGTACATTCAAGACATTCTTGCAAAGTTTGGGATGAAGGATGCCAAGCCCATCAAGACACCCATGGGAACTAATGGGCATCTCAACCTCGACACGGGAGGTAAATCCGTAGATCAAAAGGTATATCGGTCGATGATAGGTTCTTTACTCTATTTATGTGCTTCACGACCGGATATTATGCTTTCCGTATGCATGTGTGCAAGATTCCAAGCAGATCCTAAGGAAGTTCACCTTAGGGCCGTGAAACGAATCTTGAGATATTTAGTTTATACTCCTAAGTTTGGCCTTTGGTATCCCAAGGGATCCACTTTTGATTTAATTGGTTATTCCGATGCTGATTGGGCAGGGTGTAAGATTGATAGAAAAAGCACATCAGGGACTTGCCAGTTCTTGGGAAGATCTCTGGTGTCTTGGGTTTCAAAGAAGCAAAATTCTGTAGCTCTTTCTACCGCCGAAGCCGAGTATATTGCCGCAGGCCATTGTTGCGCTCAATTGCTTTGGATGAGGCAAACCCTTAGGTACTATGGTTACAAATTAACCAAAGTTCCTCTTCTATGTGATAATGAGAGTGCAATCCGCATGGCGGATAATCCCGTTGAGCACAGCCGCACTAAACACATAGCCATTCGATATCACTTTTTGAGGGATCACCAACAACGGGGAGATAACGAGATTGCTTATATTAACACCAAAGATCAATTAGCCGATATCTTTACCAAGCCACTAGATGAGCAAACATTTACCAAACTTAGGCATGAGCTAAATATTCTTGATTCTAGGAAGTTTGATTGATATTTTGCACACATAGCTCATTATATACCTTTGATCATATCTCTTTCATGTGCTATGACTAATATGTTTTCAAGTGAATATTATGCTAAGTCATAGATTGAAAGGGAAATGGAGTCCTCGGCGAAGACAAAAGGCTTCCACTCCACTCCATCGAATTATTCATTCTTCGTCGTCGCTCCAAAACGTTCTCCAAGTTGGTATAATCTTCACTCCTATATTATTTACCAAAGGGGGAGAAAGTTTGAAAAAGGGCTTATATTTCACTCATAAGTATCCGTTTTTGGCGATTCATACCAAAGGGGGAGAAAGTATTAGCCCAAAGCAAAAGGACCGCACCACCACCAATTTCAAAAATTTGTAGTCTTTCAATTTGTATTAAAGAAGTGTTTTTTTAAAAAAATTCAAATTGGTATCTTATTTTTGATATAATTTCAAATTTGAATATCCTCTTCAAAATTAATATCTAAAACCCTCTTGAACACTAAGAGGATGATTTCATTAAGGGGGAGTTTTGTTTAGTCAAAGGAAAAGCATTTGAAACAGGGGGAGAAAATTTCAAATCTTGAAATTGTTTCCCAAAATCTTATTCATATACCTTTGACTATTTGCAAAAAGATTTTGAAAAAGAATTTCCAAAACATTGCAAAACAAAACAAGTGGTGCAAGCGTGGTCCAAAATTTTAAATAAGAAGAAAGCCATCCATGCATATCTAGTAGAAATAATTATTGGTTTCATTCCAAGCAACCTTTGCACTTACCTTATGCAAACTAGTTCAATTCTGCACTTTTATAGTTGCTTTGGTTTGTGTTGGCATCAATCACCAAAAAGGGGGAGATTGAAAGGGAAATAGGCTTACACCTTTTCCTATATGGATTTTGGTGGTTGAATTGCCCAACACAAATTAATTGGACTAACTAGTTTGCTCTAGATTATGAGTTCTACAGGTGCCAAAGGTTCAACACAAACCAATAAAGTCCAAGAAAGAGTTCAAATAAAAAGAGCAAAAGACAACCCAAAGGCAACCCTGGTCTGGCGCACCGGACTGTCCGGTGTGCCACCGGACAGTGTCCGGTGCACCAGGGAACTCAACTCCAAACTTGCCACCTTCGGGAATTCTGGGAGCCACTCCGCTATAATTCACCGGACTGTCCGGTGTAGCACCGGACTGTCCGGTGCACCAAGCGGAGCAACGGCTCCAAGCTCCAACGGTCGTCTGCAATGGCTACAGTGAACAGGAACAGTGCCGACTGCGCGCGCAGAGTCAGAGCAGGCGTCAGAAGGCGCACCAGACAGTGAACAGGACCTGTCCGGTGCACCACCAGACTGTCCGGTGGCCCAGTTGTCAGAAGCTCCAACGGTCGGAACCCAATGGCCTGGTGACATGGCTGGCGCACCGGACTGTCCGGTGCGCCATACGACAGCAGCCTCCATCGACGGTTCTTTTGGTGGTTGGGGCTATAAATACCCCCCAACCACCACACTTCAATGCATCCAAGTTTTCAGCCTTCAAACCTCATACAAGAGCTCTAGACTTCATTCCAAGACACAAACAAAGAGATCAAATCCTCTCCCAAGTCCAAAGATCATTCCAATCAAATAGTGACTAGTGAGAGAGACAATTGTGTTCATTTGAGTTCTTGCGCTTGGATTGCTTTTCTTCTTCATTCTTTCTTGTTTCCAACTCAATTGTAATCAAGGCAAGAGACACCAATTATGTGGTGATCCTTGTGGGGAGTTAGTGTCCCAATTGATTGAGAAGAGAAGCTCACTCGGTCTAAGTGACCGTCTGAGAGAGGGAAAGGGTTGAAAGAGGCCCGGTCTTTGTGACCACCTCAACGGGGAGTAGGTTTGCAAGAACCGAACCTCGGTAAAACAAATCACCGTGTCATCCGCCTTATTTGCTTGTGATTTGTTTTTGCCCTCTCTTTCGGACTCGATTATATTTCTAACACTAACCTCGACTTGTAGTTTTGCTTAAACTTTATAAATTTTAGATTTGCCTATTCACCCCCTCTAGGCGACTTTCAATGAGGACGGAGACGGGGATGGGTGAAGGAGCGGGGTGTGGGCGGGATCTGCGATATGGGGGTGGGGGCACGTGCAGTCGTCGGAATGCAGGAGAGGGGGAGGCGGGGCACAATATTGTGGTCTACATTATTGGCTTAATTGTTAGAATCGTGTTTAGGGTTTGGGGTTCTTCCCGTATAATTACTTTTTCACCCTTATGTAATGGGTTAGGCCCAGTTAACTCAAGTCTAATAATACATCACCCATCCCTAAGTCAGGATTAGGATATCTGAAAGTCGCCTAGAGAGGGGGTGAATAGGCAAATCTGAAATTTATAAACTTAAGCACACACTACAAGCCGAGGTTAGCGTTAGAAATATAAACGAGTCCGAAAGAGAGGGAAAAAACAAATCACAAGCGAATAAGAGCGGATGACACGATGATTTGTTTTACCGAGGTTCGGTTCTTGCAAACCTACTCCCCGTTGAGGTGGTCACAAAGACCGGGTCTCTTTCAACCCTTTCCCTCTCTCAAACGGTCACTTAGACCGAGTGAACCTTTCTCCTCAATCAAATGGGACACTAAGTCCACTCCAAGGACCACCACAACTTGGTGTCTCTTGTTTTGATTACAAGTAAGTTGAACACAATAAAGAAGGAAGAAGAAAAGCAATCCAAGCGCAAGAGCTCAAAAGAACACAACTGTCTCTCTCACTAGTCACTATTTGATTGGAATGATCTTTGGACTTGGGAGAGGATTTGATCTCTTGTTTGTGTCTTGTATTGAATGTTATAGCTCTTGTATGAGGTTTGAAGGCTGAAAACTTGGATGCATTGAAGTGTGGTGGTTGGGGGGGTATTTATAGCCCCAACCACCAAAAGAACCGTTGGTGGAGGCTGCTGTCGTATGGCGCACCGGACAGTCCGGTGCGCCAGCCATGTCACCCGGCCATTGGGTTCTGACCGTTGGAGCTTCTGATAGCTGGGCCACCGGACAGTCCGGTGGTGCACCGGACAGTCACTGTTCACTATCCGGTGCGCCTTCTAGCGCCTGTCCTGACTTCTGCGCGCGTAGGTGCGCACTGTAGCGCATTTATTGTTTGTTGCATACGACTGTTGGCGCTGTGTAGCCGTTACTCTGCTGGCGCACCGGACAGTCCGGTGCTACACCGGATAGTCCGGTGAATTATAGCGGAGCGGCTCCCAGAATTCCCGAAGGTGGCAAGTTCGGAGTTGGGTTCCCTGGTGCACCGGACACTGTCCGGTGGCACACCGGACAGTCCGGTGCGCCAGACCAGGGCACAGTTCGGTAGTCTTTTGCTCTCTTTGTTTGAACCCTTTCTTGGTCTTTTCATTGGTTTGTTGTGAACCTTTGGCACCTGTAAAACTTATAATCTAGAGCAAACTAGTTAGTCCAATATTTGTGTTGGGCAATTCAACCACCAAAATCAATTAGGAAAAGTTGTAAGCCTATTTCCCTTTCAATCTCCCCCTTTTTGGTGATTGATGCCAACACAAACCAAAGCAAATATAAAAGTGCAGAATTGAACTAGTTTGCATAAGGTAAGTGCAAAGGTTGCTTGGAATGAAACCAATAATTATTTTTACTAGATATGCATGGATGGCTTTCTTCTTATTTAAAATTTTGTACCACTCTTGCACCACTTGTTTTGTTTTGCAATGTTTTGGAAATTCTTTTTCAAAATCTTTTGCAAATAGTCAAAGGTATATGAACAAGATTTTTGAGAAGCATTTTCAAGATTCGAAATTTTCTCCCCTTGTTTCAAATGCTTTTCCTTTGACTAAACAAAACTTCCCCTTAATGAAATCCTCCTCTTAGAGTTCAAGAGGGTTTTAGATATTAATTGTGAAGAGGGTATACCAATTTAAATTTATATAAAAAATAAGATACCAATTAAAAAAATCTTTTCTTAACTCAAATTTGAAAGACTACATTTTTGAAATTGGTGGTGGTGCGGTCCTTTTGCTTTGGGCTAATATTTTCTCCCCCTTTGGCATGAATCGCCAAAAACGGATACTTGTGAGTGAAATATAAGCCCTTTACTTTCTCTCCCTTTGGCAAATACTATATGAGTGAAGATTATACCAAGTTGGAGAGCGTTGCGGAGCGACGGCGAAGGATGAATAATTCGATGGAGTGGAGTGGAAGCCTTTTGTCTTCGCTTAGGACTCCATTTCCCTTTCAATCTATGACTTAGCATAATATGCACTTGAAAACACATTAGTCATAGCACATGAAAGAGATATGATCAAAGGTATATAAATGAGCTTAGGTGTGCAAAATATCAATCAAAATTCCTAGAATCAAGAATATTTAGCTCATGCCTAAGTTTGGTAAATGTTTTCTCATCTAGTGGCTTGGTAAAGATATCAGCTAATTGTTCTTTGGTGTTAATATAAGCAATCTCGATATCCCCCGTTGTTGGTGATCCCTTAAAAATGATACCGAATGGCTATGTGTTTAGTGCGGCTGTGCTCAATGGGATTATCCGCCATGCGGATTGCACTCTCATTATCACATAGAAGAGGAACTTTGGTCAATTTGTAACCATAGTCCCTAAGGGTTTGCCTCATCCAAAGCAATTGCGCGCAACAATGTCCTGCGGCGATGTACTCGGCTTCGGCGGTAGAAAGAGCTACAAAATTTTGTTTCTTAGAAGCCCAAGACACCAGAGATCTTCCCAAGAACTGGCAAGTCCCTGATGTGCTCTCTCTATCAATCTTACACCCTGCCCAATCAGCATCTGAATAACCAATTAAATCAAAAGCGGATCCCCTGGGGTACCAAAGGCCAAACTTAGGAGTATAAACTAAATATCTCAAGATTCGTTTTACGGCCCTAAGGTGAACTTCCTTAGGATCGGCTTGAAATCTTGCACACATGCATACAGAAAGCATAATATCCGGTCGAGATACACATAAATAGAGTAAAAATCCTATCATCGACTGGTATACCTTTTGATCTACGGATTTACCTCCCGTGTCGAGGTCGAGTTGCCCATTGGTTCCCATGGGTGTCTTGATGGGTTTGGCATCCTTCATCCCAAACTTTGCAAGAATGTCTTGAATGTACTTTGTTTGGCTAATGAAGGTGCCCTCTTGGAGTTGCTTGACTTGAAATCCTAAGAAATACTTCAACTCCCCCATCATAGACATCTCGAATTTTTGAATCATAATCCTACTAAATTCCTCACAAGTAGATTTGTTAGTAGAACCAAATATGATATCATCAACATAAATTTGGCATACAAACAAATCTTTTGCAATAGTTTTAGTGAATAGAGCAGGATCGGCTTTTCCGACTTTGAAGCCATTAGCAATAAGAAAATCTCTTAGGCATTCATACCATGCTCTTGGGGCTTGCTTGAGCCCATAAAGCGCCTTAGAGAGTTTGTAAACATGGTTAGGGTACTCACTATCTTCAAAGCCGGGAGGTTGCTCAACATAGACCTCCTCCTTGAGTAGTCCATTGAGGAAGGCACTTTTCACGTCCATTTGATAGAGCTTAAAGCCATGGTAAGTAGCATAGGCAAGTAATATACGAATTGACTCAAGCCTAGTTACGGGTGCATAGGTTTCACCGAAATCCAAACCTTCGACTTGTGAATATCTCTTGGCCACAAGTCGGGCTTTGTTCCTTGTCACCACACCATGCTCATCTTGTTTGTTGCGGAAGACCCACTTGGTTCCTACAACATTTTGGTTAGGACGTGGAACTAAATGCCATACCTCATTCCTCGTGAAGTTGTTGAGTTCCTCTTGCATTGCCAACACCCAATCTGAATCCCTTAATGCATCTTCTACCCTGTATGGCTCAATAGAAGACACAAAGGAGTAATGTTCACAAAAATGAGCAACATGAGATCGAGTAGTTACCCCCTTATGAATATCACCGAGGATGGTGTTCACGGGGTGATCTCGTTGGATTGCTTTGTGGACTCTTGGGTGAGGCGGTTTTGGACCCTTGTCATCTTCCTTGTCTTGATCATTAGCATCTCCCCCTTGATCATTGTCCTCCTCTTGAGGTGGCTCCTCTTGATCTTCATCATCATTATCTTGAGCTTGATCCTCATCTTGAGTTGGTGGAGATGCTTGCATTGAGGAAGATGGTTGAACTTGTGCTTGTGGAGGCTCTTCGGATTCCTTAGGACACACATCCCCAATGGACATGTTCCTTAGCGTGACACACAGAGCCTCTTCATCATCTAGCTCATCAAGATCAACTTGCTCTACTTGAGAGCCGTTAGTCTCATCAAACACAATGTCACAAGAAACTTCAACTAGTCCAGAGGACTTGTTAAAGACTCTATATGCCCTTGTGTTTGAATCATAACTAAGTAAAAAGCCTTCTACAACCTTAGGAGCAAATTTAGATTTTCTACCTCTTTTAACAAGAATAAAGCATTTGCTACCAAAGACTCTAAAATTTGAAACATTGGGCTTTTTACCGGTTAGGAGTTCATATGATGTCTTCTTGAGGATTCGGTGAAGATATAACCGATTGATTGCGTAGCATGCGGTGTTGACCGCCTCGGCCCAAAACCGATCCGAAGTCTTGTACTCATCAAGCATGGTCCTTGCCATGTCCAATAGAGTTCTATTCTTCCTCTCCACTACACCATTTTGTTGTGGTGTGTAGGGAGATGAGAACTCATGCTTGATGCCCTCCTCCTCAAGAAAGCCTTCTATTTGTAAGTTCTTGAACTCCGTCCCGCTGTCGCTTCTAATCTTTTTGATCCTTAAGCCGAACTCATTTTGAGCCCGTCTCAAGAATCCCTTTAACGTTTCTTGGGTTTGAGATTTTTCCTGTAAAAAGAATACCCAAGTGAAGCGAGAATAATCATCCATAATAACTAGACAATACTTACTCCCGCCGATGCTTATGTAAGCTATCGGGCCGAATAAATCCATGTGGAGTAGTTCCAGTGGCCTGTCAGTCGTCATGATGTTCTTGTGTGGATGATGAACACCAACTTGCTTCCCTGCTTGGCATGCACTACAAATCATGTCTTTCTCAAAATGAACATTTGTTAGTCCCAAAATGTGCTCTCCCTTTAGAAGCTTATGAAGATTCTTCATCCCAACATGGGCTAGTCGGCGGTGCTAGAGCCAACCCATGTTAGTCTTAGCAATTAAGCAAGTGTCGAGTTCAGCTCTATTGAAATCAACTAAGTATAGCTGACCCTCTAACACTCCCTTAAATGCTACTGAATCATCACTTCTTCTAAAGACAGTAACAACTATATCCGTAAAAAGACAGTTGTAACCCATTTTACATAATTGAGAAATAGAAAGCAAATTGTAATATAAGGAATCTACAAGAAAAACATTGGAAATAGAATGGTCAGGAGATATAGAAATTTTACCCAATCCTTTGACCAAACCTTGATTTCCATCCCTGAATGTGATAGCTCGTTGGGGATCTTGATTTTTCTCATAGGAGGAGAACATCCTTTTCTCCCCTGTCATGTGGTTTGTGCACCCGCTATCGATGATCCAACTTGAGCCCCCGGATGCATAAACCTACAAAACAAATTTAGGCCTTGTTCTTAGGTACCCAAACGGTCTTGGGTCCTTTGACATTAGAAACAAGCACCTTGGGTACCCAAACACAAGTCTTTGACCCCTTGTGTTTGCCCCCAGCATATTTGGCAACTACCTTGCCTGATTTGTTAGTAAGCACATAGGATGCATCAAAAGTCTTAAATGAAATGTTATGTTCATTTGATGCAATAGGAGTTTTCTTCTTAGGCAATTTAGCATGGGTTGATTGCCTAGAACTAGATGCCTCACTCTTGTAAATAAAAGCATGATGAGAGCCAGAGTGAGACTTCCTAGAATGAATTCTCCTAATTTTGTGCTCGGGATAACTGGCAGGGTATAAAATGTAACCCTCATTATCCTGAGGCATGGGAGCTTTGCTCTTAACAAAGTTAGACAATCTTTTAGGAGGGGCATTAAGCTTGACAATTTTTCCCTGTTGGAAACCGATGCCATCCTTAATGCCAGGGCGTCTCCCACTATAGAGCATGCTTCTAGCAAATTTAAAATTTTCATTTTCCAAGTCATGCTCATTAATTTTGGCACTAAGTTGAGCTATGTGATCATTTTATTTCTTAATTAGGGCTAGGTGATCATGAATAGCATCAACATTAATATCTCTACATCTAGTGCAAATAGTAACATGCTTAACGGTAGATGTAGAGGGTTTGCAATTATTTAATTCAACAATCTTAGCATGTAAAATAGCATTCTCATCTCTAAGATTGGAAATAGAAACATTGCAAACATCTAATTCCTTAGCCTTAGCAATTAGTTTGGCATTCTCAAACTTAAGGCTAGTAAGAGATTCATCCAACATGTCAATCTTAGCAATTAAGCTAGCATTATCATTTCTAAGATTAACAATTGAATCATAACAAACATTTGATTTCTCAACCTTAGCAATCAATTTTGCATTTTCATTTCTAAGGCTAGAAATAGTGTCATGGCAAGTGCTAAGCTCATTAGTTAATTTTTCATTTTTCTCTACCTCCTAAGCATAAGCATTTTTAGTCTTAACATGCTTTTTGTTTTCCTTAATAAGGAAGTCCTCTTGGCTAACCAAGAGTTCATCCTTCTCATGAATAGCACTAATTAATTCATTCAATTTCTCTTTTTGTTGCATGTTAAGATTGGCAAAAAGAGTAAGCAAATTATCCTCGTCATCACTAGAATTATCCTCATCACTAGAAGTAGCATACTTAGTGGAGGATCTTGATTTTACCTTCTTCTTTTTGCCATCCTTTGCCATGAGGCACTTGTGGCCGGCGTTGGGGAAGAGAAGGCCTTTGGTGACGGCGATGTTTGCGGCGTCCTCGTCGGAGGAGGAGTCGGTGGAGCTCTCATCGGAGTCCCAGTCCTGGCAAACATGGGCATCGCCGCCCTTCTTCTTGTAGTACCTCTTCTTTTCTCTTCTCTTTCCCTTCTTGTCGTCGCCCCTGTCACTATCACTAGACAAAGGACATTTAGCGATAAAATGACCGGGCTTACCACATTTGTAGCAAACCTTCTTGGAGCGGAGTTTGTAATCCTTACCCCTCCTTTTCTTGAGGATTTGGCGGAAGCTCTTGATGATGAGTGCCATTTCCTCGTTGTCGAGCTTGGAGGCATCGATGGGAATCCTACTTGGTGTAGACTCCTTCTTTTCTTCTTCCGTCGCCTTGAATGCGACGGGTTGCACCTCGGGTGTTGAGGTGGTGCCTTGCTCGATGATTTTCTTGGAGCCTTTGATCATCAATTCAAAGCTCACAAATTTTCCTATCACCTCCTCGGGAGACATTAGCTTGTATCTAGGATCACCACGAATTAATTGAACTTGTGTAGGATTAAGAAATACAAGTGATCTTAGAATAACCTTGACCATTTCATGGTCATCCCATTTGGTGCTCCCGAGGTTGCGCACTTGGTTCACCAAGGTCTTGAGCCGGTTGTACATTGCTTGTGGCTCCTCCCCTTGATGAAGCATGAAGCGACCGAGCTCCCCCTCGATCGTTTCCCTCTTGGTGATCTTGGTCACCTCGTCTCCTTTGTGCGCGGTCTTTAGAGCGTCCCAAATCTCTTTGGCACTTTTCAACCCTTGCACCTTATTATACTCCTCTCGACTTAGAGAGGCGAGGAGTATAGTAGTGGCTTGGGAGTTGAAGTGCCGGATTTGGGTTACCTCGTCCGAGTCATAGCCTTCATCCCCCACGGATGGTTCCTGCGCACCAAACTCAACAATGTCCCAAATGCTAGCGTGGAGTGAGGTTAGATGGTGCCTCATTTTATCACTCCACATACAATAATCTTCACCGTAAAAAACCGGTGGTTTGCCTAGTGGGACGGAAAGTAAAGGGGTGCGTTTGGAAATACGAGGATAGCGTAAGGGAATCTTACTAAACTTCTTGCGCTCATGGCGCTTAGAAGTGACGGACGACGTGTCAGAGCTGGAGGTGGATGGCGATGAAGAGTCGGTCTCGTAGTAGACCACTTTCTACATCTTCTTTTTATTCTCACCACTCCGACGCGACTTGTCGTGTGAAGGGGATCCCTTCACCTTGTTGCCGGACTCCCCGGATGGAGCCTTTCCATGGCTTGTGGCAGGCTTCTCGCCGGTCACCATCTCCTTCTTGGCGTGATCTCCCGACATTACTTCGAGCGGTTAGGCTCTAATGAAGAACCGGGCTTTGATACCAATTGAAGTCGCCTAGAGGGGGGGTGAATAGGCAAATCTGAAATTTATAAACTTAAGCACACACTACAAGCCGGGGTTAGCGTTAGAAATATAAACGAGTCCAAAAGAGAGGGCAAAAACAAATCACAAGCGAATAAGAGCGGATGACACAATGATTTGTTTTACCGAGGTTCGGTTCTTGCAAACCTACTCCCCGTTGAGGTGGTCACAAAGACCGGGTCTCTTTCAACCCTTTCCCTCTCTCAAACGGTCACTTAGACGGAGTGAGCCTTTCTCCTCAATCAAATGGGACACTAAGTCCACTACAAGGACCACCATAACTTGGTGTCTCTTGTTTTGATTACAAGTAAGTTGAACACAAGAAAGAAGGAAGAAGAAAAGCAATCCAAGCGCAAAAGCTCAAAAGAACACAATTGTCTCTCTCACTAGTCACTATTTGATTGGAATGATCTTTGGACTTGGGAGAGGATTTGATCTCTTGTTTGTGTTTTGTATTGAATGCTATAGCTCTTGTATGAGGTTTGAAGGCTGAAAACTTGGATGCATTGAAGTGTGGTGGTTGGGGGGTATTTATAGCCCCAACCACCAACAGAACCGTTGGTGGAGGCTGCTGTCGTATGGCGCACCGGACAGTCCGGTGCGCCACCGGACAGTCCGGTGCGCCACCAGACACTGTCCGGTGCGCCAACAACGTCACCCGGCCGTTGGGTTCTGACCGTTGGAGCTTCTGACAGCTGGGCCACCGGACAGTCCGGTGGTGCACCGGACAGTCACTGTTCACTGTCCGGTGCGCCTTCTGGCGCCTGTTCTGACTTCTGCGCGCGCAGGCGCGCACTGTAGCGCATTTATTGTTCATGGCAGACGACCGTTGGCGCTGTGTAGTCGTTACTCCGATGGCGCACCGGACAGTCCGGTGCTACACCGGACAGTCCGGTGAATTATAGCGGAGCGGCTCCCAGAATTCCCGAAGGTGGCAAGTTCAGAGTTGGGTTCCCTGGTGCACCGGACACAGTCCGGTGGCACACCAGACAGTCCGGTGCGCCAGACCAGGGCACACTTTGGTAGTCTTTTGCTCTCTTTGTTTGAACCCTTTCTTGGTCTTTTCATTGGTTTGTTGTGAACCTTTGGCACCTGTAAAACTTATAATCTAGAGAAAACTAGTTAGTCCAATTATTTGTGTTAGGCAATTCAACCACCAAAATCAATTAGGAAAAGGTATAAGCCTATTTCTCTTTCAGTATCCCACATGGTATAGGGCTAGGTTAGTTTCTCTCTCCCCACCCCATCCCCTCCCCTGCCGCTGGCCTCCTAGCCGTCGGCCTCCCCTCCCCTAACGCCGACCTCTCCTTCCTAGCAGTCGTCCATCGCCCCTGCAGCCACCAGCCTACCATGGAGCGCCCCCTTCGGCGTTCCCACCCCACCCCCTGTCCTTTGTGCTGGCCACCGGCGTAGAGCCCCAGCCTGGCGCGGCGTCCACCGACCTCACCTCACATCCCGACATGTATGCCATCGTGACCTTGGTCGCGAGTGCTACCGCTCACAGCGTGGCGCCCTCGCGTTCTAGCATGGCACCCCTTCTCGCCAATGCCGCCGCAACAGCGTACGCGCCCTCGGCGCGACCCTAGGCGTGGCCCCTCCCTTGGCCGAGCTGTACCCTATCTTGGGTAGCACCGCTGGTCTCTCCCTAGGTGTGGGCCCATACTCAACTGATCTGCGTGCTGCCCTGAGCGGGCGCCCGTCCCTCGCCGGCTCACTCCGCGGTGACCTTGCTGTTGCAGGAGCCCCCTACATCGTCAGTCTTGGGCCCCTCCCCGACGCAACCGCTATTGCTCAACAATATCAAGGTTCCCCTCCGGGCTTCCTTGCCCTTGCTCCTTCTACATGGACTGACGTTGTCGCTTCCCCGTCCGCTCCTCCGTCAGCTTCCTTAGCGCTGGTTACGACTATTGCCACAATCTAGGCTATCGTGGCTGCCTCCAGGGGCCACGAGCGTGCCGCGACACTCGCCCTAGAGCGAGAGCGTTGCATGGGCACCGCTCTGACTGCCCAGATGGCCACCGCGTAGCACCTCATCCTCGATCATCCTTCGATCGTCCATGAGGCTCCTACGCTCCCTCCTGAAGCCCCCCCGCCCTGGTCTCGACGTCGATCACATCGCTGCCCTTCACGCACAGACCGCCAAGATGCACAACATCCAGCCCCTCGTGTCCATCGAGTTGGACCTGACGTGCTCCCACTCTGACAAACGTCCTCCCATGCACAAACCACCAAGCTGTACAACACCAGGTCCTCCTCACGCTTCAGTAGAATGCTCTCGCCGACCACATCCTCGACGACATCGTCCCCCACCGTCTCCATCCTGGTGCCTGATGGACGTGTGGTGCTCTCATGGCTCCACGACACCATCACCGTCGAGCTACAGGACATCATCCATAACTAGGCGGACACGGGCCGACAGGCGTGGCTCGACCGTGAGTGAAAGTCGCCTAGAGGGGGGGGGTGAATAGGCGGAATCTGAAATTTATAAACTTTAAGCACAACTACAAGCCGGGGTTAGCGTTAGAAATAAAATCGAGTGCGAAAGAGAGGGCGAAAACAAATCAACCAAGAAATAAAGCGAGTGACACGGTGATTTGTTTTACCGAGGTTTGGTTCTTGCAAACCTAGTCCCCGTTGAGGTGGTCACAAAGACCAGGTCTCTTTCAACCCTTTCCCTCTCTCAAACGGTCACCTAGACCGAGTGAGCTTTCTCCTTAATCAATGGGTCACTTAGACCCCTCACAAGGACCACCACAACTTGGTGTCTCTTGTTTTGATTACAAGTGTCTTGAGAACAAGAAAGAGAAGAAGAAAGCGATCCAAGAACAAGAGCTCAAAGAACACGAGCAAAACTCTCTCTCCAGTCACTATTTGTTTGGAGTGGATTTGGGACTTGGAGAGGCTTTGATTCTATTGAATTGTGTCTTGTATTGATTGCACTAGCTCTTGTATTGAATGAGAAGTCTGAAAAACTTGGATGCTTGAAGTGGTGGTGGTTGGGGGGTATTTATAGCCCCAACCACCAAACCAACCGTTGGGGAGGCTGTCTGTCGATGGGCACATCGGACAGTCCGGTGCGCCACCAGACACTACCCGGTGCGCCAACCACGTCACCCAACCGTTAGGGTTCTGACGGTTTCGACTGCTGGAGCTCTAACATCTTGGGGCACCGGATAGTTCGGTGCCGCACCGGACAGGCACTGTTCACTGTCTGGTGCGCCTTCTGGCGCTGCTCTGACTCTGCGTGAACTATCCGCGCACTGTTCACGTTTGCAGGCGACCGTTGCGCTTCTTAGCCATTGCTCCACTGGCACACCGGACAGTCCGGTGACCCACCGGACAGTCCGGTGAATTATAGCGGAGTGGCTTTCCAGAAACCCGAAGGTGAGGAGTTCAGCCTATACGGTCCCTGGTGCACCGGACACTGTCCGGTGGCACACTGGATAGTCTGGTGCGCCAGTTCTCTTCGGTTTCTTTTGCTCCTTTGTTTTGAACCCTAAACTTTGATCTTTTTATTGGTTTATGTTGAACCTTTAGCACCTGTAGAACATATAACCTAGAGCAAACTAGTTAGTCCAATTATTTGTGTTGGGCATTTCAACCACCAAAATCATTTAGGAAAATGTTTGACCATATTTCCCTTTCAATCTCCTCCTTTTTGGTGATTGATGCCAACAGAAACCAAAGCAAATATATAAGTGCAGAATTGAACTAGTTTGCATAAGGCAAGTGCAAAGGTTGCTTGGAATTAAACCAATTTTTACTTTTACTAGATATGCATGGATTGCTTTCTTTCTTTTAATATTTTGGACCACGCTTGCACCACTTGTTTTGTTTTTGCAAATTCTTTTGGAAAATCTTTTCAAAGTCTTTTTTGCAAATAGTCAAAGGTACATGAAAAGATTTCGAGAAGCATTTTTAAGATTTGAAATTTTCTCCCCCCGTTTCAAATGCTTTTCCTTTGACTTAAATAAAACTCCCCCTCAATAAAAATTCTCCTCTTAGTGTTCAAGAGGGTTTTAGATACCAATTTCGAAAGTGGTCATACCAATTTGAAATATATCAAAAATAAGATACCAATTGAAAACTTCTTTAAAAACTTTCTGAAAGTGGTGGTGCGGTCCTTTTGCTTTGGGCTCATACTTTCTCCCCCTTTGGCATGAATCGCCAAAAACGAATACTTTGTGGGTGAAATGTGAGACCTTTTACTTTCTCCCCATTGGTATGAGTAATAAGAGTGAAGATTATACCAATTGTGAGTGGAGTGATGGCGAAGGGTAGATGATATCGATAGAGTAGAGTGGAAGCCTTGTCTTCGCCGAAGACTCCATTTCCCTTTCAATCTATGACTTAGCATGGGAATAAACTTGTGAACACATTAGTCATAGACATAAAAGAGATATGATCAAAAGTATATAAATGAGCTATGTGTGCAAAGTGTCAATCAAAGTTCCGAGAATCAAGAATGTTTAGCTCATTCCTAAGCTTGGTAAAGGTTTTCTCATCTAATGGCTTGGTAAAGATATCGGCTAGTTGTTCTTTGGTGCTAACATAAGCAATCTCGATATCCCCCGTTTGTTGGTGATCCCTTAAAAAGTGATACCGAATGGCTATGTGCTTAGTGCGGCTGTGTTCAACGGGATTATCCGCCATGCGGATTGCACTTTCATTGTCACATAGGAGAGGGACTTTGCTCAATTTGTAGCTATAGTCCCTAAGGGTTTGCCTCATCCAAAGCAATTGCACGCAACAATGGCCTGCGACAATATACTCGGCTTCGGCGGTAGAAAGAACTACTGAGTTTTGTTTATTTGAAGCCCAAGACACCAGGGATCTTCCTAAAAACTGACAAGTTCCTGATGTGCTCTTCCTATCAATTTTACACCCTGTCCAATCAGCATCTGAATATCCTATTAATTCAAAGGTAGATCCCTTGGGGTACCAAAGACCAAACATAGGTGTAAAAACTAAATATCTCATGATTCGTTTCACGGCCCTAAGGTGGACTTCCTTAGGATCGACTTGGAACCTTGCACACATGCATACGAAAAGCATATTATCCGGTCGAGATGCACAAAAATAGAGTAAAGATCCTATTATCGACCGATATACCTTTTGATCTACGGATTTACCTCCCGTGTCGAGGTCGAGATGCCCATTTGTTCCCATGGGTGTCTTGATGGGCTTGGCATCCTTCATTCCAAACTTAGTAAGTATGTCTTGAATGTACTTCGTTTGGCTGATGAAGGTGCCCTCTTGGAGTTGCTTCACTTAAAATCCTAGGTAATACTTCAACTCCCCCATCATAGACATCTCGAATTTTTGAATCATAATCCTACTAAACTCTTCACATGTAGATTTGTTAGTAGACCCAAATATGATATCATCAACATAAATTTGGCATACAAACAAATCATTTGCAATGGTTTTAGTAAAGAGTGTAGGATCAGCTTTTCCGACTTTGAAGCCATTAGTGATAAGGAAATCTCTTAGGCATTCATACCATGCTCTTGGGGCTTGCTTGAGCCCATAAAGCACCTTAGAGAGTTTATAAACATGGTTAGGGTACTCACTATCTTCAAAGCCGGGAGGTTGCTCAACATAGACCTCTTCCTTGATTGGTCCATTGAGGAAGTCACTTTTCACGTCCATTTGATAAATCTTAAAGCCATGGTAAGTAGCATAGGCAAGTAATATACGAATTGACTCAAGCCTAACTACGGGTGCATAGGTTTCACCGAAATCCAAACCTTCGACTTGTGAATATCCCTTAGCCACAAGTTGGGCTTTGTTCCTTGTCACCACACCATGCTCATCTTGCTTGTTGCGAAACACCCACTTGGTTCCTACAACATTTTGGTTAGGACGTGGAACTAAATGCCATACCTCATTCCTTGTGAAGTTGTTGAGTTCCTCTTGCATTGCCAACACCCAATCCGAATCTCTTAGTGTATCCTCTACCCTGTATGGCTCAATAGAGGAAACAAAAGAGTAATGTTCACAAAAATGAGCGACTCGAGATCGAGTTGTTACCCGCTTATGAATGTCACCGAGGATAGAGTTCACGGGGTGATATCTTTGAATCGCTTGGTGGACTCTTGGGTGTGGCGGTCTTTGACCCTGTTCTTCTTGATCATATTCTTTGTCTTGATCATTGTCATCTCCCCCTTGATCATTTTCCTCCTCTTGAGGTGGCTCATCTTCTTGATCTTCTTCTTCATCGTCTTGAGCCTGATCCTCATCTTGGGTTGGTGGAGATGCTTGCATAGAAGGTGATGGTTGATCTTGTGCTTGTGGAGGCTCTTCGAATTCCTTAGGACACACATCCCCAATGGACATGTTCCTTAGTGCGACACACAAAGCCTCTTCATCATCTAGCTCATCAAGATCAACTTGCTCTACTTGAGAGCCATTAGTCTCATAAAACACAATGTCACAAGAAACCTCAACTAATCTAGTGGATTTGTTGAAGACTCTATATGCCCTTGTGTTTGAGCCATAACCAAGTAAAAAGCCTTCTACAGCCTTAGGAGCAAATTTAGATTCACTACACGACGGTTCACTTACAGCGACCTACGGTTGGTTGCTAAAACGGCCTTCAGCGACCTACAGTTGGTCGCTAAAAACTTTTAGCGACCCATAAGGATGGTCGTTGTAAGTGCCGTCGCTAAAGGCTTTAGCGACCGACATCTTTTTAGCGACCGACCGTCCGTTGCTACTATTGTATATTTAGCGACCAACCGTGGGTTGTTGTACTATATATTTAGCAACTAATCGTGAGTCGTTATACTATACATTTAGCAACCAACAGAAAGTTGCCCCTAGTTATAGTCGTTAATAGTGATAATATACCATTAATTAGCATTCAACAATTGTTATATATACAAAAGCATCACAAATCACCAATTTTTATACACATAATCACATAGATATACAAATTTAATTAGTATTGCACAATGATAGATCCATATCATGAACATACCGGCTAGAGCATGTTAGCCTGGCTAGAGCATGAAGGTTCAGATGAACAACATTGATTTCTTTGTTCAGTACATTGATATGATGGCACAATTGCTCCTTTTAACACCGTTAAGCCCCTCCGATCCCAAAGAAGAAATGAAAAAAAGAGAAGAACATGAAAAACCTCGCTCGCTCATCGATATAGATCAGAAGATCTCGATCGACCAGAGACCACTTTGGCCTCACGATCTTGGTCTCCCAGCAGCTCCTTTCTCGCTCACCCTCTAATACATGCATGCATATATGATATATACCCCATTAATTAGCCTCTGCATAGCACTGGTAGCTGCATCGTCGTCGCCACCCTACACTCTCTTGGACGGTGCTTTTCCCCATCTGGCTCTCCTGAACATAAAGCAAGTGAATATATGGACGATGGTTAGTTAGGTCAGGGCGCATGCACGGCACTGGGAGATGGCAAATTCTATAATTAGGATCAATTGGACATATTCACCCGATACTGTCATTAGCAGTTGACAATAACTGAAATAATTCTCTCGCCCTACACAAATTAGACATAAATGTTCAGACATAATCTGGATGTTAATAGTTTTAAAAATGTGAGTTTTGTGTGGTCCTAAAGTCCTTATCTTACATATTTATTGCCAAAACTTGAACAACTCTACAAAAATAAAAGCTCATTATTTCTTTTTTTAGGGTCCCACTGAAATAACAAATGGATACTCAGATCTGCAACTTTCCTATGCGGCCTTCGCTGACATATATGCTCACTCGATAATGTGACCATGTATGTGACTTTAGAGCTATATATCATATCTGTATCAAAACAAGCAACATTATTGATACCTTTTGACACTTGAAGCTTCTGATGACCATCACCTGCTGCGTGTTCCCCAAATTTCTCAGTTCATGCCAATGCAATGCAGCAGGCAGTGGCGCTGAGAGGCTCCGAGATCTACCACCGCCCTGAGGTGTGTGCCATGCCAATATTTCTACAGCAATGCTCTCTTAGCTTTGTAAACAAATGGTTAAAGACTCGAGCGGAGCGCGAGTAAATTACTAGTTAAAATAAAATCAGCATCGGCGAATCGATCGATCGATCGCCCGCATGCATTCTTTAGTACAAGCTCTGTACATGGGTTGAATTTGCAGTGCTATTGTAACTAGAAGCATAGGACAATAAGGAATACTAGTTATTATATTAAACGAGACCAGTACCTGTTATGAATAGGATCAGGTCCATTGGGCACCTTCCTCTTGCTGTCACTGGACGGGTCATCCAGGGTGGGCTGCTGCTCTGAAGTCGCCGTAGTTTCAGCGGTAGCAGCCGCCGCTGCCGGTGGCGTCGTCTTATCTACAACAGCAACAGTAGGTTTTGTTGCGACGACAGGACTAGCAGGAGCAGCACCGCCGCCGCAGCCGCGAACGATTCCTGCGCTGTCGCGCTAGGCCGGGGGCTGAGCGCCCACCACCGCGCCACCCGCCACCAGAGGGCCCCCGCGCCTGCGCACCGGGGGGCCGCCAGGGGCCGCTGTGGCCGTGCAGCGTGCCCTAGGCACCCGAGCCGCCGGGGGTGCTGCGCCCGGAGCCGCCGTGCCTAGGCCGCCGGCGGCTGGATGTGATAGTTGGTTAGGGTTAGTGGTGCGGGATGGCGGTGGAGAGAAGAAGTGTAGGATGAGATAGAGGCGGCGGCTAGGGTTAGGTAGATGGGCCCCTAGTGGGCCTTAGGGTTATGTAGGGTTTTCTTTTTTTTATTTATTTCGAAATGCATTTTTAAATTACTCAAAAATTCATAAAAATTTTACCAAATAAATAATAAACATTTGAATAAATTATTACGAATGCAAATAAATAATAAACATTTGAAACGACTTTCAACTCAAATCTAATATCATAAAAGCACAAAGAACACGGTTGCATACTATAGTCATGTCTATACATAAACAAACCATGAAATAAACATACAAGCAATATTAAAAAAATAAATCACCATGCAATTTAGCGATCAATGTTTACTAGTTTTAATTAATTTTTAGTCACTAACATCTACAGGTACGTTCAGGCTATAAGATTTGATAGTGATCCTTGCTCTATAGCGACCCACCGCTAGTCCCCGACGACATCTATAGCGACCAACCATAAGTTGTTAAATTTCTAGACTTTTAGCGACCAACCGACCGTTGCTACAAAAAGATTTAGCGACTGACCGTCGGTCCCTAACCTTTAGCAACCAACAGTTGGTACCTAATAAGGGTCGCTAAAGATCAACCGTCGTGTAGTGATTTTCTACCTTTTTTAACAAGAATAAAACATTTGCTACCAAAGACGCTAAAATATGAAACATTGGGCTTTTTACCGGTGAGGAGTTCATAAGATGTCTTCTTGAGGATTCAGTGAAGGTAGAGCCGGTTGATGGAGTAGCAGGCGGTGTTAATCGCCTCAGCCCAAATCCGGTCCGGAGTCTTGTACTCATCAAGCATGGTCCTTGCCATGTCCAGTAGAGTTCTATTCTTCCTCTCCACTATGCCATTTTGTTGAGGTGTGTAGGGAGAAGAGAACTCATGCTTGATGCCCTCATCCTCAAGAAAGCCTTCTATTTGAGAATTCTTGAACTCCGTCCCGTTGTCGCTTCTTATCTTCTTGATCCTTAATCCGAACTCGTTTTGTGCCCGTCTCAAGAATCCCTTTAAAGTCTCTTGGGTTTGAGATTTTTCCTGCAAAAAGAATACCCAAGTGAAGCGAGAATAATCATCCAAAATAACTAGACAGTACTTACTCCTGCCGATGCTTATGTAAGCTATCGGGCTGAATAAATCCATGTGGAGTAGCTCCAGTGGCATGTCCGTTGTTATTATGTTCTTGTGTGGATGATGGGCACCAACTTGCTTTCCTTCTTGGCATGCGCTACGAACCCTGTCTTTCTCAAAATGAACATTTGTTAGTCCTAAAATATGCTTTCCCTTTAGAAGCTTGTGAAGATTCTTCATCTCAACATGGGCTAGTCGGCGATGCCAGAGCCAACCCATATTAGTCTTAGCAATTAAGCAAGTGTCGAGTTCAGCTCTATTGAAATCAACTAAGTATAGCTGACCCTCTAACACTCCCTTAAATGCTACTGAATCATCACTTCTTCTAAAGCCAATAACACCTACATCAGTAAATAGACAGTTGTAGCCCATTTTACATAATTGAGAAACAGAAAGCAAATTGTAATGTAAAGAATCTACAAGAAAAACATTGGAAATGGAATGGTCAGGTGATATAGCAATTTTACCAAGTCCTTTGACCAAACCTTGATTTCCATCCTCGAATGTGATAGCTCTTTGGGGATCATCGTTTTTCTCGTAGGAGGAGAACATCCTTTTCTCCCCTGTCATGTGGTTTGTGCATCCGCTATCAATTATCCAACTTGAGCCCCCAGATGCATAAACCTACAAAACAATTTAGGCATTGTTCTTAGGTACCCAAACAATCTTGGGTCCTTTCACATTAGAAACAAGCACCTTGGGTACCCAAACACAAGTCTTGGAGCCCTTGTTTTTGCCCCCAACATATTTGGCAACTACTTTGCCTGATTTGTTAGTTAAAACATAAGAAGCATCAAAAGTCTTAAATGAAACATTAGGCTTATTTGATGCAATAGGAGATTTCTTTTTAGGCATTTTAACATGAGTAGAATGCCTAGAACTAGATGTCTCATTATTATACATAAAAGCATGATGAGAACCAGAATGAGACTTCCTAGAATGAATTCTCCTAATTTTATGCTCGGGATAACTAGCAGGATATAAAATATAGCCCTCGTTATCCTGAGCCATGAGAGCCTTACCCTTAACAAAATTAGATAATTTTTTGGGGGCATTAAGCTTGACATTGTCTCCCTGTTGGAAGCCAATGCCATCCTTAATGCCAGGGCGTCTCCCATTATAAAGCATGCTACGAGCAAATTTAAATTTTTCATTTTCTAGTTCATGCTCAGCAATTTTAGCATCTAATTTAGTTATATGATCATTTTGTTGTTTAATCATAGCAATGTGATCATGGATAGCCAACATTAATGTCTCTACATCTAGTACAAATAGTAACATGATCAACACTAGATGTAGATGGTTTGCAAGCATTTAATTCATTAATCTTAGCATGTAACATGGCATTCTCATCTCTAAGATTGGAAATAGAAATATTGCAAACATTTAAATCTTTAGCCTTAGAAATTAATTTGTCATTTTCAATTTTAAGGCTAGAAGGTGATTCATTCAATTTATCAATCTTAGCAATTAGACTAGCATTATCATTTTTAAGATTGACAATAGAATTATCACAACCATTTAACTTCTCAACCTTAGCAAGTAATTTGACATTCTCAGTTCTAAGGTTAGAGACAGTGTCATGGAAAATGCTAAGTGAAAGGGAATTAGGCTTATACCTAGTTCCTAAATAATTTTGGTGGTTGAAGTGCCCAACATAAATAATTGGACTAACTAGTTTGCTCTAGTGTATAAGTTATACAGGTGCCAAAGGTTCACACTTAGCCAATAAAAAGACAAAGTATTGGGTTCAACAAAAGAGCAAAGGGACAACCGAAGGCACCTCTAGTCTGGCGCACCGGACAGTGTCCGGTGCACCAGAGGACTCTCAGTCAAACTCGTCACCTTCGGGAAAATCTAGAGGCGCTCCGCTATAATTCACCGGACTGTCCGGTGTACACCGGACAGTGTCCGGTGCTCCAAGGAACGTCGCCTCAGGAACTCGCCAGCTTCGGGAATTCGCAACGGCTAGTCCGCTATAATTCACCGGACTGTCCGGTGTGCCATCAAAGCAACGGATACTTCGGCGCCAACGGCTACCTGCAGCGCATTGAATGCGCGCCAGCACACGCAGAAGTCAGGCACGCCCATACTGGCGCACCGGACACTCTACATTACATGTCCGGTGCGCCACCGGACATCCAGGCGGGCCCAGAAGACAGAGCTCCAACGGTCGAATCCCAACGACTTTGGTGACGTGGCTGGCGCACCGGACTGTCCGGTGCACCATACGACAGTCAGCCCCACCAAACGGCTAGTTTGGTGGTTGGGGCTATAAATACCCCCAACCACCCACCATTCATGGCATCCAAGTTTTCACACTTCCAACCACTTACAAGAGCTAGGCATTCAATTCTAGACACACTCAAGAGATCAAATCCTCTCCCAAATTCCACACAAAGCTTTAGTAACTAGTGAGAGAGATTTGTGTGTGTTCTTTCGAGCTCTTGCACTTGGATTGATTTCTTTTTTTATTCTTTCTTGAGATCAAACTCACTTGTAATTGAGGCAAGAGACACCAATCTTGTGGTGGTCCTTGTAGGAACTTTGTGTTCCAAGTGATTGAGAAGAGAAAGCTCACTCGGTCCGAGGGACCATTTGAGAGAGGGAAAGGGTTGAAAGAGACCCGGTCTTTGTGACCACCTCAACGGGGAGTAGGTTTGCGAGAACCGAACCTCGGTAAAACAAATCCGCGTGTCACACCTCTTATTTGCTTGTGATTTGTTTTGCACCCTCTCTCGTGGACTCGATTATATTCCTAACGCTAACCCGACTTGTAGTTGTGATTATTTTTGAGAATTTCAGTTTCGCCCTATTCACCCCCCTCTAGGCGACTTTCAATTGGTATCAGAGCCCGGTGCTTCATTAGAGCATAACCGCCCGAAGTAATGTCGGGAGAACTCGCCAAGAGGGAGATGGAGACCGGCGAGAAGCCCGCTACAAGCCATGGGAAGGCTTCATCGGAAGAGTCCCGCAACAAGGAGAAGAGGAAGGAGAAGAAGAAGGAAAAGAAGGAAAAGAAGACTTCCTCTCACAAGTCGCATCGGAGTGGAGATAAAATAAAGAAGATGAGGAAGGTGGTCTACTACGAGACCAACACTTCATCGCCATCCACCTCCGGCTCCGACGCGCCCTCCATAACTTCTAAGCGCCATGAGCGCAAGAAGTTTAGTAAGATCCCCTTACATTATCCTCGTACCTCTAGACATACTCCATTACTTTCCGTTCCATTAGGCAAACCACCAACCTTTGATGGTGAAGATTATGCTAGGTGGAGTGATTTAATGAAATTTCATCTAACCTCACTCCACAAAAGTATATGGAATGTTGTTGAGTTTGGAGCACAGGTACCATCCGTAGGGGACGAGGATTATGATGAGGACGAGGTGGCCCAAATCGAGCACTTCAACTCCCAAGCCACAACAATACTCCTCGCCTCTCTAAGTAGGGAGGAGTACAACAAGGTGCAAGGTCTAAAAAGCGCCAAGGAAGTTTGGGACGTGCTCAAGACGGCGCACGAGGGTGATGAACTCACCAAGATCACCAAGCGGAAAACGATCGAGGGGGAGCTCGGTCGCTTCCGTCTTCGCCAAGGGGAGGAACCACAAGACATGTACAACCGGCTCAAAACCTTGGTGAACCAAGTGCGCAACCTCAGGAGCAAAAAGTGGGATGACCACGAGGTGGTTAAGGTTATTCTAAGATCTCTTATTTTCCTTAACCCTACTCAAGTTCAATTAATTCGTGGCAACCCAAGATATACACTAATGACTCCCGAGGAAGTAATCGGGATTTTTGTGAGCTTTGAATTTATGATCAAGGGCTCACGGAAGATCAACGAGCTTGACGGCCCCTCCACGTCCTAAGCTCAACTGGTTGCATTCAAGGCCACGGAGGAGAAGAAGGAGGAGTCTACACCAAGTAGACAACCAATCGACGCCTCCAAGCTTGACAACGAGGAGATGGCGCTTGTCATCAAAAGCTTTCAGCAAATCCTCAAGCAAAGGAGGGGGAAGGATTACAAGCCCCGCTCCAAGAAGGTTTGCTACAAGTGTGGTAAGCCCAGTCACTTTATAGCTAAATGTTCTATTTCTAGTGACAGTGACAGGGGTGACGACAAGAAGGGGAGAAGAAAGGAGAAGAAGAGGTATTACAAGAAGAAGGGCGGCGATGCCCATGTTTGTCGGGAATGGGACTCCGACGAAAGCTCTAGCGACTCCTCCTCCGACGAGGACGCCACCAACATCGCCGTCACCAAGGGCCTTCTCTTCCCCAACGTCGGCCACAAGTGCCTCATGGCAAAGGACGGCAAAAGGAAGAAGGTTAAATCTAAATCCTCCACTAGATATGAGTCCTCTAGTGATGAAAATGCTAGTGATGAGGAAGATAACCTACGCACTCTTTTTGCCAACTTAAACATGCAACAAAAAGAGAAGTTAAATGAATTGATTAGTGCCATCCATGAGAAGGATGATCTCTTGGACTCCCAAGAGGACTTCCTAATCAAGGAAAACAAAAAGCATGTTAAAGTTAAAAATGCTTATGCTCTAGAAGTTGAAAAATGTGAGAAATTATCTAGTGAACTAAGCACTTGCCATGAGACTATAGACAACCTTAGAAATGAGAATGCTAATTTATTAGCTAGGGTTGATTCTATTGCTTGTAATGTTTCAATTCCCAATCTTAGAAATGATAATGATGATTTACTTGCTAAGATTGAAGAATTTAACATTTCTCTTGCTAGCCTTAGAAATGAAAATGAAAAATTGCTTGCTAAGGCTAAAAATTTTGATGTTTGCAATGCTACTATTTCCGACCTTAGAACTAAGAATGATATATTGCATGCTAAGGTTGTAGAATTAAAATCTTGCAAACCCTCTACATCTACCGTTGAGCACACTACCATTTGTACTAGATGTAGAGATGTTAACATTGATGCTATACATGATCACATGGCTTTAATTAAACAACAAAATGATCATATAGCAAAATTAGATGCTAAAATTGCCGAGCATAATTTAGAAAATGGAAAATTTAAATTTGCTAGAAGTATGCTCTATAGTGGGAGACGCCCTGGCATCAAGGATGGCATTGGCTTCCAACAGGGAGGCAATGTCAAACTTAGTGCCCCTCCTAAGAAATTGTCCAACTTTGTTAAGGGCAAGGCTCCCATGCCTCAGGATAACGAGGGTTACATTTTATACCCTGCCGGTTATCCCGATGATAAAATTAGGAGAATTCATTCTAGGAAGTCTCACTCTGGTCCTAACCATGCTTTCATGTATAAGGGTGAGACATCTAGCTCTAGGCAACCAACCCGTGCTAAGTTGCCTAAGAAGAAAACTCCTAGTGCATCAAATGAACATAGCTTTTCATTTAAAACCTTTGATGCATCATATGTGCTTACTAACAAATCCGGCAAGGTAGTTGCCAAGTTTGTTGGGGGCAAACACAAGGGCTCCAAGACTTGTGTTTGGGTACCCAAAGTTCTTGTTTCTAATGCCAAAGGACCCAAAACCGTTTGGGTACCTAAAGTCAAAAACTAAACTTGTTTTGTAGGTTTATGCATCCGGGGGCTCAAGCTGGATCATCGACAGCGGGTGCACAAACCACATGACAGGGGAGAAGAAGATGTTCTCCTCCTACGAGAAAAACCAAGATCCCCAACGAACGATCACATTCGGGGATGGAAACCAAGGTTTGGTCAAATGATTGGGTAAAATTGCTATATCTCCTGACCATTCTATTTCCAATGTTTTTCTTGTAGATTCATTAGATTACAATTTGCTTTCTGTATCTCAATTATGCAAAATGGGTTACAACTGTCTATTCACTGATATAGGTGTCACTGTCTTTAGAAGAAGTGATGATTCAATAGCATTTAAGGGAGTGTTGGAGGGACAGCTATACTTGGTAGATTTTGATAGAGCTGAACTCGACACTTGCTTAATTGCTAAGACTAACATGGGTTGGCTCTGGCACCGCCGACTAGCCCATGTTGGGATGAAGAATCTTCATAAGCTTCTAAAGGGAGAGCACATTTTAGGACTAACCAATGTTCATTTTGAGAAAGAAAGGGTTTGTAGCGCATGCCAAGCAGGAAAGCAAGTTGGTACCCATCATCCACACAAGAACATCATGACGACCGACAGGCCGCTTGAGCTACTCCACATGGATCTATTCGGTCCGATTGCTTACATAAGCATCGGCGGGAGTAAGTATTGTCTTGTAATAGTGGATGATTATTCTCGCTTCACTTGGGTATTCTTTTTGCAGGAAAAATCTCAAACCCAAGAGACCTTAAAAGGATTCTTGAGACGAGCTCAAAATGAGTTCGACTTAAGGATCAAGAAAATTAGAAGCGACAACGGGACGGAGTTCAAGAACTCTCAAATTGAAGGCTTCCTTGAGGAGGAGGGCATCAAGCATGAGTTCTCCTCTCCCTACATGCCACAACAAAATGGTGTAGTGGAAAGGAAGAATAGAACTCTATTGGACATGGCAAGAACCATGCTTGATGAATACAAGACTTCGGATTGGTTTTGGGCCGAGGCGGTCAACACCGCTTGCTACGCCATCAACCGGTTATATCTTCACCGAATCCTCAAGAAGACATCGTATGAACTCCTAATCGGTAAAAAGCCCAATATTTCATATTTTAGAGTCTTTGGTAGCAAATGCTTTATACTTGTTAAAAGAGGTAGAAAATCTAAATTTGCTCCTAAGACTGTAGAAGGCTTTTTACTAGGATATGATTCAAACACAAGGGCATATAGAGTCTTTAACAAGTCCTCGGGACTAGTTGAAGTATCTTGTGACGTTGTGTTTGATGAAACTAACGGCTCTCAAGTAGAGCAAGTTGATCTTGATGAGATAGGTGATGAAGAGGCTCCGTGCATCGCGCTAAGGAACATGTCCATTGGGGATGTGTGTCCTAAGGAATCCAAAGAGCCTCTAAATGCACAAGATCAACCATCCTCCTCCACGCAAGCATCTCCACCAACTCAAAATGAGGATGAAGCTCAAGTTGATGAAATAGATGATCAAGCAAATGAGCCACCTCAAGATGACGGCAGTGATCAAGGGGGAGATGCAAATGATCAAGACAAGGAGGATGAAGAACAAAGGCCGCCACACCCAAGAGTCCACCAAGCAATCCAACGAGATCACCCCGTCGACACCATCCTCGGCGACATTCATAAGGGGGTAACTACTAGATCTCGTGTTGCACATTTTTGTGAGCATTACTCTTTTGTTTCCTCTATTGAGCCACACAGGGTAGAGGAAGCACTTCAAGATTCGGATTGGGTAGTGGCAATGCAAGAGGAGCTCAACAACTTCACTAGGAATGAGGTATGGCATTTAGTTCCACGTCCTAATCAAAATGTTGTAGGAACCAAATGGGTCTTCCGCAACAAGCAAGATGAGCATAGTGTGGTGACAAGGAACAAAGCACGACTTGTGGCCAAGGGATACTCCCAAGTCGAAGGTTTGGATTTCGGTGAAACCTATGCACCCGTAGCTAGGCTTGAGTCAATTCGTATATTATTGGCCTATGCTACTTATCATGGCTTTAAGCTTTATCAAATGGACGTGAAAAGTGCCTTCCTCAATGGACCAATCAAGGAAGAGGTCTATGTTGAGCAACCTCCCGGCTTTGAAGATAGTGAGTACCCTAACCATGTTTATAAACTCTCTAAGGCGCTTTATGGGCTCAAGCAAGCCCCAAGAGCATGGTATGAATGCCTTAGGGATTTCCTTATCACTAATGGATTCAAAGTCGGAAAAGCCGATCCTACACTCTTTACCAAAACACCTGAAAATGATTTGTTTGCATGCCAAATTTATGTTGATGATATTATATTTGGGTCTACTAACGAATCTACATGTGAAGAGTTTAGTAGGATCATGACACAGAAATTCGAGATGTCTATGATGGGGGAGTTGAAGTACTTCTTAGGATTTCAAGTGAACAACTCCAAGAGGGCACCTTCCTAAGCCAAACGAAGTATACTCAAGATATTCTAACCAAGTTTGGAATGAAGGATGCCAAACCCATCAAGACACCCATGGGAACCAATGGGCATCTCGACCTCGACGAAGGAGGTAAATCCGTCGATCAAAAGGTATACCGGTCGATGATAGGTTCTTTGCTATATTTATGTGCATCTCGACCGGATATTATGCTTTCCGTATGCATGTGTGCAAGATTCCAAGCCGACCCTAAGGAAGCTCACCTTACGGCCGTAAAACGAATCTTGAGATATTTGGTTTATACTCCTAAGTTTGGGCTTTGGTATCCTAGGGGATCCACATTTGATTTGATTGGTTATTCGGATGCCGATTGGGCGGGGTGTAAAATTAATAGAAAGAGCACATCGGGGACTTGCCAGTTCTTGGGAAGATCCTTGGTGTCTTGGGCTTCAAAGAAGCAAAATTCCGTAGCTCTTTCTACCGCCGAAGCCGAGTGAAAGCACCTAGAGGGGGGGTGAATAGGTGATCCTGTAAAAACTTCAAAACTTAAGCCACAAAAACTTGTTAAGTGTTAGCACAGTTTATGCCAAGTGGCTAGAGAGGAGTCAAAACACAATAACCACAAGAATCCAATCACAGAGATGACACAGTGGTTATCCCGTGGTTCGGCCAAGTACAAAACTTGCCTACTCCACGTTGTGGCGTCCCAACGGACGAGAGTTGCACTCAACTCCTCTCAAGTGATCCAATGATCAACTTGAATACCACGGTGTTCTTGCTTTTCTTTTCTTAATCCCGTTTGCGAGGAATCTCCACAACTTGGAGCCTCTCGCCCTTACAAAAGATGTTCACAGAGAATCACAGAGCAAGGGAGGGATTAGCAACTCACACACGACACAAAGATCACAGCGAATACGCACACACAAGACCCAGACTTGAGCTCAAAAGACTAGCACACTAGAACGGAGCTCAAATCACTAGAATGTCGAACAAGTGCGCGAGATTGATGTGTGACTGATCAAGAGTGCTCAAGGAATGCTTGGTGTGTTCCTCCATGCGCCTAGGGGTCCCTTTTATAGCCCCAAGGCAGCTAGGAGCCGTTGGGAACAAATCTGGAAGGCCATCTTTGCCTTCTGTCTCGTGGCGCACCGGACAGTCCGGTGCACACCGGACACTGTCCGGTGCCCGATTTGTTTCCTTAAAAAGCGAAGCCGACCGTTGCCGACCGTTGCAGATCTGGCGCACCGGACAGTCCGGTGCACACCGGACAGTCCGGTGCTTCCTTCCGACCGTTGGCTCGGCCACGTGTCGCGCGCCGATCGCGCGGCCGACCGTTGGCCCGGCCGACCGTTGGCTCACCGGACAGTCCGGTGCACACCGGACAGTCCGGTGAATTTTAGCCGAAGTCGCCGGAGAAAAACCCGAGAGCGGCCTCTTCGGCCGAGGCAGCCTGGCGCACCGGACACTGTCCGGTGCACCACCGGACAGTCCGGTGCCCCAGACCGAAGCAGCCCCTTGGCTGTACACAGCCAAGTCTTCTCTTCTCTTCTTCTATCTGTTTCTAACACTTAGACAAATATATTAGTACACAAAACCAATGTACTAAGGCTTAGAAACATACCTTAACTTGTGATTTGCACTTTGATCATCCTTAGGCATATTTTCACATTTAAGCACTTGTGTTTGCACTCAATCACCAAAATACTTAGAAATGGCCCAAAGGCACATTTCCCTTTCAATCTCCCCCTTTTTGGTGATTTATGCCAACACAACATAAAGCGACTAGAACAAGTGCAAAATCACTTTAAATAAAAACTCAAATTGGTTTTATTCAATTTTGGCATATATGGATCATCCTTTGCCACCACTTGGTTTGTTTTTGCAAATCAAACTCAAATCTCTATCTCTAAGTCAAACACACATGTTGAAGTATAAAGAGAGTCATTCCAAAAGAGATTGATCAAAGATTTCAAAAACTCCCCCTATTTCCCATAATCAATACTTCTCCCCACAAGAAGCCAACTTTTGACAATAGAGACGATAAAAGACAATAAAAGCTTTTGACACAACAAAAACTCTATTCTACTATTTTCAAAATCTCTCAAGTGGTAGCTGATCCATTTATCACTTTGGCCTTTATTTTCTCCCCCTTTGGCATCAAGCACCAAAACGGGATTAATCTTGGCCTATTAACCCCATTGCCTCACCAAAGTCTTCAATTAAGAGCAAATGGCAATAAGATTTCATGAGATGAACTTGGAATTAGTTACCCTCTCATCGGAGTGCAGTGGAAGTCTTTCATGGTCCAAGTCCACCTTTTCCCTTTCAATCCTCCTTCAAGACTAAGTCAAGCAAACTCAAGCAAATGGTTAGTCTCAAAGGGTCAAGTTGTAACACATCTCCCCCTAAACATGTGCATCACTTTGCAACGGACTTGTGAGGTCCAGGGAGTGTTGGTACAACTTGAGCACCACAATAAGCAACAAAATGCAGAATGAACCTAATCAAATGCATAAACACATGTATGCTACAATTCAATCCAAGTTCCGCGAATCTAAGACATTTAGCTCACTACGCAACCTGCAAAAGGTCTTCTCATCTAGAGGCTTAGTGAAGATATCGGCTAGCTGGTTCTCGGTGCTAACATGAAACACTTCGATATCTCCCTTTTGCTGGTGGTCTCTCAAAAAGTGATGCCGGATGTCTATGTGCTTTGTGCGGCTGTGCTCAACAGGATTCTCCGCCATGCGGATAGCACTCTCATTGTCACATAGGAGTGGGACTTTGCTCAGATTGTAGCCAAAGTCCCGGAGGGTTTGCCTCATCCAAAGTAGTTGCGCGCAACACTGACCTGCGGCAACGTACTCGGCCTCAGCGGTGGATAGGGCAACGGATGTTTGTTTCTTAGAGTTCCATGACACCAGGGACCTTCCTAAGAATTGGCACGTCCCCGATGTACTCTTCCTATCGACCTTACATCCAGCATAGTCGGAGTCTGAGTATCCAACTAAGTCAAAGGTAGACCCCTTTGGATACCAGAGCCCGAAGCAAGGCGTAGCAACCAAATATCTAAGAATTCGCTTCACCGCCACTAAGTGACACTCCTTAGGATCGGATTGAAATCTAGCACACATGCATACACTAAGCATAATGTCCGGTCTACTAGCACATAAATAAAGCAAAGAACCTATCATTGACCGGTATGCTTTTTGATCAACGGACTTACCTCCTTTGTTGAGGTCGGTGTGTCCGTCGGTTCCCATCGGCGTCTTTGCGGGCTTGGCGTCCTTCATCCCAAACCGCTTTAGCAGATCTTGCGTGTACTTCGTTTGAGAGATGAAGGTGCCGTCCTTGAGTTGCTTCACTTGGAACCCAAGGAAGTAGTTTAACTCGCCCATCATTGACATCTCGAATTTCTGCGTCATCACCCTGCTAAACTCTTCACAAGACTTTTGGTTAGTAGAACCAAATATTATGTCATCGACATAAATTTGGCACACAAACAAATCACCATCACAAGTCTTAGTAAAAAGAGTTGGATCGGCTTTCCCAACCTTGAAAGCATTAGCAATTAAGAAATCTCTAAGGCATTCATACCATGCTCTTGGGGCTTGCTTAAGTCCATAGAGCGCCTTAGAGAGCTTACACACATGGTCGGGGTACCGTTCATCCTCAAAGCCCGGGGGTTGCTCCACGTACACCTCCTCCTTGATTGGCCCGTTGAGGAAAGCGCTCTTCACATCCATTTGGTACAACCTGAAAGAATGGTGAGCGGCATATGCTAGCAAGATTCGAATTGACTCTAGCCTAGCCACAGGAGCAAAGGTCTCCTCGAAATCCAAACCTGCGACTTGGGCATAACCTTTTGCCACAAGTCGAGCCTTGTTCCTCGTCACCACCCCGTGCTCGTCCTGTTTGTTGCGGAACACCCACTTGGTTCCCACAACATTTTGCTTCGGACGAGGCACCAGTGTCCAAACTTCATTGCGCTTGAAGTTGTTTAACTCCTCTTGCATGGCCAACACCCAGTCCGGATCTAGCAAGGCCTCTTCTACCCTGAAAGGCTCAATAGAAGAGACAAAGGAGTAATGCTCACAAAAATTAACTAATCGAGATCGAGTAGTTACTCCCTTGCTAATGTCACCCAGAATTTGGTCGACGGGATGATCCCTTTGAATCATCGCTCGAACTTGGGTTGGAGGTGCCGGTTGCGCTTCTTCCTCCATCACGTTATCATCTTGTGCTCCCCCTTGATCACACGCCTCCTTATGATGAACCTGTTCATCGTCTTGAGTCGGGGGATGCACCATAATTGAGGAAGAGGGTTGATCTTGCTCATCTTGTTCCTGTGGCCGCACTTCTCCAATCGCCATGGTTCGTATAGCGGCTGTCGGAACATCTTCTTCATCTACATCATCACAATCAACAACTTGCTCTCTTGAAGAGCCATTAGTCTCATCAAATACAACGTCGCTAGAGACTTCAACCAAACCCGATGATTTGTTGAAGACTCTATACGCCTTTGTATTTGAGTCATAACCTAATAAAAACCCTTCTACAGCTTTGGGAGCAAACTTAGAATTTCTACCCTTCTTCACTAGAATGTAGCATTTACTCCCAAATACACGAAAGTACGATACATTGGGTTTGTTACCGGTTAGTAGCTCATACGACGTCTTCTTGAGGAGGCGATGAAGGTAGACCCTGTTGATGGCGTGGCAAGCAGTGTTAACGGCTTCCGTCCAAAAGCACTCGGGGGTCTTGAACTCTCCTAGCATCGTCCTCGCCATGTCGATGAGCGTCCTGTTCTTCCTCTCTACCACACCATTTTGCTGTGGTGTGTAGGGAGCGGAGAACTCGTGCTTGATTCCTTCATCTTCAAGGAACTCCTCCACTTGAAGGTTCTTGAACTCGGACCTGTTGTCGCTCCTTATCTTCTTCACCTTGAGCTCAAACTCATTTTGAGCTCTCCTGAGAAAGCGCTTGAGGGTCCCTTGGGTTTCAGACTTATCCTGCAAAAAGAACACCCAAGTGAAGCGGGAAAAGTCATCAACAATAACTAAACCATACTTACTCCCTCCTATGCTCAGATAGGCGACGGGTCCGAAGAGGTCCATATGCAGCAGCTCCAGGGGTCTTGAAGTGGTCATCACATTCTTGCTGTGATGTGCTCCTCCCACCTGTTTCCCTGCTTGACAAGCTGCACAAGGTCTATCTTTTTCGAAATGAACATTGGTTAGACCTATCACATGTTCTCCCTTTAGAAGTTTGTGGAGGTTCTTCATCCCCACATGTGCTAAGCGGCGATGCCACAGCCAGCCCATGCTAGTCTTAGCTATTAAGCATGCATCTAGACCGGCCTCTTCTTTTGCAAAATCAACTAAATAAAGTTTGCCGTCTAATACACCCTTAAAAGCTAGTGAACCATCACTTCTTCTAAAGACAGACACATCTACATTTGTAAATAGACAGTTATACCCCATATGACATAATTGACTAACAGATAGCAAATTATATCCAAGACTCTCTACTAAAAATACATTAGATATGGAGTGCTCATTAGAAATTGCAATTTTACCTAAACCTTTTACCTTGCCTTGATTCCCATCACCGAATACAATTGAATCTTGGGAATCTTTATTCTTGACGTAGGAGGTGAACATCTTCTTCTCCCCCGTCATATGGTTTGTGCATCCGCTGTCGATAATCCAGCTTGAACCCCCGGATGCATAAACCTGCAAGGCAAATTTAGGCTTGGGACTTAGGTACCCAACTCTTGTTGGGTCCTACAAGGTTAGTCACAATTTCCTTAGGGACCCAAATGCAAGTTTTATCACCTTTGCATTTTGCCCCTAACTTTCTAGCAACAATTTTCTTATCCTTTCTACAAATTTCAAAGGAAGCATTCAAAGCACAATAAATTGTAGAAGGTTCATTCACTACTTTCCTAACAACATTTCTTCTAGGCATTTGATGAACAACATTTCTTCTAAGCCCATTTCTACCATGCATAACATGAGAGCTAGAAGCAGTCATAGCATAAGAGTCATAAGCATGTGAATCAAAAACATCATGACCTCTAAAAGCATTTCTAGAATATCTCCTATCATAGTACATGAAAGCATGATTCTTCTTAACACTATTAGCCATAGGAGCCTTCCCTTTCTCCTTGGTGGAGATGGGAGTCTTATGGCTTGTTAAGTTCTTGGCTTCCCTCTTGAAGCCAAGCCCATCCTTAATTGAGGGATGTCTTCCTATTGTGTAAGCATCCCTTGCAAATTTTAACTTATCAAATTCACTTTTGCTAGTCTTAAGTTGGTCATTAAGACTAGCCACTTCATTATTTAACCTTGCAATAGAGGCTATGTGTTCACTACAAGCATCAATATCAAATTCTTTACATCTATTGCAAATAGCAACATTTTCTACACAAGTTGTTGATTTACTAGCTATTTCTATCTTAACATTCAACTCATCGTTAATGCTCTTTAATTTAGAAATTGTTTCATGGCATGAAGATAATTCACAAGTAAGCATCTCATTTCTTTTAACTTCTAGAGCATGAGATTTTTGAGCTTCTAAAAATTTATCATGCTCTTCATACAATAAATCCTCTTGTTTCTCTAAGAGTTTATCCTTCTCATTCAATGCATCAATTAATTCATTAATTTTGCCAATTGTAATTCTATCTAGACCTTTAAATACACTAGAATAGTCTATTTCATCATCGTCACTGGAATCATTATCACTAGAAGAAGCATAAGTAGAGTTTCGAGTACTTACTTTCTTCTCCTTAGCCATGAGACACGTGTGACGCTCGTTGGGGAAGAGGGCCGATTTGTTGAAGGCGGTGGCGGCGAGTCCCTCATTGTCGGAGTCGGAGGAGGAGCAATCCGAATCCCACTCCTTGCCTAGATGCGCCTCGCCCTTGGCTTTCTTGTAGTGCTTCTTCTTCTCCCTTTTGTTCCCCTTTTCCTGGTCACTTTCATTATCAGGACAGTTAGCAATAAAATGACCAAGCTTACCGCATTTGAAGCATGATCGCTTCCCCTTGGTCTTAGTCTTGCTCGGCTGTCCATTGCGACCCTTTAGCACCGTCTTGAATCTCTTGATGATGAGGGCCATTTCTTCATCATTAAGACCGGCTGCCTCAATTTGCGCCACCTTGCTGGGTAGTGCCTCCTTGCTCCTTGTGGCTTTGAGAGCAAAAGGTTGCGGTTCGTTGATCGGTCCATTCAAGGCGTCGTCCACATACCTTGCCTCCTTGATCATCATTCGCCCGCTGACGAATTTTCCTAGGACTTCTTCGGGCGACATTTTGGTGTACCTGGGATTCTCACGAATATTATTCACCAAATGAGGATCAAGAACGGTAAAGGACCTGAGCATTAGTCGGACGACGTCGTGGTCCGTCCATCGCGTGCTTCCGTAGCTCCTTATTTTGTTGATAAGGGTCTTGAGCCGGTTGTATGTCTGAGTTGGCTCCTCGCCCCTTATCATCGCGAATCGTCCAAGCTCGCCTTCCACCAACTCCATTTTGGTGAGCAAGGTAACGTCATTCCCCTCATGAGAAATCTTTAGGGTGTCCCAGATCTGCTTGGCGTTATCCAAGCCGCTCACTTTGTTATATTCATCCCTGCATAATGAAGCTAGAAGAACAGTGGTAGCTTGTGCATTCTTATGGATTTGCTCATTAATGAATGAAGGGCTATCCGAGCTATCAAATTTCATTCCACTTTCCACAATCTCCCAAATGCTTGGATGGAGAGAAAATAGGTGAGTACGCATTATGTGACTCCAAAATCCGTAGTCCTCTCCATCAAAGTGAGGAGGCTTGCCAAGTGGAATGGGGAGCAAATGAGCATTTGAGCTATATGGAATGCGCGAATAATCAAAAGAAAAGTTTGAGTTAACCGTCTTTTGTTTGTCGTGGTCGTCGTCCTTTTGGGAAGAAGAGGACTCATCGCTGTCGTAGTAGACGATCTCCTTGATGCGTCTTGTCTTCTTCTTCTTCCCATCTTTTCGCTTGTGGCCCGAGCCCGAGTCATTGGACTTGTCATCCCTTGGCTCGTTGACGAAGGACTCCTTCTCCTTGTCGTTGATCACAATTCCCTTCCCCTTAGGATCCATCTCTTCGGGCGGTTAGTCCCTTTCTTGAAGAGAACGGCTCTGATACCAATTGAAAGCACCTAGAGGGGGGGTGAATAGGTGATCCTGTAAAAACTTCAAAACTTAAGCCACAAAAACTTGTTAAGTGTTAGCACAGTTTATGCCAAGTGGCTAGAGAGGAGTCAAAACACAATAACCACAAGAATCCAATCACAGAGATGACACAGTGGTTATCCTGTGGTTCGGCCAAGTACAAAACTTGCCTACTCCACGTTGTGGCGTCCCAACGGACGAGAGTTGCACTCAACTCCTCTCAAGTGATCCAATGATCAACTTGAATACCACGGTGTTCTTGCTTTTCTTTTCTTAATCCCGTTTGCGAGGAATCTCCACAACTTGGAGCCTCTCGCCCTTACAAAAGATGTTCACAGAGAATCACAGAGCAAGGGAGGGATTAGCAACTCACACACGACACAAAGATCACAGCGAATACGCACACACAAGACCCAGACTTGAGCTCAAAAGACTAGCACACTAGAACGGAGCTCAAATCACTAGAATGTCGAACAAGTGCGCGAGATTGATGTGTGAGTGATCAAGAGTGCTCAAGGAATGCTTGGTGTGTTCCTCCATGCGCCTAGGGGTCCCTTTTATAGCCCCAAGGCAGCTAGGAGCCGTTGGGAACAAATCTGGAAGGCCATCTTTGCCTTCTGTCTCGTGGCGCACCGGACAGTCCGGTGCACACCGGACACTGTCCGGTGCCCGATTTGTTTCCTTAAAAAGCGAAGCCGACCGTTGCCGACCGTTGCAGATCTGGCGCACCGGACAGTCCGGTGCACACCGGACAGTTCGGTGCTTCCTTCCGACCGTTGGCTCGGCCACGTGTCGCGCGCCGATCGCGCGGCCGACCGTTGGCCCGGCCGACCGTTGGCTCACCGGACAGTCCGGTGCACACCGGACAGTCCGGTGAATTTTAGCCGAAGTCGCCGGAGAAAAACCCGAGAGCGGCCTCTTCGGCCGAGGCAGCCTGGCGCACCGGACACTGTCCGGTGCACCACCGGACACTGTCCGGTGCACCACCGGACAGTCCGGTGCCCCAGACCGAAGCAGCCCCTTGGCTGTACACAGCCAAGTCTTCTCTTCTCTTCTTCTATCTGTTTCTAACACTTAGACAAATATATTAGTACACAAAACCAATGTACTAAGGCTTAGAAACATACCTTAACTTGTGATTTGCACTTTGATCATCCTTAGGCATATTTTCACATTTAAGCACTTGTGTTTGCACTCAATCACCAAAATACTTAGAAATGGCCCAAAGGCACATTTCCCTTTCACCGAGTACATTGCCGCAGGACATTGTTGCGCGTAACTACTTTGGATGAGGCAAACCCTTAGGGACTATGGTTACAAATTAACCAAAGTTCCTCTTCTATGTGATAATGAGAGTGCAATCCGCATGGCGGATAATCCTGTTGAGCATAGCCGCACTAAACACATAGCCATTCGGTATCACTTTTTAAGGGATCACCAACAAAAGGGAGATATCGAGATTTCTTACATTAATACTAAAGATCAATTAGCCGATATCTTTACCAAGCCTCTTGATGAACAAACTTTTAACAAACTTAGGCATGAGCTAAATATTCTTGATTCTAGGAACTTCTTTTGTTGATTTGCACACATAGCTCTTCTATATACCTTTGATCATGTCTCTTTCATATGCTATGACTAATGTGTTATCAAGTCTATTTCAAACCAAGTCATAGGTGTATTGAAAGGGAATTTGGAGTCTTCGGCGAAGACAAAGGCTTCCACTCCGTAACTCATCCTTCGTCATCACTCCAAGCAACTCTCCATTTTTGGGGGAGAAAGCATGAGCACAAAGCAAAAGGACTCCATCTTTGGTATAATCTTCACTCATTTATTTATGTCCAAAGGGGAGAAAGTTCTAATACGGGCTTATATTTCATTCTAAATATCCGTTTTTGGCGATTCATGCCAAAAGGGGAGAAAGTATTAGCCCAAAGCAAAAGGACCGCACCACCACCTAATTTTAAAAACTAATGATTTTTCAATTGGTAAATTTCAAATTGGTATCTTATTGTGTTCAAAAGGGGGAGAAAAGTAGTATTTCAAAAATTGATACATCAAAACCCTCTTGAACACTAAGAGGAGAATCTTATCTAGGGGGAGTTTTGTTTAGTCAAAGGAAAAGCATTTGAAACAGGGGGAGAAAATTTCAAATCGTGAAAATGCTTTGCAAAATCTTATTCATTTACCTTTGACTATTTGCAAAAGAACTTTGAAAAGGATTTACAAAAGAATTTGCAAAAACAAAACATGTGGTGCAAGCATGGTCCAAAATGTTAAAAACAAAGAAACAATCCATGCATATCTTATGAGTAGTTATATTGGCTCAATTCCAAGCAACCTTTGCACTTACATTATGCAAGCTAGTTCAATTATGTAATTCCATATTTGCTTTGGTTTGTGTTGGCATCAATCACCAAAAAGGGGGAGATTGAAAGGGAATTAGGCTTACACCTAGTTCCTAAATAATTTTGGTGGTTGAAGTGCCCAACACAAATAATTGGACTAACTAGTTTGCTCTAGTGTATAAGTTATACAGGTGCCAAAGGTTCACACTTAGCCAATAAAAAGACAAAGTATTGGGTTCAACAAAAGAGCAAAGGGACAACCGAAGGCACCTCTGGTCTGGCGCACCGGACTGTCCGGTGTGCCACCAGACAGTGTCCGGTGCACCAGAGGACTCTTAGTCAAACTCGTCACCTTCGGGAAAATCCAGAGGCGCTCCGCTATAATTCACCGGACTGTCCGGTATACACCGGACAGTGTCCGATGCTCCAAGGAACGGCGCCTCAGGAACTCGCCAGCTTCGGGAATTCGCAACGGCTAGTCCACTATAATTCACCGGACATGTCCGGTGTACACCGGACTGTCCGGTGTGCCATCGAAGCAACGGATACTTCGGCGCCAACGGCTACCTGCAGCGCATTGAATGCGCGCCAGCACGCGCAGAAGTCAGGCACGCCCATACTGGCGCACCAGACACTCTACAGTACATGTCCGGTGCGCCACCGGACATCCAGGCGGGCCCAGAAGACAGAGCTCCAACGGTCGAATCCCAACGACTTTGGTGACGTGGTTGGCGCACCGGACATGTCCGGTGTGCACCGGACTGTGCGGTGCACCATACGACAGTCAGCCCCACCAAATGGCTAGTTTGGTGGTTGGGGCTATAAATACCCCCAACCACTCACCATTCATGGCATCCAAGTTTTCACACTTCCAACCACTTACAAGAGCTAGGCATTCAATTCTAGACACACTCAAGAGATCAAATCCTCTCCCAAATTCCACACAAAGCTTTAGTGACTAGTGAGAGAGATTTGCTTGTGTTCTTTCGAGCTCTTGCGCTTGGATTGCTTTCTTTTTTTATTCTTTCTTGAGATCAAACTCACTTGTAATTGAGGCAAGAGACACCAATCTTGTGGTGGTCCTTGTAGGAACTTTGTGTTCCAAGTGATTGAGAAGAGAAAGCTCACTCGGTCCGAGGGACCATTTGAGAGAGGGAAAGGGTTGAAAGAGACCCGGTCTTTGTGACCACCTCAACGGGGAGTAGGTTTGCGAGAACCGAACCTCGGTAAAACAAATCCGCGTGTCACACCTCTTATTTGCTTGTGATTTGTTTTGCACCCTCTCTCGCGGACTTGATTATATTCCTAACGCTAACCCGGCTTGTAGTTGTGATTATTTTTGAGAATTTCAGTTTCGCCCTATTCACCCCCCCTCTAGGCGACTTTCACTAAGCTCTTTAGACAAGTTTTCATTTTTCTCTACTTCCTGAGCATAAGCATTTTTAACTTTAACATGCTTTTTGTTTTCCTTAATAAGGAATTCCTCTTGGCTATCTAAGAATTCATCCTTCTCATGAATGACACCTATCAATTCATTCAATTTTTCTTTTTGTTGCATGTTTAAGTTGGCAAAAAGAGCAAGCAAATCATCTTCATCATCACTAGATGTCGTATATTTAGTGGAGGCTCTAGATTTTACCTTCTTCTTTTTGCCGTCCTTTGCCATGAGGCACTTGTGGCCGACGTTGGGGAAGAGGAGACCCTTGTTGACGGCGATGTTGGCGGCGTCCTCGTCGGAGGAGGAGTCGGTGGAGCTCTCATCGAAGTCCCATTCCCGGCATACATGGGCATCGCCACCCTTCTTCTTGTAGTATCTTTTCTTTTCCTTTCTCTTTCCCTTCTTGTCGTCGCCCCTGTCACTATCACTAGATAATGGACATTTAGCAATAAAATGACCGGGCTTACCACATTTGTAGCACACTTTCTTGGAGCGGGGTTTGTAATCCTTCCCCCTCCTTTGCTTGAGAATTTGGCGGAAGCTCTTGATGATGAGCGCCATTTCCTCGTTGTCGAGCTTGGAGGCGTCGATGGGGAGCCTACTTGATATAGACTCTTCTTTCTTCTCCTCCGTCGCTTTGCATGCGACGGGTTGCACCTTAGGTGTGGAGGTGGTGCCTTGCTCGACGATTTGTTTGGAGCCTTTGATCATCAACTCAAAGCTCACAAACTTTCCTATTACTTCCTCGGGAGACATTAGCTTATATCTAGGATCACCACGTATTAATTGAACTTGAGTAGGATTACGAAATACGAGTGATCTAAGAATAACCTTGACCATTTCATGGTCATCCCATTTGGTGCTCCCGATGTTGCGCACTTGGTTGACCAAGGTCTTGAGCCGGTTGTACATTGCTTGTGGCTCTTCTCCTTGGTTGAGGATGAATCGACCAAGCTCCCCCTCGATCGTCCCCCGCTTGGTGATTTTGGTCACCTCATCCCCTTCGTGCGTGGTCTTTAGTACGTCCCAAATCTCCTTGGCACTTTTTAGCCCTTGCACCTTGTTATACTCCTCTCGACATAGAGAGGCGAGGAGTATAGTGGTGGCTTGGGAGTCAAAGTGTCGGATTTGGGCGACCTCGTCCGAATCATATCCTTCATCCCCCATGGATGGTACCTGCGCTCCAAACTCAACAATGTCCCAAGTGCTAGAGTGGAGTGAGAGTAGATGATGCCTCATTTTATCACTCCACATACAATAATCTTCACCGTAAAAAACTGGTGGTTTGCCTAATGGGACGGAAAGTAAAGGAGTGCGTTTTGAAATGCGAGGATAGCGTAGGGATATCTTACTAAACTTCTTGCGCTCATGGCGCTTAGAAGTGACGGACGGAGCGTCGGAGCTGGAGGTGGAGGGCGACGAAGAATCGGTCTCGTAGTAGACCACTTTATTCATCTTCTTCTTCTTGTCGCCACTCCGATGCGACTTGACACGGGGAGGTGATTCCTCCCTTCCTTTGGCGCCGGACTCATTTGATGGAGCCTTCCCGTGGCTTGTGGTCGTTTCCATCTCCCTCTTGGCGGATCCTTCCGACATCACTTCGAGTTGTTAGACTCTAATTAAGTACCGGGCTCTAATACCAACTGAAAGTCGCCTAGAGGGGGGGTGAATAGGCGGAATCTGAAATTTATAAACTTTAAGCACAACTACAAGCCGGGGTTAGCGTTAGAAATAAAATCTAGTCCGAAAGAGAGGACGAAAACAAATCAACCATGAAATAAAGCGAGTGACACGATGATTTGTTTTACCGAGGTTCGGTTCTTGCAAACCTAGTCCCCGTTGAGGTGGTCACAAAGACCGGGTCTCTTTCAACCCTTTCCCTCTCTCAAACGATCACCTAGACCGAGTGAGCTTTCTCCTTAATCAATGGGTCACTTAGACCCCTCACAAGGACCACCACAACTTGGTGTCTCTTGCTTTGATTACAAGTGTCTTGAGAACAAGAAAGAGAAGAAGAAAGCGATCCAAGAACAAGAGCTCAAAGAACACGAGCAAAACTCTCTCTCTAGTCACTATTTGTTTGGAGTGGATTTAGGACTTGGAGAGGCTTTGATTCTATTGAATTGTGTCTTGTATTGATTTCACTAGCTCTTGTATTGAATGAGAAGTCTGAAAAACTTGGATGCTTGATGTGGTGGTGGTTGGGGGGTATTTATAGCCCCAACCACCAAACCAGCCGTTGGGGAGGCTGTCTGTCGATGGGCACACCAGACAGTCCGGTGCGCCACCAGACACTGCCCGGTGCGCCAGCCACGTCACCCAACCGTTAGGGTTCTTACGGTTTTGACTGTTGGAGCTCTCACATCTTGGGGCACCGGACAGTCTGGTGCGCCCTCTGGCGCTGCTCTAACTCTGCGCGAACTGTCCGTGCACTGTTCACGTTTGCAGGCGACCGTTGGAGTCGACCGGTGCGCTTCTTAGCCGTTGCTCCGCTGGCACACCGGACAATCTGGTGACCCACTGGACAGTCTAGTGAATTATAGCAGAGTGGCTTTCCAGAAACCTGAAGGTGAGGAGTTCAGTCTGTACGGTCCCTGGTGCACCGGACACTGTCCGGTGGCACACCGGACAGTCCGGTGCGCCAGACCAGGGTTCTCTTCGGTTTCTTTTGCTCCTTTGTTTTAAACCCTAACTTTGATCTTTTTATTGGTTTGTGTTGAACCTTTAGCACATGTAGACTATATAATCTAGAGCGAAGTAGTTAGTCCAATTATTTGTGTTGGGCATTTCAACCACCAAAATCATTTAGGAAAAGGTTTGACCCTATTTCCCTTTCAGTGAGGAACAGATCCTCAGGAACCGGGATGCTCGGGCCCTCCACCTCGATGCCCAGTTCCACTAGTTCTCTCAGTGGGACCTCTCAGTAGGGGAGTATTGCCGCCAAATGAAGGGTATGGTGGACTCCCTCTGCAACCTTGGCGAGCCAGTCACTAACCATACCTTGGTGTTGAACCTTCTGCATGGCCTTAGCCCTCGCTATGGCCCCCCTGAAGTCTCTCATCAAGAGGACAATGCCCTTTCCCACGTTCCATGCCGTGCCGAACGAGCTTCTCCTTGAGGAGCTCACCTTGGTGACTGAGGCACCCACTTTGGCTCCGGCCCTCTACAACGCTCCTCCCGGTGGTCTGGCACCCTCTAGGGGCAGGCTCCTCGTCCTCTGTCGACCGGGGGCCCTACTCGCCCTCCTCCCGTAGCCCCTGCGGCTCCTTGTCCGTGTAGGCAGTCGTCGCCCCCGCAAGGGCGACCGCGGGGGTGGCGGCTCCACCTGAGGTGGTCCCTTCGGCCTAGGTGGTGGCCAGTCATGGCTGTCATTCTACAACCCCTCGACCGGGACCATCTCCATGTGGCTGGGTCAGGCCCCGAGTGCCTCCCGTCCTACGACGCTAGCTCTCTTGACCACGCCGCCCTACTACGTACCGGCATCGCTAGCTTTGCCCTAGCTCCCGCCCCCGGGGACCCCCACCCTGACTCCTTGGTCCCCGATGGCTGGAGGATGGGACCATGCCTCCCTCGCCACCACTTTAAGCACCATGGTGATGGCCCCAAACTCATCTGATTGGGTCATAGACTTCGGCGCTTCCTACCACACCGCCCCAATGCAGGCACACTCTCTCACTCCCATTCCCTCATTCCTCCCATCCCTCCTCGATCGTCGTCGGAAATAGTTACACTCTACCGGTCACCTCAGTTGGTGCCTCGGTTCTCCCTGGGCCCTTCTATCTCAACGATGTTCTCGTAGCCCCACACATCACCCATAATCTCCTTTTTGTTTGTCGGTTCACCATGGGCAATTCTTGTTCCATTGAGTTTGACCCCTCTGGTTTTTCTGTGAAGGATCTGGCCTTCGGGACTCCTCTCGCCCGCTGTGACAGTGCGGGGCCACTCTACACACTCCGCCCTTCCACCACCGACGTGTTTCCACCTCATGTCCTGGACTCCACCACCTCCTCCACCACTCGACATCATTGCCTCAACCATCCAGGATCCAATGTAATGAGCAAGATTACCAACAGTATAGATCCTTCATGTAGTAGAGGACATTTTGAGGGTCTCTGTCATGCTTGTTAGTTAGGCCGACATACTCGTCTCCCATTTACTACTTCTTCTTCTCAGGCTGAGCAGGCTTTTGACCTGGTTCATTGCGATCTCTGGACCTCCCCTGTACTCAGTCAATTTGGTTATAAATTCTATTTGGTGATTTTGAATGATTTTCCCATTTTCTTTGGACTTTTCCTCTTCGGTTGAAGTCTGACACATTCACCACCCTCACACACTTCTTCGCTTGGGTATCCACCCAGTTTCATCGATCGGTCCGTGCCCTGCAGTGTGACAATGGCCGCGAGTTCGACAACCATGCCTCCGGTTCTTTCTTTCTCACTAATGGCATCTAGTTGAGTCTCTTGCGCCCCTACATCTGTGCCTAAAATGACCAGGCTAAACGCATGATGCGCACCATCACTAATATGATCTGCTGCCTTCTCTTACAGGCGTCTCTCCCCACCAGCTACTAGGCAGAGGCCCTGCACACAACCACACACCTCCTCAACCATCTTCCCTCGAAGGCGGTGAGCCACCCTACTCCCCAATTAGGGTTGTACGACACAACCCCCTCCAATGACCACCTTCGTGTGTTTGGCTATGCCTGCTATTCTAACACTTCTGCCACCGCTTCTCATAAGCTATCTGCTCGCTCCACTCGCTGCCTCTTCCTTGGCAACTCCCCTGACCACAAGGGGTATCGTTGTCTTGACCTCGCCTCACACTGCATCATCATCTCTCGTGACGTCATCTTCGACGAAGTTGTGTTCCCCCTTAATGGCTCCTCCCCACCCATCGATCTCGACTCCCTCCTTGAGTTCGATCTAGTTCCCCCTCCACCTCTAGCGCCACAACTTGTGCCACTGCCTGCACCACATGCGGCCTCGACGCCTGAAAGGGAAATAGGGTTAACCTTTTCTTACAATTTATTTTGGTGGTTGAATGTTCAACACAAACATATGGACTAACTAGTTTGCTCTAGAACTCATGTATTACAGGTGCATAAGGTTCAACACAAACCAATAAAAGATTCAAGTTAGGGACTCAATTTGAAACGGAGCAAAGACTTGAGTGTGCTGTGGACTGGCGCACCGGACTGTTCGGTGTGCCACCGGACAGTGTCCGGTGCACCATGCCCATACAACTCCGAAGCAGCCACTCTCGGGAAAACGCAGGCGCGCTCCGCTATAATTCACCGGACTGTCCGGTGTGCCACCGGACTGTCCGGTGAGCCAGCGGGCAACAGCTACCTACGCGCAACGGTTGACTCTGACAAGCGGGAATAGTGCAGCACATTGCGCGGTAGAAGTCAGAGTCGCAAAGTCAGAGGGCACCAGACTGTCCGGTGCCGCAAGAGGACAAAGCCCCAACGATAGACTCGGCTCTGAACCATAACGGTTGGGTGACGTGGCGGCGCACCAGACACTGAACAGTGCCTGTCCGGTGGCGCACCAGACTGTCCGGTGGCGCACTGGACTGTCTGGTGCGCCCATCGCCAGCAGCCTCCCCAACGGCTACCTTGGTTGGGGGCTATAAATACCCCCCAACCACCACAACTTCTAGCATCCAAGTTTTCTGAAGATAACATTCAATACAAGAGCTCTAGCATTCACTCCAAGACACAATACAAAAGATCAAATCATCTCCGAGTCCCAAATTCACTCCAAACACTTAGTGGCTTGCGAGAGAGAGATTTTTGTGTTCATTTGAGTTCTTGCCGCTTGGATTGCCTTTCTTCTTTTCCCATTCTTACTCTTAAGTGCTTTGTAAGCGAGGCAAGAGACACCAAGTGTATGGTGGTCCTTGCGGGGTCTTAGCGACCCGTGAGATTAAGGAAGAAGGCTCACTCGGTCTAAGTGACCGTTTGAGAGAAGGAAAGGGTTGAAATAGACTCGGTCTTTGTGACCTCCTCAACGGGGACTAGGTTCTTTGGAACCGAACCTCGGTAAAACAAATCACCGTGTTCATTCGCTTGATTCTCATTTGATTTGTTTTCCCCCTCTCTCCCGGACTTGATTTTAGTTCTAATGCTAACCCCGGCTTGTAGTGTGTGTTTAAAGTTGTAAATTTCAGATTACGCCTATTCACCCCCTCTAGGCGACTTTCAACCCCCTCCTCGCGCCTCTTCCCGCGCCACATGCGGCCCCATCGACCCTAGCGGCGCCTCGCGCGGCCTCGTTGACCCTACCTGTGCCACATGTGGTCCCGTCGACCCTGGTTGTGCCTCGCGCGGCCCCATCGACCATGCCTGCGTCGTGCGTGGCCCCATCGACCATGCCTGCCCTGTCAACCCCTCCCACACAATGCACGAACCCGTCGATGAGCGTGGCTCACTTCAGCGACCCCGCCCGTGTCTACCACCTCCGCGGGCGCGCCACTCCCTCGACGCCCACTGATCGGGCCCATCGACGAGCGCGGCTCGCTTTGCCGACCCTGCCATCATCTATCACCGACGTGAGCCAGCCATGCCCCCAGCCTCCGACGTCCCGGTGGCTCGCTTCGAGCCGCCTGTGTACCACCTGGTCGCCATTCACCGCGACCACGGGCACGTGCACCCGATGGTGACTCGGCGCACCGCCGGCGTTCTTCGCCCCGTCGACCGGCTGATCCTGGCCGCTAATATGACTGCTACTTTTTCGGACGTCTCCCCGCTCCCCTCCTCCGTTCGCGTCGTCCTACTAGAGCCTCACCGGCGCGTTCCAGTACCTTACCTTCTATAGGCCCGACATCGCCTACGCCGTCCAGCAGGTGTGCCTACATATGCACACCCCACAGGAGCCCCACCGCACCGCCCTAAAGCGGATCCTCCTCTACCTCTGAGGTTCTCTCGACTACGGACTTCTCCTCCGACCATCCCCGACGCCTAAGCTCATCGTCTACACCAACGGTGACTGGGCTGGCTGCCCCGACACGTGTCGGTCCACATCCGGTTATGTCGTGTTCCTAGGTGCCAACCTTGTCTCCTGGGCCACCAAGCGGTAGCCCGTCGTCTCCCGCTCCAACACAGAGGCCGAGTACCGCGCCGTGGCCAACGGTGTGGCAGAGGCCTCCTGGCTGCGCCAGCTGCTCCACGAGCTCCACATCCCCCTTCAGTGCGCCACCCTCGTCTACTGTGAAGTCAGTGCGGTCTACATCTCCACCAATCCCGTGCAGTATCAGCGCACGAAGCACGTGGAGATCGACCTGCACTTCGTCCGCGAGCGTGTCGCTGTCGTGACGTTTAGATTCTTAGCGTCCCCACCACGCTGCAGTCCGCCGACATCTTCACAAGGGGTTATCGTAGAGTGTATTCTTAGATTTTCGATCCAGTCTCAACATCTGTATAGGATAGAGTTACGACTGCGGGGGTTTTAGAATCCCGTTTAGGGTTTGTGGTTCTCTCCGTGTAATTACTCTCTCACCCCTATTTCGTGGGTCAGGCCCAGTTAACATAAGACTATTAATACATCACTCATCCTAAGTCAGGTTTAAAGTTTCCCACATTAATAGGTACTGAGATAAAGCCGTTCAATACATATAAGATAGGAATAACCCAACAAGACCGACCTTAAATAGGTTGCTTCCTAAGTAAGAGGATGTAGCAAGCTTAAGCTCTGCAATTCCTGCGTACCATTGAATCAACCGCCAGGAGCACAACCCCAGAATAACATCGGATAAAGTAATCAGAATAGGCAACGCAACTCTAATTATAAGATCACGCATCACTTTTCCAAGTTCAGCATATCTATCATTAGTCCATTATTTTATATATGTATAATAAGGGTAAGAAACTTAGCAGCTATAGCACCACTATACACAATTGCAGCTTCAACCTTGCATTATAAAGCATCCATTGCACTGAGAATTTGGGAGCACCGGCAACTGGATTCCGCGTTCTTAAAACGGGCACCAGTGGGTGGAGCAACTAACTGAACTGGACAGACGAAACTGTCACTACTGCAAGCTCCTCCTGCGCTTCTCTCTGGGAGAAACTGAGGCGGTGGACTCCGCCACGTCCTCCACACCAGCCACAGACACCGACTGCATCTGCACTGAGATCAGCTGAGGCCGAAGGGCACCAGGTCCAGGCGGGGAAGCAGAGACGCCAGGCATGTTGGACCTCCTGTGCAGATGCAGGCAGTGGGCAGCAGGGTCTTGACAGCCCTGGTGCTCATGGACACCGCCCCTGCTGTTGCCTTGAGCACTGCCTGTAAGGGCTGCAGACAGCGTCTTCCCGAAGTTCTCTGAGCTGCTGGTTGCACCACGTCTGCTCCAAGACTTGGTCCAGCTGAAGCCGAATGAAAGGAAGCCCTTGCGCTTCTTAGGGGATGGGTTCACAGGATCAGCAGTGCCTTTTGCCGGTTGAGCAGCATCTGCCACAGAATTCGTTTTGCCATTGTAGAATTTGGATGCTCCTTTCCTGTTGTATGTAAGAATTAACATCGGTTATAATAAAAGGAAGAAGTATATATGCAGTAAATTACTCCCACCGTTTTAAAATAGGAACAATTGGATCTATACCATTAAAAGATCCAAACTTTAGATATATACCATGGACCCCACATGTCATTGACTCATGTGGACCCACATGTAAGTGAGATAGTAATGGTATGGATCCAAAGTGGTGATCTTTTAATGGTATGGATCCAAATTTCCCTTTAAAATAGTAGACGTTTTAGCTCTATATTTTTATATCTATACTTATATGGATGAAAATGAATCTAGATACATATATAGAACACATACATTAACTATTGTATGAATCTATTAAAAAGATAAAACAATTTTTAATTTGAGACAGAGGGAGTATATGATTACGCAGCCGCATCTAGCACTGTCAGAGACAAACAATTTCCAGTCAGTTTGTGAGAACGAAATATTTAAAGATAGCAGGTGCACGAGTAGCGACAGGAAATAAGACGAGTATCTAAATACTTAATAACCTATATAATTTGTACTCTGAAAGCTAGCTAACAAATGCATGTGAGTTATGCCCCTTTGATCATGTGCCCACGATATTAAATACATGATAGATAAAAATGATTATGTTTAACCACGCTTGGGAAAACATGAAAAAAGACTATAATCACTTTGTAACCATTTGTATACTATTACAACTTTTGGCACTTATTTGCACATCAATTCAAGAGGCCACAGGGTCACTGATACCGCTGAGTGGTGAATATCTTACCCTATTAAACCCTAAAAACTTCAAAACTGTCTATGGCACTTCTCTTAACATGGTCATATACACAACAGCCTACTAAAAAGCAAAACTGCAAAGAAAGCGTGCAAGCTGCAGTTATCCTTGAAAATGATCAAAGAAGCTCATTGTTATGGCATGTGGAAGGTGTCTCTGGTTAATGCAATCTACAGAGATAACACTGACAAAACAACTACTTCCTCCGTTTTTTTATTTGTCGCGTTTTAGTTTAAAAATAAATTAGCGAGCGACAAATATTCGAGAACGGAGGTAGTAGGTAGGACTGCACCATATCAAACCATATGTACATGAAAATGCTCAATAAAGATTCAGGAAGCACACAGCAAACAGAAACCAAAGACCAGCCATAATTTTCTGTTACTGTGAAGAACATTAAATTCCATCAGCTACAAGCTTGGCCGTAATTTTAAAACTAAAAATTCTAGGTTAGATAACATGATGAATTTCTTATATATGAATATATAATTCTATGTATTGTGCAAACATATCAATAAAAAAACTGCTACTTCCAAAAATAATTACCCCCTGGACAAATGTTTAAAAAGAGTGTGCAGTATTCCAAAGGTTACTATTGCTTATTAGTCTCAAAATTAGCTGGGAACAGCTAGTGGTGAAGTATCAAGAACCTTTTAACTTCAATATCCATTTTACTATCAACCTTAAGCAATCCTAACCAACTTCATCATAATTGAACATCAACTCAAGACCTTTGGGTTCTTGACATATCTATCCTATACTACTAAGCTATCTCTAGCAGCTTACCCATCCCCATAGCCATATTCAAACTCCACTCTGTGATGAACAATATAGTCTACAGTGCAAAACAGTGTTTTGGGTTGACCATATATGTGAACTGCTGTACATGTCACAAAGGTTGAAGTATGTCTGCAGAAAATATTTAATCACATTGTTCAGGCTGACATGAACTATGACATAATCATACAAAGATCCTATGAAGATTTGCAAGGAACCCTACAATAGCACTAAACTGTCACAAGCAAAAGGCATACCCAAGACCCAAGAGCAAGTCTTTAGTGAAAATGATAACATTTCAAATAAGAAGTTACTCATAATTTACATGGAAGAACCATGACCAGCTCTAATCAAAACTCCAATGGATCTTCCCCAACAAATTGTCTGAAATCTTTATGGTACTGCCATGGCACCCCATAGGCATACTAAGAAATAAAAACTCCATAAGAGGCCCCATATGACAGATGCAATTGAGCGGCCAGCCAAACATACTAAATCCACTACTGTCTTTGTCCAGCCTCTGTACCATAGCACCCACCAACCAGAGCGATCAAGAAATAAACTTTGAAGACAATCAGGAGTCGCAGTTCCTCTACAATGCTTATGCTGATATGCGCATTGCAGCCACCAAAGGATCCATACTGAGTGCCTCCACCACTTTGCGCGGATGATCACCAGAGAGCAGAGAAATTCCACAGATTCATTCAGATACACCCAAAATGCCACAAAATGTCACAACCAAAACAAATTTCACTGCACTGTTCTAGTCAAACAAAACCCCTCAATATCCTCCAGGCACGCACACTGGAGACTACAGAATGAAAAAAAAAATACACCTACATCATTCCATCCATATAACACTCTATAGTGTTATAACCCCTTCTATCTGCACTGCACCGTATGACACAAGAAGTGGTAAAGGCCAACACAATCCACCTCAAAATCCATACTAAATCAAATCCAGAGCGATTACGAATCACCGGAACAAGACTGACAAAGGCGCGAGCTTTGGCGGATTGGGCTGACCTTTTGTTTGGTAGCGCGTCCTGGAGCGCGTCCATTGTGTCGAAGGGTCCCCTGTACGAGCTCTGCACCTCTCCATCGATCTCCTCCACCTCATCCCATTGCAGCACCCCAGCCCTGCTATCACTTCCCCGCCGCGCTGACAACGACGACCCGCTGGAGCTGCCACTGCCGCCGCCCCGCCGCCCGCACTCGGACACGAACGGCATTGCTCCCCTTCTCCCACGCTGTCCCCACTCTCTCATTCTCACTCCTTCACATGCAAAGAAAGAGAGCAGCGCCTCACGCGCGCGCGCACGGGGAGAAGTGGTGGGTCGCTGGGGGCTCTGCCCCTGCCGCGCGTGCAGCGTGCCGCGCGCTCGCTTCTGAGTTCTGACTTGTGCCCAGTCGTTGGTCTGCACCGGCTTTGGCGTTTGGCTGCAATGACGTGTAGGACATCCTTCCTCCTGAAACTGAAATGGGAGATTGGAGTCTAACCGTCGATCTCCAATGGGCGACTCGGATCATCCGACTAGGCCTAAAGGGAGTGGAACCGTGAAAGGTAGCATCTCTCATACCCGACAGATAGGGCTGGACAAAATACTCGTGTCTCGTGAGCTCGCTCGACTCATGGTCAGCTCGGCTCGGCTCGACTCGTTTCAATTATATCACGAGCTCATCTCAGTCGGTTCGTTAACGAGCCAGCTCGACATGAGCTCGAGCCAGCTCGTTAGCTCAAATGAGCTAGCATTTATCTGTAAAACAAAGCCTATACTTGTATTTGATGAATTAATAAGTGATGAACTATGTTAATTTAGGGTTTAAATGATGTGATATATAAAATTATGATTATTGTTAGTCTTTTCTTGTGTTAAATTAGTATGAAATTAACTAGCAATTGATTATATTGTTGTATATATATACATGTATACTATTTTTTTGTGGCTCGCGAGCTAAACAAGCCAGCTCGAGCTCGCAAACGAGCCGAGCTGAGCTGGTTCTCTGGCTCGATTGTTTAACGAGTCGAGCCGAGCCAGCTCGTTTCCTTAACGAGCCATCTCGAGCTCGGTTGAGCCGAACCGAGCCGAGCTGGCTCGATATCCACCCCTACCCACAGGGGCCTAGTCCAAGGCATCACTAGTGGCATTACCCGTAATTTGCTACAAATTTATCAACCACCAGTCCACCACAAGTAGAAGTGCAAATAGATCGGATCGAAGCGAATAATGTCTTTTTTATATCTTACTCCTAATTTTGTCGTTGGATTCGAATCGAAGCGGATACTATGTGGTTGCGGATAGATATGGATATTTTAGGATGTTGGAAATGGTGCGGAGTCGAAGCGAAAGCGTGGCAGAAGCATATTTCAAAGGTCGAATAATGCATGTATACATCTATTTTTATAGCGATCAATAATTCATAAATTAAAGTTTAATAGTTGACAACATAACTTGAATATAGCTATAATAAATAACTAAGTATGTAAATAATAAATAGCATCATGTCACACACTATACATCGTGTGATCGACTAATCGATGATTGATTTATGTTGGCTTGTTGCCTGTTGGGTTGGGGGTGGCGATTGATTTCTGTCGTGTATAGCGTTTCATTTCCTATTCTACCATATATAAATTTTAGTTTTATTTGTACAATAATCAATCATTATTGAGTACTTGACAAAATAATCTGATATTATCCTATTTTAAGCATCGGATAATCCGCGTAAAATATCAGATACTCCATATCCGTCGGATTTTGGTGATATCATATCATACTCTGCATCCACACATAGATCAGATTCAGATTATCCATATCCGCATGGATATAATAACTCAACCGCCATATCCGTATAATTAGGATTCAGATCGAATAATTATCAACACCACTTGCACCTCCAACCACAATGATGAAAAGACACTTTAAGGGCTAGTTTGGTAACTCCATTTTTCTAACTGAAATTTGTTCATTTTTTTCTTAAAAATATGAGAATTTTTGAAAAAAAATAGAGTTACCAAACTAGCCCTAAATACGTCAAAGATTCTTAAGAAAACTCTACTAGTTACAAATTTATAGGGTTATATTGTTTCTCTAATTTGGCTTTAAAATATTCTACTACGACCTATGTGCGCTGGCGACCATTACCCTAGGTCACCTCCTTCCTATGTGTGGAAGCATCCTCGGTCCTCCCCAGCGTATCTCCTTCCTCCAATGCTCCTCTGTAGCCTTCTCACCCTCTTCTAATGCTCCTCTATAGCCTTCTCACCCTTGTCTGGCTTAAAACCGTGTCCAATAATTTACTCGTATGGTCATCCAAAACGTTGTTTTACACCTTTAATGTTCGCAGAGTAGAGTTTGAATATGAGTATATGGATAGGTAAGCTGTGGGAGATAGTCTAATAATATACACTTTGCCTCTATGGTAACGTCAACCACAACCAATCTAAACTAAGCTTCTCCTTCGGATCCTGTGTGAGTGCCTCTGGCACCACCGTCACGGTAATACCAAGCTTCTCTCATTCTTCTCCCGCGGATGTCTAGCACCGTCTAACCAGCTCCTCCCACCGCCAATGAGCAGTGCCCTCACTGCCTTGTCCTCGGCCACCGTCTCGACTACTACTATAGCCAATCCTCCCTACAAGTTTCCTTAGGCCTAGCCATGTAAAATACTATTTTACATATTGTGAATATTGAAATAGAAAGTGAGATAGAAGTTCAGATACAGAGACTGTTAGAAATGGCTAAGTCCCAAAAGCGTGAAAATCCCCGAAACCCAAAACCGTAACATCTCAGTTTTTACTCCTTCCGCCGCGGCAACATCTGAGTTTGTCTAGAATCTTTTTGGCTTCTAGTGTGTGCACAACGAAGTATGTCCTCCGCACGTGCGTGAGGAAAGAAGCATTTGGCATCTTTTTTAAAACGATTATACAGGAGTTGTCATCAAAATGATTAGGATCCATCACCTCTGATGCACGTGCACTCTCTGATGCGCTACGATTTTTTATGTTTTTTGTTTTGTTTGTTGAAGAAGAATACCAAAAGTAGTCGGTGGTATTAGATTCATTTTTTCGTTACTATTGTTTAAATATTTATTTGATAATCGCCGGTATGATTTCTAACCGTAGGAGCGGTTGAGATGCCTCCATAGACGTGATTGTCTGTCCTAATCGTCTCTATCCTTTTGAGACAGAAGTCCAGCCATCTCTAGTAAATCAAGACATCTGAAAATACCAACCACCTCTATAAATCTATTCACAAAGGTGGCTGCAATCGAGAGCTACCTCTATGTAAATTAGTTTTACAAAGATGGTTGCTGTATCACGATAAAAATTATTGTGCAATCAAACTTTCTGTGCAAGCACAATACCAAAAATCTTAAAAGAAAATTCATAAAAACATTGTAGATGTGCTTCATTATTTGCACTAGCAATATATCATCTTATGTCAAGAGATGTAAAAAACAGAAAAATCTAAATTTTTAAATTCTTCATATTGAGTAGATATTTCTCTCAATATAGGAAATTATAACTTAAACTTTAATATATTGAGTTGAAATTTTTTTATGACTTTTGATAGTTTGATTGTGCGGGCATTGCACATGAAGCTTGATAGTGCAATAGTTTTTACTGTTGTACCATAGCCACCTCTAATGATCATTTCTGGCATAGCCTAACAAGCTCATTTCAAAAAACATGGTCTATTCCAATAACATACACATAGACAAAATAATTCATTTCAAAAGCACACACATAGACATATAGTTAGCATAATTAATAGATAGCATGATAGTTCTAGATTTACAATTAATAATAGATGGATGCCACCAACGAATTCTAAGTTTGAAGCATGTATCATTCCTTATGGATGCAGCCACTACTTTCAAGTTCTAAGTTTCATACTACCATGTTTGAGATATGGCCTGTTGGAGGCCTTCGGCTTCCGAAGGTCCTCAAAAGTATGATTTAACAATGTTTCTGGAGTACAATGTGTGAACATGTATCTTCGGACTTGAGTTAAAACCACAATGTGAAGAAGCACAGAAGGGGTATGGAGGATGGCACGGAGCCGAAGCTGTTTGTAGAAGAGCTTCGGCATGATAGCGGAAAGAGGAAACCGACTTAAAGAGGAAAAGACTATCTAGACCCCGATAGATTACTATAGAGTTATTATCAAAAGCAAAGGGCCTGGATGTAATTTTACATGGGCTGCGACCCGTGTCTATAAATAGGTGAACATTACTCCCGTACTGTTCACGCTGACTTGGCATTCGCTCTTGCGTCACGCTTGTACTTTTGCTTTTCTTCAAGCCGAAGGTACATTTATAATTTGTTATCTTTTCAATAATAATAATTCACAGAAATGAGTTAATGATAATATTGAAATATTTATGTTATTTCTCATACTTTATGTGAATCCTTTCTCGTTGTTTGTTGTACTTATGAAGGTTTGTCCTTCATAACCTTCATCCGGAACTCATTATATCCTAAGGGAAATAATGCTTTGAAGGACGAAGGACTTTAACGTTTAACAATTCCTGTGTTGCCTTGTTCTTAATTCATAGTATTTGAGAACAAGTCCACAACATTGGCGTCCACCTCCGGTGAACTCACTTCCACTTTTCGAGTTTCGAACACCTTCGGCAAGCATCGACCTTCGTCATGCCGCCAAAGAAAGCTTCAGCGACAGGGGCTGCGGCTCTGTAGCCGCTGGACCCGAACCAGGAGACCCTTTCTCTTCGAGAGGCCCGAAGCCAGAAGAGGAAGGCCACTAGTCCAACGCTCCAGGAGGACGACTTGGACCAAGAGATCAGGACTATGGAGATGCTCCATCAGCAAGTACAAAGGAAGAAGGAAAAGATGGCTCGGCTAGCTGATCTGCAAAGGCAGATAGATGAAGCTTCTGAAGAAGTTCGTCATCTAGCTCAAGATGAGCAGAACCGAAGGCCTCAGCACAAAGAGCTTCATCAAGAGGGCTTCTTCAACGAGGATGACTGGTATGAGGATTTCCATCATGGAAATTTTGCCTTTGACGATGCTTCTCCTCTGTCAGCAGAACTGCAGGCTACACCTTGGCCCTCGTCTTACAAGCCACCCCAGCTTCCCATGTACGACGGACATTCAGACCCGAAGCAGTTTTTGATGAGCTACGAAGCAACCATATCTTCGTATGGTGGCAATACTGCAGTCATGGCGAAGTCTTTCGTCATGGCTGTCAAGAATGTTGCACAAACCTAGTACTCCTCTCTTCGGCCAGGAACAATCACGTCATGGCAGAAGTTGAAGGACATGCTGATTACCAGTTTCAAACGAAGCCGGTCACCGCTCAAGCTTTATTCCAGTGCACCCAGGATCACGAAGAATACCTTCAGGCGTATGTCCGAAGGTTCTTGCGTCTGAGGGCACAGGCACCAACGGTGCCCAATGAAATTGTCATTGAGGCCATGATCAAGGGGCTTCGGCCAGGACCTACAGCCCAATACTTCGCCAGGAAACCCCCTCAGACCCTGGAAAAGCTGCTCCAAAAGATGGATGAATACATCCACGCTGATAATGATTTTCATCAAAGAAGAGAGGAAGCTTACAGGTTCTCCGAAATGACCAGGGGCTTCGGAGGGAGAATCCACCCAAGACATGTGAGATCAATCCATTCCACTCAAAATGATGACAGAGGAAGCCAGCAACAGCGGCCACAATACTCCTCTCAGGCTTCGGGGCAACAACAGAGCTATCTTCGGCCGCCAGCTCCAAGGGGCAGAGGCGCCAGGGGCTTCGGAGGAAGATTTGGGGACCAGCCCAGGAAAATTTATTGCTTATTCTGCGGTGAGGACAAGGGCCATACTACCAGGATGTGCCATGTCACCATCCAGAAACAGAAAGAGATAGCGGAAGCTGCAGCCCAACAGAGCCAGCCGAAGCAAGTTATGCATACTGCTTCATATCATTTACCGTACATTCCAGAGTATGTGGGTAACCATCCTGCAGCTTCTGTTGCTTCGGCAAGCCAACCTCAGGTGTCTTGGCAACAGCCTCCACCTCCACCACCAATGCAACGAGGCCAGCAGCCAGAAGGGAGCCAGCACACTCATCAGCAACGAGACTTCAGAGAGGAGTCCGAAGCTCGCACAGTCAACAGTACTGTGCCAGAGTCGAAGCACATCTACTAGAAGATATCCTACCTTGGCAACAGTTCTTGCATTCGTTTTCATTTTCCGTTTAAATAAGGAACAATCATTAAAGCTCAAGTTTTTTTCTCATTTACAATTTTTTGTAACAACCATAGATTTACGGAGTCAGAAAAATTGCCGAAGCTCGGTCTTAAGAGCTCGTGATTACAAAAGTATCTCCGAAGATACAAAAAAGTCGTTCTTAAGGGAGCGCAGCGTAAGTTTTCTGCTCAAAAGTCGTTCCAAAGGGAATGCAGAGCTTTCAGCGAAAAATAAACGCTGATACCGCCGAAATAGAAGGCGAAGAAGCTCCTAAGGGAGGCTTACAGCGAAAAATAAGCGCTGATCTTCGGCAAATATCATTTTGCATAACATCACATCATCACATCATTTACATAACATAACATCATACATCATATTGCATCAATGACGCAAGAAGGGGGTCCAATGTTGTTCTTCGGAGATTGTTTTGAAGAAGCAGTGCCAAGACACAAAATAATCATTGAAGAAGCATACCTTTGTCAAACTCTAAAAAGATCTATTGCTTACTGATTTTACGAAGATTGGATGTTTTTATGAAATATGGATATTCTTTACGAAGCATGAAAAGAAGGGAAGGTGTTTTTTCGCTGAAGGCTCAAAAACGGTATGTACATAAAGTTTCATGCATCGTAAAGAATTGAGTTACAAGCAGCTTATATATTACATTCAAGGTTATGAAAATATTACACACTTTGTCCAGCAAATATTACATTCTAAATGTCTTTACAATAGCAGCTAATCTTCTCTTAAGACCACTTCCGCAGCTTCGTTTAATAATTGATCAACAACCTTATCCATAATAGCTTCGGCCATTTTCTAATTTCGTCGTCCCCCTTTGCGTTGGGGTCCGCCAATGGCTCGGCAGGCTTTGGGGGAGAAGATAGTGCGGCTGTGTTACAAAGTATAAATAAGTCCGAAATCATATAATTACAACATAAAGTCAAAAACTAGTAGTCAATACCTATTCGCCTCTCGAGATCCGCACTTTTCTCAGCGACCTCTGCTACTTTTCTAGCGTCGTGAATACCTTTTTTACTTTTCCTTATAATTTCTTGAGCCATCTCCCGGCCACCATTTTCCCAGATGTCGGTGAAAAATTTTCCACCAACCAAGCTTGCTTCGGCCGAGGGATCTTTTATATCTTCAGTAGATAAGGCGGCCTCAGTTTGCGCCAAGGATTTCACATGATCGCAGCCTCTTCTCTCCAAAATAGTGGCAATCCCTCTAGCACCCGAGAAGGCGCATATGTCTCCGCGACCATTCAAAACTTCTTCAAAAGCTTCGGCTTCGTGGCTGGTCCACTCAATTGGGCCCTCGGGGTCACCTTTTACGAAATTTTCCTCGCTTGAATACGCGCCAACGCTGGCGAAGCTAGTTTTTATTTTCTTAACACACTCTATAGACTTTTCATAACACCTTTCCTTGGATGCACGAAGTTCTTCAACGTTTTTCTCTAAATGATTTACCCATTGTTCACTAATTTCTTGTTTAGCTTCTGCAACTGTGCATTTTTCTTTAGCTTCGGCTAGCTGTTTCCGAAGATCCTCAATTTCGCGCTTCTGGGCCTCAGCTTGAGCTTTGGAAGCAGCCTCGTCTTCTTTTATTTTATTCACCAACGAATGTAATATTTTATCGTTTTCGAGACCTTCGTTCCTTAGTTCAATTACTTCGGAACGAAGGTTGTTCAAGGATATGGTATACCCTTCATCTTCGGCATCTTTTTGTGCCCTGAGGGCATTGCTAAGTATAAGGCCCTGCAAAAAATGCGCCAATAAGTTTAAGAAAATGAAAAATTTTGGCTTCAAAAAATAATACAAAAATCTCATTTTCTCACCTTTAAACTATTATATGCTAAGTTGTCGGCCAGCTCGTCTTTTGACAACACCGAAAGCCCGTCTTCTAATGTCGGGAATCCGAAGCTCTTGCTCATCTCCCGACAGACAGCAATCTCCTTGCTGTCAGGGAGACAATACAAGAAGTCTTCTTCTCCGCTGTCGTTGAATATTAGCGCCCCTTTTGGATATTTCAATTTTTGCGCATAGAACTGAGCTTCTCGTTTTTCTTTTTCAGTCAGATTTTTACCCGAAGCATGACGTAAGACATATTCAGGAGCTTCGGAAGATGCTTCAGGAATAGGGATGGTGTTTTTCCCAGATAAAATTTCTCCTACAGATTCCTTTTCCGTTTCTTTTCTCTTGGCAGGCTCTGAAAGCCTAGTTTTGGTTTCCACTTGACTTTTGGCAGCTTCGGCCTCAATTTGTGTCTTTGGAGCTTCGACAGCTATCTTCGTACTAGAGCTTGAAGATTTTATTGTTTCTAGCACATCTAATACGTTAACCATTCTCTTTCTCTTGGGGGTTGTTGTAAGGTCCTTCTGTGCCTTCAGCATTGGCTTTGGCACCTCAACTCTTGCTGAAGGACTTAAAACTTTCGATGACTTTGCCTCTTCAGCCCTTGGTTCTTCCATTTTTTCCATCTCCGGCATTGCAGCCGGCTCTTCAATATTCTGCAGATGAGTAGGCTCTTTAGCTTCAGTGGCCGAAGAGGTCTCACTGACAAACTCAGGCACTGTGGCCGGCTCAATATAGCGTGGCCGGTGCGTAAGAACTTTCATCTTTTTTCTCTTCGGCGCTGGCTCACTAGGAGCGGCCGAAGCAACTTCCTTCCCAGAAGCCGTACTTTTTCTTTTTTGACCTCGTATTGGGTAACGGTAGTCAGGATAGACGAACCCAATAGCATCAAAAACACGGTTGAGCATTTTCTTCTTCCGGCCTCCGAAGGCTGCAGATAGTGCAGTATCTTCCGCCTTCGAATATGGCCCAAGCAGTTCATTGCTTGTAGCTTCAATACATTTCAACCAATCATCGTCTGGTTCAATAAATTTACCCTCGTATCTGAAGGTGTATTTCAACCTAACTAGACCACCTTCGTCAGGTTTGCTGATGGTCTCCTTTGGCATCTCCCACTTTTCTACAAGTGGCCACACTCTGTAGGCTATGTGTTCCTGGATCAAATCCCTTGTCCCGATGAAAGAACAAACTACGCCGAAGGCCCTCTGGCATTCTTCGGCTGCTTCATCCATATCCACCTTCGGTTTTCGAAGGCCGAAACGCTGCCAGATAGGGCGCATGATGATATCTTTAATATCTTCTCATGCCTTCAAATCGTTTTTCACATAGAACCATTCCCTCATCCAGTCTCCAGGCCATCTCTTTCAAAATGTTGGCACGGGGCAACTTGACCCAGATCGAGCACCGAAGCTATAGCAGCCAAAATTGTTATGATATTGTTCTTTATCCCAGGGTTTCGTCTCATATAATAGCTCATGCATATTGCAGAAACTTTTTGCATTTGGCTCCAAACCTTGGCTCTTCATGGCCCATATGAAAATTCCCATCCTTATGATTGCTTTAGGAGTAATTTGATGTAAGCAGATTTTAAATATCTTCAAAACTTCAACCACGAAATTGCTTAGAGGGAACCGAAGCCCAGCCTTGAAGAAGCTTCGGAAGATCACAACTTCATTTTCCTCGGGAGTAGGACAAGTCTTCTCTCCTTCGTCAGCCCTCACAATAGACAAATCCCAAAAATATCTACCCCTCATATTAACAAGATGGCTTTGCTTAATGGTTGATTTTCCAAAAACTGCGTGGCTTGGCCGCCAGGGTCGATCTTCCGAGTCTTCCCCCCACTTTATGCATCATAACTGTCACTATCACCAGTATCTTCAGACAAACCTTCCAAAATTTCCCTTGTAATCTTTTCTGTATTTGTCTTTGATATTGATTCAAGAAAGCCAAGATTCTTCTCCTCAAGAAGGCTCAGCTTTGTTTCAGCAACAGCTTTCTTATCTTCAGACATCTTCGGAGGTGCTGAAAAACCACTCTTGAATACGAAGCTTAAAAAAACTCAAAGCCAAGAAAGTGTTGGTGCGCAAGGGTTAAAAATTGGGCAAGCAAAAGCAGATTGCAAGGGAGTGTGTCAAATGAATCCGCGATATGCTCCTATTTATATGCCGAGTACGTTGAAAACTGAAGGGTCCCGCTTGTAAGTGGTTGTTGCTATTCTAGCAAAGGGAAGGTGTTTTTTCGGACCTTCGGCTCGGGGCCTTCGTCCATATCGCAATCTGAATTTATCATTCTAACAAATTAATATTGCGAGGGGCTACTGTTGGGGGCCTTCGGCTTCCGAAGGTCCTCAAAAGTATAATTTAACAATGTTTCTGGAGTACAATGTGTGAACAGGTATCTTCGGACTTGAGTTAAAACCACAACGTGAAGAAGCACAGAAGGGGTATGGAGGATGGCACAGAGCTGAAGCTGTTTGTAGAAGAGCTTCGGCATGATAGCGGAAAGAGGAAACCGGCTTAAAGAGGAAAAGACTATCTAGACCTCGATAGATTACTATAGAGTTATTATCAAAAGCAAAGGGTCTGGATGTAATTTTACATGGACTGCGACCCGTGTCTATAAATAGGTGAACAGTACTCCCGTACTGTTCACGATGACTTGGCATTCGCTCTTGCGTCACGCTTGTACTTTTGCTTTCCTTCAAGCCGAAGGTACATTTGTAATTTGTTATCTTTTCAATAATAATAATTCACAGAAATGAGTTAATGATAATATTTAAATATTTATGTTATTTCTCATACTTTATGTGAATCCTTTCTCGTTGTTTGTTGTACTTATGAAGGTTTGTCCTTCATAACCTTCATCCGGAACTCATTATATCCTAAGGGAAATAATGCTTCGAAGGACGAAGGACTTTAACGTTTAACAATTTCTGTGTTGCCTTGTTCTTTATTCATAGTATTTGAGAACAAGTCCACAACATGGCCCCTTCAATATCATGTGCAACCACTACTTGCATCTATATATATAGCCAAAAGAACCAACACACAACACACATAGACATATAGATATTGTCACTTTATTTATTGTGGGGCCCTATCTTCTTTTGTAGTACATCTTGAAAGTCACCTAGAGAGGGGTGAATATGCGAAACCTAAAATTTACAAACTTGAACACAAACTTTAACCCCAGGAACGAGTATAAAATCAATCAGAGTGCGAGAGAAGTGTTCTTCTTGCAAGAGTTGCTTAATCGATTGCGAAATTACTTTGGGAGCCAACTCAATTTGATATGAAATCAAATACAAGAAAGAGAACAAGAGAGAGGGGAGAGGAAGAACCAAATCACAAAGTAAAGATCAATGCAATGAACATAGTGATTTGTTTTCCAAGGTTCTGCTCTGAAGAACATAGGTCCCTGTTGAGAAGTCCACTAAGGATGTGTCTCTTTCAACCCCTTTCCTCTCTTAAACGGCCACAGAGATCGGTTGAGTTTTCCTTCACTTCACGAGGACACCAAATCCTCTTCTTCAAAAGCATCGAAATCTCTCTTCAAAATCATTGGTACCATCCTTGTAATCACTCTCAGTAAATAGTTATATTGGATAAATGAATCGTCAAAAACATATATTGTTCTTAATAAGTTTCCTTATGCAAGATATATATAGGCTTGGTTTGATACAATAGTCCAAGTAGGTACCTACACTGGAGCATACCAATTGACAACCAACACTAAAACATCAATAGGAAGCCACCACTTCACAACTTGTGTTCAAAACACATGTATTTAATTTACCACTAAACACTAAATTTAATGCAAATTGAAAACTAATTTAATGGTAACATACCCAAACCATCAGATATAGGGGACTAGTGTCTCATATACATGAAAACAACAACCTAATGTAGGACTATTTGGTGACAATATTGTCTTGTGACATATAATATGTAAAGAGATGATTATACATTCATAGAATAAACATGCTAATAGGTAATATTAACTTTTGGCCTTAGATAAATGAATGACATTTTCAACAAGGATATATAGGTGGAATTAGTCACAAAAGCATACTATATGTCTTCCATCTATTAATAACTAGTGGCCTAAGATTCATACAAAGAGCAAATTAACGTATGATTCATTGGTAGCTATAACAAAAGACATGTTGAGAATATATTACATTAGGAGAGAACATGAGCGAAGAAAAAATAACTAGTGTCATCACATCCATATGAATATACCATTATAAGCAAAAAGAGTAAAGGCAGAATAACAATATCAAAAAAATAGTGTTGCCACTTTATCCATATGTGAAAGGGAAATGTGCTTTAATCCATTTCTATGTTAGTTTGGTGTTTGATGACCAACACAACATCATGGACTAACTAGTTTGCTAAGTGAATGGTTGCATGTTCATAACATGAATTGGAAAGATCAAGTGAATGCAATAGCTCGAAACTTAGAAAAAAGGGACATATTTTGGAAAAGATGAAGTATGAGTAGTTCAAGTGTTTGGATAAGTTATAAATGCTCATAGAAACATATTTGTACACCTAAGAGAGGTTGCAAAGTTTAGATGCAAAAATTGGTGTTTTAGAGCTAAGTTTGAGCTAGATTGAGAAAATGAGTTGAGATGATAAAAAAGACGAGGAACTATGACTTAGACTAGTTGGATAGACTCTAGATATGTTTGTATTAGTCATATAAATTCTCAAGAAGCCAACCAAACTTATACAAAGAAGAAAATCCTAAAAGTACTTAGTTTGGTGCACAACGACGCGCCAGACATTGGTCCGGTGTGCACCAGACCAGGCACGCAGAGAAGATAAGTTCTGGGCTTCTAGGGCACTGACAGGGAAATGGGCAAGTTAACCATTACATCCTATTTTGGTGATTGAATGTCCAACACAATATTTCGGACTAACTTGTTTGCCAAGTGTATGAGTACTGGTTCGCTTGAATGCAATTTGAAGATTATAAGTTCAAATAAGCTCAAAAGAAGCCAGGATATGTAAATTTGTATAGAAGGCTAAAACTATGAGGTTTGAACCTTTATATATGTTGCATATGGCTATTATAATGTTTCTAGCACTTGTGTTTGTACTCTAACTCATTTTGTAGATAAAAATGCCTTTTGGACTTAGTTTGGGCAAAAATGAACTCTTGGTGAAAAGTTGAGAAATATGTGAGTTTCCTAGACTTTGTTCAATTGATTATGCTCTAACAGTATTTGTATAAGTCGTAGGGAAGCTCCCAAGATCACTCAAATCAAAGTGAAGAAGTTATGCTCAAAAGAGCTTAACTTGGGCTAGTTTGGGCCTGATCGGATAAGTATGGTAGTGTACCAGACCATGTACCCAGAGAGCCCAGACTTAGGCTTTGAAGGCCTAGTGCACCGGACCAGTATGGTGGAGCATCGAACCCCCTTCCGTACGAACTCGCCAGCCTCAGGAACTTTATTATAAAAATCCATCGGACCGTTTATAGTGGAGGGTCTGGTGGTGCACCGAACCTTGGCTCCAATTGCTCTTTGGCATGCAACGACTACTTCAACAAGCAACGGACATGTGGTAGTCTGGTGCTAGACTAGACCAGTCTGGTGCTAGCCCGACTTGGAAGGCCTCAGTTAAGATCCTAGAGTATCCATCCTTGTTCTCGGTCCGGTGGTGCACCAGACCGGTCAAGTGCGCCACCTGAGAGCAAATTTCTAACAGGTTTTGGAGGAAGGTCCAACGACCATATGGACCCCTGGGGCCATAAATAGCCCCCATTTTGACTTCCACGGTACACCAAGCATACCAAGATCAAGTACTTCACTCATACTCATGTGTGAGACACACTGAACCGATCTGAACACCTATTCTAGAGAGATAGTGCTATTCTGCTATTATGTGTTCGTGTTGTAGCTTTGAAGTGTTGTTCTTTTGCTCTTGTGTGTGTTCTTATTCTCCCTAATGTTGTTCTAGAGTTGTAACTCTCATTAAATTATGTACGGTTGCAAGAGACTCCAAGTTGTGGAGATCCTGGCAAAGGGAAAAGTATAAGGAAGAACCGTGGCACTCAAGTTGATCATTGGATCACTTGAGAGTGGTTGAGTGAAACCCTTGTCCGTGGGGACACCACAACATGGAGTAGACACACATTTTAGGCTCGATCGAACTAGAGGAAAAGTTGCCTTGTCTGGTGTGTTTGATTTTTTCCGATATATTCCTCCACCCTCACTCCAAGTTCTTATGTTCACTTGCAATATTGTTCTAAGTTAATTCCACAATATTGTGAAAGAAATTAAGTGAAAAGAACTCCCCTTCTGCTCGCTCTCTTGGATCTAGTTTTGCACTAACTTTTATTTTGTGATTCAAGTTTGTGTTTAAGTTGTGATTTTTAAGGTGTCACCTATTCACCCTCACCCTCTATGACATTAGTAAAAACAACAAATATGAGTAATAATTTGATAGGATTAGTGCACCAGACAAGTTTGGGTGTTCACTAGACCATTTACGCAGGGAAAACTATTTTAGGCTCAGTTGGCTTGGCGAGCCGGACCTCGGTCTAGTGTGCATAGATCCGGTTACGTAGAGAGGCCAATTTTTGGAACAAAAGAAAGCTGAGATAAATGGAGCACCGGACCTTGACCAGATGAATACCATATCTCCAGGGCATCAGTTTGTATTAGTCGCTACTAACTATTTCACCAAATGGACCAAAGTCGTTTCCTTGAAGAATATGACACACAAAGAGGTAATTGAGTTTGTGACTAGGCATATTATCCATAGATTCAGCATTCCCCAAACTTTGACTATAGATTTAGGGACTTCTTTGCTAAATCATATAGGATTAAGTTGCTCAATTCATCTCCATATTATGCTCAGACCAATGGTCAGGCCGATCAAGTAATATGCCATTGATTTGCCTTATTAAGAAGAAAATATCTAATCATCCTAGGCATTAGCATATTTTTTGTCTGATACTAAGGTTTCTTCTTTTGAGCTTGTGTATGGGCAAAAATTGTTTTGCCTGTAGAGATAAGCATAAATGCTATCAGGTTTGGTAGGTAAAATGATCTATCTGTCGGTGACTATCATGATTTAATGATGGATAATATTGATGAGGTGACTGACAAGAGGATGAAGGCTCTGAAGGAGATGAGAAAGACAAGCTTATAGTTGCCAAAGCCTACAATAAGAAGGTAAAGGCTAAGTCATTTTAGGTCGAAGATCTGGTCTGGAAGACAATCTTTCCATTAAGGAGTAGGACCAGAAGTTTGGCAAATGGTCCACAACTTGGGAAGGGCCTTACAGAGTTACACAAATAATTTCTAGTAATACATACATGTTGGAGACGTTGCAAGGTGAGAAGTAATCTAAGTCATTAAATGGTCATTTTCTAAAGCAGCCTAGTGTATGCAAGATGCTTAGAATACTAATGTTCTCACATCAAGTTGTATTGGCTAGAAAGATTGTACCATGTTCTATTGGCTCGCTAAGCTCCACTAAAAGGCATGGGGTATGTGTTGAGCGCCAGATTTGGCACCTAGACAGCCAGACGGTTCCGCCATGTGGCCCAGAGAGTTCGCACCCTAGACAATCCACGAGATAGCTTGGATGATCCGTGATTAGATTAATTCAGTCTAGAATCCTTATCCCTAGTGTGATTATCCTAACAAATCACGCGATAAAACTATTGGAAACCCTCTAGGAACGAGTCTAAACATCCCCTACACACAAAGGGGTACGACTGATTGAAACACACAACAACCGATTTGTCAATCCAACTTTACCTTATATATTAGGAGTAGGAGTAATTTAGCCTTACCCATAGTTTCCCAACCTCAATATTCACCTTTCTTCGGCTCGACGTCGTCTAGAGGTGTCCTGGGTGGCCTATCGATCTAAGACAACCCTAGGATCTTTCCTCCCTGATGGGGTTTCTCCTGGAAGGTGAGATCTAGGTTCTGCATTAGATTCATGAAGCCCACTGTGCCCTTGTGGATGGTCTGTCGTCTACACGCGTACGGTCCACACGTCCGCAGAGAAGAGTGAAGCTCTCTACGCGGAGTCGCTGACGGTATGGTGACCTACCATGGACGGTCCGAGCTCCCATAGAAAGATTCCTCAAGATCTCATTTCCCGCAAGCAGGATCTAGGGATTGTCGGTGTTTGATCCAAAAAGACGCCAACACAGTCTATATTTTTTATTTACTGTATTTTACGCTAAAAATATGGTAAACAATCGAATATAGGCCAATACGAGATTTTCCTTTCTTAATCAAGTTGGTCGTAGCCAATCATCCAAATCAACACAAGTATGTCATTTTCAATTCAGTGATCAAGATGACTCGTCATCGTTTGCTTGCAAAAACTGTGTTAGCGTGTCACTCAAAAGTTTTAGGGTTTGTTCGATTCCTTTGGAATCGTTGTCTAGAACGATTCCTAGCCGAATTGCTTACGTAATTTGCATAAGTTTTGATTAGCTGGAACGATTCTGGGGTAGAATCAGGAAGAAACGAATATGGTCTTATTTAGGCCAAAGTGTGATGTGAGAGGGAAAAAAGCACGATGTAGCCCAACATGCTGAAAGAGGAAAAGTGAAGTAGCATGTGGGGAATACAATTTAATCGCAAACCTAAAATCCGGCGGGACATGTGTAAATATGGATGGAGATTTTGCCACGTGGGTGCACCGTATATAATCCAAATTTTCGCGGGTGTGGGTGTGAATTTCTATTTCAACATGCAGGTGGCCCGCGCTGAACCAAAATTTGGTTCATTCTCTAATTTTGCGCAAAAACTATTAAGATGTGATAATAATTATTTTGAGTAAGTAACTTGGCTAATGATTCATGAAATATTTTGTTGCTGCTCAACATGAGAAGGCTTAAAATCCATATATATATATATATAACTTAATTATTGTTAGTACTTAATTGCTTATAACTAAATTGTTGTTTAAAAGTGTACATTGAGTAAAAACTCATGGGTGATACCGAAACCCGACGGGTTCAGATGCGGGTTTGGAATTGCACCCACGGGTGTGATCGTGGATGGATTTAGATAGACTTCACATGTGTGATCGCGGACGGTTTTTTTGCTCTACCCGACCCAAATCCGGTCCATTGTAATCCTTCTCTACTCCTATAAATCATCAGTTTCCACGGTTTCACGGTCATCGTATGTTGCCAGGTGACTTGGATTGTTACCTCTTAGATAAGAGTGAGAAAATACCTAAGTCCAACACGACACGAAGCCGCACGCAGCGTAGCGCTTTCGAATAGTACTATCTCGCTAGCTGAAGGAGGATGAGTGTCCGAGCGAACTATAAAAAAGAAGCAGACACATACCTTTTTCGTTTTTTTTCTAAGATAAAATACAATATCTACCGTTTAATATTTGTATATGGGTCATATGTCCACTTTAATTTTAAATTTATTTTTTATGTAAATGTTTATTTTAATTTTAAATTTATTTTTTATAGTGAGAGTGGCTTGGCAGTGGGCTCTCCTGTGCCATACAGCCGTTGCAATATACTACTCTCTCCGTTTGGTTTTATATGTAGACCGTTGGTATAAAGTTGGACTGTGCGGCGTCAAATAAATAAAAACAAAGATAATATTAAATATCATTTAGCAGGAGGAACAAGAAGCATAGGAACACGAACAGCAAAGCAAATTGCTATATGTGATGGCGAGCCCACGAAAAGGTTCGGCCCGCTCAAGTGCTCAACTAACCACTCGAGCCCTTTTGTGCTGAGCTGCTGGCCTCGTGTCTGTCCAGAAATTTGTGATTTTGTCACTCTCAATTTTGGTTGTCTATTATTATGTTATCCCGTGTCTATGACTGGTGGGACCATCTGTGTCTATGATTTGTGGATCCGATGGCATACTGGCGAAGCCCACAAATCATAATGGCAAATTGTCAATGTCTCCGTGTCTCAGCCCCCTGCGGCCCTGCCTGGCCTCCCGTCCTCGCCCTCACTTCCCCGGCCGGCGGCATTGACCGACGACGCTTGCACTTGAATATGAACACCTCTAATAACCATCAAAAGTGAGTCTGTTTGAAGTTTCGTGGAACTCAAACCCAAAATCTTATGTGTTGGTTCGCGTGGGACCCAAACTAAATTCTCATATATGTGTAGCTTTTCATTACATCTATTTTATATACAACATTTTATATGGAATATGTTTTCGAACTAAATTATGAATCTTCTTCTGATGGAAAAGCAACTAGGAAAGAATCTTCCCCATGCTGCAAAGCTTCCCAAGCCCATTCAACTATTGACAATTTTGCCAATTCAGCTTGAACTGAGGCAGCATCAAGCTTACCCCAGTCATCTTTATCAATCCAGTTGAAGCAGCATCAGGTGTTTCAAGTCTATAGTCAAAAACTGGTATGCGCAAGAAACAAAGCTCATTTTTGGCAAATCCACTCATGGCTGCAGTTGGTTTCTCCATTTTGAGCAAAGGACATTTGGCCGCAATATGTATATTCTTCTTATTGCATAAATAGTATGCTGTTCCTGTTCCACCCGCCGTGATACACCACCAGCATCCATCCATGATCCGCGCATGATCTCCCAGCAGCATCCACCAGGAGAGGAAAAAGGTAGCTACTTGGTCAGAAAAGGCAATTAATTTCGATAGAAATTTTATGTTCAGCCGAGACGACTAAATGGTATGCGAGATTTTAAAAAAGTAATTGGTATGAAATCTCTCGTTCATGTTTCGTGGAACTCAAACCCAAAATCTTATGTGTCGGTTCGCGTGGGACCCAAAACTAAATTCTCATATCTGCGTAGCTTTTCATTACATCTATTTTCGATACAACATTTTATATTGAATATGTTTTCGAACTAAATTATGGATGTTAACTCGGAATTAAAGAACTTTGAACGTTCCTAAAACTTTAATCCAAAGACTAAGAGCCTGTTTGTTTACTCTCAAAATTATAATATAATCCAAATTAAATAAATAAGTTAAAAGGCAAATAAACAACATAGGTTGTTTTAGGTGCATTATATAATCTAGATATCTAGATTATAATAATTTATAAACAGATTTAAGTGCTTAAATATAATCTATAGCTAGATTATATAATCCTGTAAGGAAACAAACATGATCTAATAATTATATTAGTCTTGAATTTAAGACTGTTGTCAAGGGCTAATAAATACACTTGTGTGGCAGAGAGACGCGGCACACCGCACACGGCACACGGACACCGCACCTGCGGCTGAAAGGGCGCGGATCCCTCCCGTTGCACGGGGCCACGTCCGTGTCATCGATGTCACATCACGAGCGCGTGGTTGTGGAGGCTCTGTTCCAGATCATGTTCCAGTCCGGTCCGGGCTTGCGGCTGCGTGTGCCTGCGCGTGCGCGTTTGCGTTTGTCTCCACCGCGTGAGTTAAGTTTGCGTTTGTCTCCACCGCGTGAGTTATGCAATCCGCAACCAACCGTTACCCCTAAATTTTTCCCCATATATCACTTTTCCCCATATTTTCCTCCCTATTTTTTCACCTCCCGCAACCCCTATACCCCACTACAACTATAAAATATTATTTTCTATATCAACTATCAATTTTTTATCTACTAACAATTACTCGTGGACCCACAGCACAGTGTTTAGGGTGATGAACAGTGATACGCTAGATCTGGGAGGAGAGAAAAGGGTGCCGACACGTAGGGGGCGCTGTAGGGACACCGCTGCGGCCGTGGGGTGCCTTCTACAGCCGGCATGCAAGGGGAGGGGGATGGCCAGGGCCAGCGTTGCGCACAACCTTAGTCTGACAGCCCGTGCGAGAGTCACTCTATCAAATCGAAGGCCGAAACATTGGTACAAAACAAAAGGTGTGTCACCACTCACCACTCACCCATACATGCCAATGCTGTCGTTGTTGCGCGTACTGGTCATCATGTCGCGATTTTTTTTTTTGCTACCGGTGGAGCCTAAAACTTTGATAATGTGGGCTCGGGGCTTAAATAAAGTTAATAATGCTTCAAAGAGTATCCCCTAGGAAAATAAACATATTCCAAAACGGTCACTTCATTTAATCATGAGTATCCTCTGGCTGAAATTATGTAATTTCTGTTAGGGCTAGTTTAGGATCTCCATTTTACCAAGGGATTCTCGTTTTCACAAAGAAAAATAAACTAATTTCTCTTGTGAAAATAAAAATCCTTTGAAAAAATGAGGTTGTCAAACCAACCCTTAAATAGAGAGCGATGCGAAGGGATTACACTTACACGCAAGCCCTGTGGATCTAGGCCTTCCTTGCTAGTTAAACAGGTCGAATATACGAGAAAGAAACAACAGCCGTGAGATTCTGTCGGCAGCCGAGAAGTACATCTCAGAAAGAGAGGAGAAAATAGCTAGGCCACGTTTTAGGAGTTCCATGAAAACGTCATCTATGTTTAATAAGTCACTATATAAATATATTTTTATCACATGATAATATTTTTAAGAAAAAATATATAATTTGTATGTAGGTAAAACAAATTTGGCTCACTTTCAACTATATATAGGTCATGTAATTAAATGTTTGTTTATTTTGTAGTCTACTATGGATATGTCGAGATTTTAAGAAGTAACACAACAATGACAATATGATGATAGATTTAAGTCCTTCTCTCTGAAGGTGTCAAGAGAGAAGAAAGATTAAAAATATGTTGAATCAATTCAAAGAGCCAATGTGATTGTTGGGACGAGGGTCGAATTAGACCTTGATCACTCCCATTAAGTGGCTGCAACTAACCCTAAACTAATCTCGACTACGAATGCAGGGAGTCGAATGATGCTTTCGAAGATATAGACCTCGCTCCGTCCACGCACACAACGTAGGCTCCGGCGAAAAAATTGCTATTTTTTCACTATCAGTTTTGCTTCTTTGTTATTATGTCATCCTGTGCCTATGACTTGTGGGGCCATTGTGTCTATGATTTGTGGGTCCGGTGACAAATTGGTGAAGCCCACAAATGATAATGCCAAAATTGCAAATGGCTCAAAATAATTTAGCAATCTTCCATATGTAACGACCACAACAAGGATAAAAATAAAGATATGAGGGGTGTCAAGTGTTTAGCACCGGCAACGCACCGCGAGATGTATCGCGTACTGCTTTTGTGGTCGGTGAGATTAACGGTAGCTCGATGGTTCGTGCAAAATATGAGAGAACATAAGAATTATACAGGTTCGGGCCACTAGAATGTGTAATATCATATGTCTTGTGTGTTGCGAGATGGATTGCTCTGAGTTTGAGTATTAAGCATGCAACCTAGGCAAGCAACAAAGTAAGTATGGAAGCTTAATAAGATAGAGATGCAAACTTCCATCAACTACTACAAGTATTCTACTTCTTTTCTTTTGAAGGTAGCTTTGCATGATCTAAGACCTTATCATTCCTTCAGCTACACCTCTTAGCTTTGTCATATTTAAATTGTTCTCTGTCTACTTCGGCTTCTCGGTGATCAGTTTCATCTTGAACCGAAGCTTCTTCCTCATACTTGAATCCTGAAAACCTGTTTGAACAATGGTTTTTGTTAATATGGACCTTCGGCAAGAGGCCTTCTTCGTGACAAAAACTAAAATATACTACAATTTAAAATGACATGAGTAGCTATTTTATCTTATCTTCCCAACATTTTTAGCTACAGATATAATTTAATGATTGTTTACTTTTCATATAATGGAGTTATTTATTAGATCAGATTAGAATGTTCTTGAAATCTTTGAAAAGTTAATTTAGATGCTTAACATTTTTGCTTCTAGTGCTTTGTTAATTTTGCCTTCATCGTGTACTCGACTATTTTCTGACCGCTTTTGGATAAAAGTTTCTTTTCTTGATCTTTGTCATAGTCCAAACTCTTTGCCATGTGATTATATCGCTTTCTTGAGCGATGGCTTGGGAAGGTTACAATTTACGCTTTATTGTATTAAGATAGACGTAAAAGTTTTCGATAAAGCTAAAAAAATTTGGAGTCTTATTTGTCAAAAGAGCTTCATATGGTTGAACAAAAATAATAAAATACCATAAACACCCATAACTTTTCCTCTCCTCACATGTTTCTCTCACATATTTCCAGCACATCTGATGGTCCTAGACACAACCTTCTTCTCCACATCTAATGTCTCATGGGCGCATTCTTCTTCTTGGCACGTCTAAGACTATTCCCAACCCATTGTTTCTTGTCACGATATCCAAAGTTGTCACATCATATGTTACTATAGAAGATATAGTTATTCCAATGTATAGTACCATGTGTTGTTTCATAGTCCTCACAAGACAATTAAATGCTAGATGTGTACAAGTGTATGAATTGTGGGTCATTTATGGTTCATGTTTCAATGCTTATGATCTCGTGCATGAGTGGCATCTCACCCAAGATACTGCTTTATTCCCTTCCCTCTTTACTCATATGCCACATTAGCTTGTCATCCTACATAACATGTATTAAATGAGTATAATACCATTCACTAGGAACAGTCAAACGGTCCTCGACGTGTCTTTTTTCCCACACGTTTGATGGCCCTCGACATTCAATGCCCTAAAGAAGCCACGCCTTGAGGGCATGTACAACCTTGAGCCCATGGAATAGTTTTCCAAGTACAATAGATAGCTAAGAGACTGCATGATACAACCCTGAGCAACTAGATCATAATTGTAGTCAAGACACAATATATATGGAGAGTCATATAAAGACGAGCTCTTCACGAAGAGCTCATTTCTTGTATTTTCCAACTATCCCCCTAGAAACCCCTCAAGTCGCCTCATATTAAATGGGATTGTGCATGCCCTGATAGGCACAAGCTCTAGGTGGTCACAACCATGCAGGCTACACCCCTACGATATGTGCCTCGACAGGCACACATCTCGACCTTCTTCTCTAGGAGTTGAGCACCCTTGTGTACCTACTCGTGTTCTTCAATTGTTGAGTACCTTGCATTCAACATATATCGATAGCGATAGTGCTTGGACCAACGGCCTCACTGCTTGTACCTTGGTACAGGAGCTTGGGCAAGCGTAGTGCAGGGGCAAATCTGGCTTCCTCATGGGATGTGATCCAGACATGCAAAATGAGGATGAGGAACTTCATCACATCTTAATCCTTTGTCTCGATAGGTTTAATACATTTAAAAAAGAGTTCAGCAAAAAATAACTCATATTCTGTAAAGCTATGCCAAACATGATGAAATTCTACCAATAAGGGGAGAAGGTTTTTGGCTGAATGTCCATATCAACAAAAACCATTGTTCAAACAGATTTTCAGGATTCTAGTATGAGGAAGAAGCTTTGGTTCAAGCCCAAGTTAGTCATCGAAAATCCTAAGTAGGTGGAGAACAATGTAAATATGACAAAGCTAAGAGGCATAGCAAAAAGAAGGATGAGCCTCAGAGCATGTGAAACTTCCTTTAGAAAAGAAAGTATAACAACATGGTTAGAGAGAAGAAAAGACGTGTACGCCATGACTCGGTTGTAAAAAGACATAATTGTACCCTCTTAGTTACGAAAGGGCGTTGTATAGTACAAAGAGAATTCTTGTAATTTCGTATCAAAATGTATACTGGCCTGACCTTATAAATGGGTGAACAGTGCCACAGTTACAAAGGATGGTCATTTTGTAATCTGATAGTTGTAGCAACTTCTTCCGATAGAGCCTTCGAAGGTACTTCTGCATGAAACTTTGATGTGTTTCACTAATATGAATCATTGTTTTGTGACAATCAGAAAGAAACTTTGTTGTTTATAATATCACATGGAACCAGGTATAGGATAAAGCATGTTTTGTCCTTTATTATTATATGTTTGTGTTTGATATTGATCATTGTTGGGTTCTGACATTGGACACAAACACTCAGAAGTCATAAGTAGGTAGGACAACAGTGCTCAATAAAACGGGAAGCGGGGGTGCTCAAATGTCTTGTCAAGTGTATCCCTTCCCAGTGTCGGGCGGGGTATTGAAAGGGAAATGGCCTCAACCATGTCCTATAGTCGATTTTGGTGTTTGATGACCATCACAAAACTTATGTACTAACTAGTTTGCCTAGTTGATATTTTCTCAGGTGCATAAAGTTCATATACATCTATAAGAAAAATGGACCCTTGGGTCATTTCTATAAATATGAGGCGAGTTAGACTTGCACCAATCTATGGTGCACCGGACAGTGTCTGGTGCCTAGGCTAGCGCGCCCCACGAACAGGCCGCTCTCGGGAAAAACTCTGCGCTCCTCGGCCATAATTCACCGCACTGTCTGGTGAGCCCACGACCAACGGTCAACTTTACCAACAGTCGACTGCCACCGCGACTGCAAACGTCAGAAGGTCAGAAAAACGATCAGAAGAACTCAGCGGCGTCAGGTCGCAAAAGACTGTCCGGTGCGCCACAGGGGTAGGCGGATCCAACGGTCGATTGATACAAACCCCAACGGTCGGCTGACGTGGCAGGCACCGGACAATAAACAGTGTCGTGTCTGGTGTGCACCGAACTTTCCGGTGCGCTCGTCGACAGAAAGCTACTGCTTTCTGTCCAACGGCTATAATTGTGGTGGGGGCTATATATACAAACCCAACCACCTCCATTTAGAACATCCAAGCATTCAATACATCCACATTCAATACAAGAGCAAGGATTTCATTCCAAGACACATTCAAAGCTTCCAAATCCTCTCCAAGTGCCACAATTAAGACAAGTGATCAATAGTGATTAGTGACTTGAGAGAGTGTGACTCGTGTTTCATTTGTTGTTCGTGTTGCTTGGTTTTTCAATCGTGCTTTCTTCACTTCGAAACTCTAGTGACTTGTAAAGCTAGCAAGAGACACCTAAGTGTGTGGTGATCCTTGCGGGGTCTTTGTGATCCTTGAGATTAAGAAGAAGCACTTAATCGGTCTAGGTGATCGATTGAGAGAGGGAAAGGGTTGAAAAAGACCTGGCCTCCGTGGCCTCCTCAACGGGGAGTAGGTTCATTGGAACCGAACCTCGGGAAACAAATCGTCGTGTTCATTTGTATTGATCATTACTCTATGATTTGATTCTTCCTCTCCCCTCTCTCTAAGTTCTCTTGCTCACTATATTTTGAGTTAGCTCCCAAATTCATCCGCATTGATTGAGTAACTTATAGCAAGAAGAACCCACTTCCGCACTCCGCATTCATTATAATTTGTTTCTAATCCTAACCCCAGGTGAAGTTCGTGTTCTAAGTTTATAATTTACAGGTTTCGCCTATTCACCCCCTCTAGGCGACTTTCAGGTATTTATAGGGTACCCAAGACTAGGGCCTAAAGTATGTCATACCTTTGGTGACCTACTACATTCTCGAAATCTCTACTATACTATATGTTTGTAGTGTGGGCGTCCACCCCAACCACGGTGAAGCATGCCCCCGCCCTGGCTCTCCTCTCTCTCGCAAACCCCGTGGCCGCAATCCCAACGGCCCCTAATCTCCTCTCCCCTCGCCCCAGATCGCCGCCCCACTCTCCTCTCTCTCCCGCACACCAAGCGGCCGCAATCCCAGCCAGCAGCCACCACCGATCTCCTCTCTAATCGCCCCAGATCGTCGCTCTCCATGGAGGGCGCGTGGTGGCCAGGCCGCGAATCTCGAATACCCCGCGACCGCGCCCCAGATCGTCGCCCTGGCTCTCCATGTAAGGCTCGTCCGTGACATCCCAATCTTCGCAGCTCCGTCGTCCATGGAAGGCGCAACCTCCCCCAGATCCACTCTCCTCTCTCACGCAATCCCCGCTGACGCGACCCAGATCGCGACCCTCGCTCTCAATCCTCGCCCACACTCTCCATGGATCTGGGTAATCTGTCCTCGCCCACGGTCCTATCTGCTCGTGTGGATCTGATTGAGGTTTCCATCGACGGGGTAATCGGTCTCGCTCTCGATCCTCGCCCATGCTCTCTAGGATATCGCCCATGCTCTTCAGAAAACAGTGAAAAAATAACTGCTTGTTGGTTTCTTTTGATTTCTCTACTCATTTTCTCTACATGTTTTACAATCCTTCAAAAATCATGTTTATTGCAGCATCTTATTGCATATCAGTTTTTGCTCTTCTCTGTTTGCTTCCTATTTTTTAGAAGCATTTGCTATTCTCTATCTTTGAGATTATGAATACTGCTGAATCCATATGCATGCTGGCAAACAAATTTCTTAACTGTACTCTTTTGTATATTCAGGCAATTGATCACATAAATAATTCAGTTGCCAAATCGAGTATGTTTGTCCATTCATTGCCCATCATGAATCCTAGACAAATATCGATCTTGACTCCACGCGCATGCATGCACTTTTTAGAGTTTTTTCATTCACTGAACAAAGACATTTCAGAGTGAATAAATGAGGCTCCATACACTTCAGTTCACTGAAACTGAATTGCTCTTGTATACTTCATTTCATGCTTGATTCGAAGAGTAAAGGAATACTCGGAGCAGACCCAAGAAGGCGACGACCAACATGTTTTCAAGTTCTCAAGCCTTCTTGATGACGAGCTATATTCCACAATCCTCCCACCAACAATTCCATATAGTCATTTTAGTTAATAAATGAATATATTACACGCCCATCAGATGATCTCATGTAATTTTTCTTATTGGATCGAAAAGATTGTGATATTCATGATATAACAGCAAGGACTGATTGCAACAAGACTTGAAGATCTAGGGAAGAAAGAGGCAAGACTTCAAGAACTGCCACTTCTACATGAGATATCTGGCTGTTTGATTACATTAGTTTCACAGGTGTCCAGAGAGGACCTCATGGAGTAGTATGCATTTTCAAGCTGCACCAAATTCCTCATTACCCTCTCCTCATAAATGCTCGACTTGTATGACGCTGGTAACAAACCTGACAGCAATGCACCTTGAAGGGCACTCACAGAAGCTCGTGACAAAGCACTAGAACTTGGCAGTACATCTGTATCATCTAAACTCAACCTCATTCTTGTTGAGTGTCTTTTGTCAACCTCTGTGATATCTGTTTGTAAGCTTCCAAGCTCTGCCGATAACTTGGTAGACTGCATCGCCTTTTCTTCTTTCAATTGAGAAAGGAAGTTAAGTAGCAAACTAGATTCAGTGTCATCTTCACCGATGGAAACTGGTGCCTCATCTAACAAGGAGAAATCCTGACCCCCATTTATCAATTTAAATCCAAGAATCTCTCTGAAAAAACAGTATGCTGACTGTTAGGCACGAACAGCCATATAATTATTATTTCCAGTCTTCAGATAGCAAAGAAACATCAGGTAGAAGGGCATGAAAGGGATAATATTAAGCATACCTAACATATTTCCACATAAATGAATGGCAGAAGTAATCTTCATACTTGGAAACATTTTGGTCAGCTCACACTGGATTGCATTGCTTGATGGTTGATTTTGTAAAAAAAGAATTTTGGACGTACTTTTCATCTTTTGGAAAGAAATAGAACATCAGGAATGTATAATCCAAACAAACACCCCTAAATTAGTATCGATAAAAGGTCAACATTCTTCAAGAAACATATGATGATGAACAAAATATCCTTGTGCATCATGATGTTCCTCTCGCTAATTTTCCGTTATGTATTGCTTGGATGGATTTTAATCTAAGAGGTGGTGAAAAGGTAAAACTGCCATGTTAAAGTAAGGGGTACCATTTTATTTCTATTTTTTCATCTATGTTAATTCAATGCACAATCAGCTACTACTACCACCTAGGGGTCTGGGGTCACTTTAGTTACTTTTGATTCGACTCATGGAGGATCAGTTATTATAGTTGTAATAGTTGAAGGTGAGAGTATAACTTTTTTAGAAGATGGCCTATTCTGGTTCGGTATGTTTTCGTGTGTTAAGTCATAGTAATAACATATTTTTTGTGAAACATGATATGAATGTGATATCGTTAGCGTTCTCCTACATATCACGTCTACTGATAGTCGCCTAGAGGGGGGGTGAATAGGGTGAAACTGAAATTTACAAATATAAACACAACTACAAGCCGGGGTTAGCGTTAGTAATAAAGAAACGAGTCCGTGAGAGAGGGCGGAAAACAAATCCCAAGCAAATAAACAAGTAAGACACGGAGATTTGTTTTACCGAGGTTCGGTTCTTGCAAACCTACTCCCCGTTGAGGAGGCCACAAAGGCCGGGTCTCTTTCAACCCTTCCCTCTCTCAAACGATCCACGGATCGAATGAGCTTCTCTTCTCAAATCAAAGTTGGGAACCAAAACTTCCCCGCAAGGGCCACCACACAATTGGTGCCTCTTGCCTTGATTACAATGGAGTTTTGATCACAAGAACAAGTGAGGAAGAAAAGAAGCAATCCAAGCGCAAGAGCTCAAAAAGAACACGGCAAATCACTCTCACTAGTCACTAGGGCTTTGTGTGGAATTGGAGAGGATTTGATCTCTTTGGTGTGTCTAGAATTGAATGCTAGAGCTCTTGTAGTAGTTGGGAAGTGCAAAACTTGGATGCAATGAATGGTGGGGTGGTTGGGGTATTTATAGCCCCAACCACCAAATGTGGCCGTTGGAAACCTGTCTGTTCGATGGCGCACCGGACAGTCCGGTGCACACCGGACAGTCCGGTGCCCCCTGCCACGTCATCACTGCCGTTGGATTCTGACCGTTGGAGCTTCTGACTTGTGGGCCCGCCTGGGTGTCCGGTGCACACCGGACAGGTACTGTTTGCTGTCCGGTGTGCCAGCATGGGCGTGCCTGCCATCTGTGCGCGCAGAGCGCGCATTAAATGCGCGGCAGAGAGCCGTTGGCGCGGAGATAGCCGTTGCTCTGGAGACGCACCGGACAGTCCGGTGCACACCGGACAGTCCGGTGAATTATAGTGGATGAGCCGTTGGCTTTTCCCGAAGCTGGCGAGTTCCTGAGGCCGACCTCCCTTGGCGCACCGGACACTGTCCGGTGTACACCGGACAGTCCGGTGAATTATAGCGGAGTCGCCTCTGGAAATTCCCGAAGGTAGCGAGTTCGAGTCTGAGTCCCCCTGGTGCACCGGACATGTCCGGTGGCACACCGGACAGTCCGGTGCGCCAGACCAGGGTGCCTTCGGTTGCCCCTTTGCTCCTTTGTTGAATCCAAATCTTGGTCTTTTTATTGGCTGAGTGTGAACCTTTTACACCTGTATAATCTATGCACTTGGGCAAACTAGTTAGTCCAATTATTTGTGTTGGTCAATTCAACCATCAAAACTAATTAGGGACTAGGTGTAAGCCTAATTCCCTTTCAATCTCCCCCTTTTTGGTGATTGATGCCAACACAAACCAAAGCAAATATAGAATTGCATAATTGAACTAGTTTGCATAAAGTAAGTGTAAAGGTTGCTTGGAATTGAGCCAATAAAACTATTTACAAGATATGCATGGAATGTTTCTTTCTAATTTTAACATTTTGGACCACGCTTGCACCACATGTTTTGTTTTTGCAAATTCTTTTGTAAATCTATTAGTTTGCAAAGCATTTTCAAGATTTGAAATTTTCTCCCCCTGTTTCAAATGCTTTTCCTTTGACTATACAAAATTCCCCCTAAAGAAGATCCACCTCTTAGTGTTCAAGAGGGTTTTGATATATCATTTTGAAATACTACTTTCTCCCCCTTCTTGAACATAATAGGATACCATTTGATAAATACTCTTGAAAAGCACTAAGTTTTTGAATTTGGTGGTGGTGCGGTCCTTTTGCTTTGGGCTCCTTTCTCCCCCTTTTTGGCATGAATCGCCAAAAACGGAATCATTAGAGCCCGCGAAGTAGTTTCTTCCCCTTTGGTCATAAACAAATGAGTTAAGATTATACCAAAGACGAAGTCCTTTTGCTTTCACCCCCAAGGATGGAGAGTGGTATGTAGCGACGGCGAAGGTTGAGTTACGGAGTGGAAGCCTTTTTGTCTTCGCCGAAGACTCCAATTCCCTTTCAATATACCTATGACTTGGTTTGAAATAGACTTGAAAACACATTAGTCATAGCATAGGAAGGGGATACGATCAAAGATATATAAATGAGCTATGTGTGCAATCTAACAAAAGAAATTGCGCGAATCAAGAATATTGAGCTCATGCCTAAGTTTGTTAAAAGATTGTCCATCAAGAGGCTTGGTAAAGATATCGGCTAATTGATCTTTAGTGTTAATGTAAGAAATCTCGATATCTCCCTTTTGTTGGTGATCCCTAAGAAAATGATACCGAATGGCTATGTGTTTAGTGCGGCTATGCTCGACGGGATTATCCGCCATTTTGATTGCACTCTCATTATCACATAGCAAAGGGACTTTGGTTAATTTGTAACCGTAGTCCCGCAGGGTTTGCCTCATCCAAAGCAATTGCGCGCAACAATGACCTGCGGCAATGTACTCGGCTTCGGCGGTTGAAAGAGCGACCGAATTTTGCTTCTTTGAAGCCTAAGACACCAAGGATCTTCCCAAGAACTGGCAAGTCCCTGATGTGCTCTTTCTATTGATTTTGCACCCCGCCCAATCGGCATCGGAATAACCAATTAAATCAAATGTGGATCCCTTAGGATACCAAAGCCCAAACTTAGGAGTATAAGCCAAATATCTCAAGATTCGTTTTACGGCCGTAAGGTGAGCTTCCTTAGGGTCGGCTTGGAATCTTGCACACATGCATACGGAAAGCATAATATCCGGTCGAGATGCACATAAATAGAGTAAAGAACCTATCATCGACCGGTATACCTTTTGATCTACGGACTTACCTCCCGTGTCGAGGTCGAGATGCCCATTAGTTCCCATGGGTGTCTTGATGGGTTTGGCATCCTTCATCCCAAACTTGGTTAGAATGTCTTGAGTGTACTTTGTTTGGCTGATGAAGGTGCCCTCTTGGAGTTGCTTCACTTGGAATCCTAGAAAATACTTCAACTCCCCCATCATAGACATCTCGAACTTCTGTGTCATGATCCTACTAAACTCTTCACATGTAGACTCGTTAGTAGACCCAAAAATAATATCATCAACATAAATTTGGCATACAAACAAGTCATTTTCAAGAGTTTTAGTAAAGAGTGTAGGATCGGCTTTACCGACTTTGAATCCATTTGCAATAAGAAAATCTCTAAGGCATTCATACCATGCTCTTGGGGCTTGCTTGAGCCCATAAAGCGCCTTAGAGAACTTATAGACATGATTAGGATACTTAATGTCTTCAAAGCCGGGAGGTTGCTCAACATAGACCTCTTCCTTGATTGGTCCATTGAGGAAGGCACTTTTCACGTCCATTTGATAAAGCTTAAAGCCATGGTAAGTAGCATAGGCTAGTAATATGCGAATTGACTCAAGCCTAGCTACGGGTGCATAGGTTTCACCGAAATCCAAACCTTCGACTTGGGAGTATCCCTTGGCCACAAGTCGAGCTTTGTTCCTTGTCACCACACCATGCTCATCTTGCTTGTTGCGGAAGACCCATTTGGTTCCTACAACATTTTGGTTAGGACGTGGAACTAAATGCCATACCTCATTCCTAGTGAAGTTGTTGAGCTCCTCTTGCATCGCCACCACCCAATCCGAATCTTGGAGTGCTTCCTCTACCCTGTGTGGCTCAATAGAGGAAACAAACGAGTAATGTTCACAAAAATGGGCAACACGAGATCGAGTAGTTACCCCCTTATGAATGTCGCCGAGGATGGTGTCGACGGGGTGATCTCGTTGGATTGCTTGGTGGACTCTTGGGTGTGGCGGCCTTTGCTCTTCATCCTCCTTGTCTTCCTCATTTGTATCTCCCCCTTGATTATTGCTATCATCTTGAGGTGGCTCATTTGCTTGATCTTCTACTTCATCAACTTGAGCTTCATCCTCATTTTCAGTCGGTGGAGATGCTTGCATGGAGGAGGATGGTTGATCTTGTGTATTTGGAGACTCTTTGGATTCCTTAGGACACACATCCCCAATGGACATGTTCCTTAGCGCTATGCATGGAGCCTCTTCATCACCTATCTCATCAAGATCAACTTGCTCTACTTGAGAGCCGTTAGTTTCATCAAACACAACGTCACATGAGACTTCAACTAGTCCAGTGGACTTGTTAAAGACCCTATATGCCCTTGTGTTTGAGTCATAACCAAGTAAAAAGCCTTCTACAGTCTTAGGAGCAAATTTAGATTTTCTACCTCTTTTAACAAGTATAAAGCATTTGCTACCAAAGACTCTAAAATATGAAATGTTGGGCTTTTTATCGATTAGGAGTTCATATGATGTCTTCTTGAGGATTCGGTGTAGATATAATCGGTTGATGGCGTAGCAAGCGGTGTTGACTGCCTCCGCCCAAAACCGATCCGAAGTCTTGTATTCATCAAGCATGGTTCTCGCCATGTCTAAAAGAGTTCTATTCTTCCTCTCCACAACACCATTTTGTTGAGGTGTGTAGGGAGAAGAGAACTCATGCTTGATGCCCTCCTCCTCAAGAAAGCCTTCAATTTGAGAGTTCTTGAACTCCGTCCCGTTGTCGCTTCTTATTTTCTTGATCCTTAAGCCGAACTCATTTTGAGCCCGTCTCAAGAATCCCTTTAAGGTCTCTTGGGTTTGAGATTTTTCCTGTAAAAAGAATACCCAAGTGAAGCGAGAATAATCATCCACAATAACAAGACAGTACTTACTCCCGCCGATGCTTATGTAAGCGATCGGGCCGAATAGATCCATGTGCAGGAGCTCTAGTGGCCTGTCGGTCGTCATTATGTTCTTATGCGGATGATGAGAGCCAACTTGCTTTCCTGCTTGGCATGCGCTACAAATCCTGTCTTTCTCAAAATGAACATTGGTTAGTCCTAAAATGTGCTCTCCCTTTAGAAGCTTATGAAGATTCTTCATTCCAACATGGGCTAGTCGGCGGTGCTAGAGCCAACCCATGTTAGTCTTAGCAATTAAGCAAGTGTCGAGTTCAGCTCTATCAAAATCTACCAAGTATAGCTGACCCTCTAACACTCCCTTAAATGCTATTGAATCATCACTTCTTCTAAAGACAGTGACACCTATATCAGTGAATAGACAGTTGTAGCCCATTTGACATAATTGAGAAACAGAAAGCAAGTTGTAATCTAAAGAATCAACAAGAAAAACATTGGAAATAGAATGGTCAGGAGATATAGCAATTTTACCCAAACCTTTGACCAAACCTTGATTTCCATCCCCGAATGTGATCGCTCTTTGGGGATCTTGGTTTTTCTCATATGAGGAGAACATCTTTTTCTCCCCAGTCATGTGGTTTGTGCACCCGCTGTCGAGTATCCAACTTGAGCCCCCGGATGCATAAACCTACAACACAAATTTAGTTCTTGACTTTAGGTACCCAAATGGTTTTGGGTCCTTTGGCATTAGACACAAGAACTTTGGGTACCCAAACACAAGTCTTTGATCCCTTGTGTTTGCCCCCAACAAATTTGGCAACTACCTTGCCGGATTTGCTTGTAAGCATATAAGAAGCATCAAAAGTTTTAAATGAAATAGCATGATCATTTGATGCATTAGGAGTTTTCTTTCTAGGCAACTTAGCATGGGTTGGTTGCCTAGAGCTAGATGTCTCACCCTTATACATAAAAGCATGATTAGGGCCAGAGTGAGACTTCCTAGAATGAATTCTCCTAATTTTGCTCTCAGGATAACCGGCAGGGTACAAAATGTAACCCTCGTTATCCTGAGGCATGGGAGCCTTGCCCTTAACAAAGTTGGACAATCTTTTAGGAGGGGCACTAATTTTGACATTGTCTCCCCTTTGGAATCCAATGCCATCCTTAATGCCCGGGCGTCTCCCATTATAAAGCATGCTACGAGCAAATTTAAATTTTTCATTTTCCAAGTTGTGCTCGGCAATTTTAGCATCTAGTTTTGCTATATGATCATTTTGTTGTTTAATTAACGCCATATGATCATGAATAGCATCAATATCAATATTTCTACATCTAGTACAAATAGTGACATGCTCAATGGTAGATGTAGATGGTTTGCAAGAATTAAGTTCAACGATCTTAGCACGAAGTATATCATTCTTATCTCTAAGATCGGCAATTGTAACTTTGCAAACATCAAAATCTTTAGCCTTAGCAATCAAATTTTCATTCTTTAATCTAAGGCTAGCAAGAGAAACGTTTAATTCTTCAATCCTAGCAAGCAAATCATCATTATTATCTCTAGGATTGGGAATTGAAACATTACAAACATGAGAATCAACCTTAGCATTTAAACTAGCATTTTCATTTCTAAGGTTGTCAATCATCTCACGGCAAGTGCTTAGCTCACTAGATAATTTTTCACATTTTTCTACTTCTAGAGCATAAGCCTTTTTAACCTTAACATGTTTCTTGTTTTCTTTAATTAGACAATCCTCTTGGGAGTCCAAAAGGTCATCCTTTTCATGAATAGCACTAACTAATTCATTTAATTTTTCTTTTTGAGCTATGTTAAGGTTGGCAAAAAGGGAACGCAAATTATCCTCCTCATCACTAGCATTATCATCACTAGAAGATTCATATTTAGTGGAGGAGTTAGATTTAACCTTTTTCCGTTTGCTGTCCTTTGCCATGAGGCACTTGTGGCCGACGTTGGGGAAGAGGAGTCCCTTGGTGACAGCGATGTTGGCGGCGTCCTCGTCGTCGGAGGAGTCGCTTGAGCTTTCGTCGGAATCCCATTCCCGACAAACATGGGCATCGCCGCCCTTCTTCTTGTAGTACCTTTTCTTCTCCTTTCTTCTCCCCTTCTTGTCGTCGCCTCGGTCACTGTCACTAGATATAGGACATTTAGCAATAAAATGACCGGGCTTACCACACTTGTAGCAAACCTTCTTGGAGCGGGACTTGTAGTCCTTCCCCCTCCTTTGCTTGAGGATTTGGCGGAAGCTCTTGATGACGAGCGCCATTTCCTCATTGTCGAGCTTGGAGGCGTCTATTGGTTGTCTACTTGGTGTAGACACCTCCTTCTTCTCCTCCGTTGCCTTGAATGCAATGGGTTGGGCTTCGGATGGGTCGCCAAGCTCGTTGATTTTCCTCGAGCCTTCTATCATGCACTCAAAACTTACAAAATGCCCGATAACTTCCTCGGGGGTCATTTTAGTATATCTAGGATTACCACGAATCAATTGAACTTGAGTGAGATTAAGAAAAATGAGAGATCTTAAAATAACATTTACCACTTCGTGGTCGTCCCACTTCTTGCTCCCGAGGTTGCGCACTTGGTTCACCAAAGTCCTGAGCCGGTTGTACATGTGTTGTGGCTCCTCCCCTTTGTGAAGCCGGAACCGACCGAGCTCCCCCTCGATCGTTTCCCGCTTGGTGATCTTGGTGAGCTCATCTCCCTCGTGCGCGGTTTTGAGCACATCCCAAACCTCCTTGGCGCTCTTCAACCCTTGCACTTTGTTATACTCCTCTCTACTTAAAGAGGCGAGGAGTATCGTTGTCGCTTGAGAGTTGAAGTGCTCGATTTGGGCCACCTCATCCTCATCATAGTCCTTATCCCCTACCGATGGTACCTGTGCACCAAACTCAACAACATCCCATATACTTTTGTGGAGTGAGGTTAGATGAAATCGCATTAAATCACTCCACCTAGCATAATCTTCACCGTCGAAAGTTGGTGGTTTGCCTAATGGGACGGAAAGTAAAGATGCATGTTTAGAAATGCGAGGGTAGTGTAGGGGGATCTTACTAAACTTCTTACGCTCTTGGCGTTTAGAAGTTACGGAGGGCGCGTCGGAGCCGGAGGTCGATGTTGATGAAGTGTCGGTCTCGTAGTAGACCACTTTCCTCATCCTCTTTTGTTTGTCTCCGCTCCGATGCGGCTTGTGGGAGGAAGATTTTTCCTTCTTCTCTTTGTGGTGAGAAGAAGATTTCTTCTCCTTCCCTTTGTTGGAGGAGATCTTCTTCTTCTCCCTCCTCTTGGTGCGGGACTCTTCCGATGAAGTGCTCCCGTGGCTTGTAGTGGGCTTTTCGCCGGTCTCCATCTCCTTCTTGGCGTGATCTCCCGACATCACTTCGAGCGGTTAGGCTCTAATGAAGCACCGGCCTCTGATACCAATTGATAGTCGCCTAGAGGGGGGGTGAATAGGGCGAAACTGAAATTTACAAATATAAACACAACTACAAGCCGGGGTTAGCGTTAGTAATAAAGAAACGAGTCCGTGAGAGAGGGCGGAAAACAAATCCCAAGCAAATAAACAAGTAAGACACGGAGATTTGTTTTACCGAGGTTCGGTTCTTGCAAACCTACTCCCCGTTGAGGAGGCCACAAAGGCCGGGTCTCTTTCAACCCTTCCCTCTCTCAAACGATCCACGGATCGAATGAGCTTCTCTTCTCAAATCAAAGTTGGGAACCAAAACTTCCCCGCAAGGGCCACCACACAATTGGTGCCTCTTGCCTTGATTACAATGGAGTTTTGATCACAAGAACAAGTGAGGAAGAAAAGAAGCAATCCAAGCGCAAGAGCTCAAAAAGAACACGGCAAATCACTCTCACTAGTCACTAGGGCTTTGTGTGGAATTGGAGAGGATTTGATCTCTTTGGTGTGTCTAGAATTGAATGCTAGAGCTCTTGTAGTAGTTGGGAAGTGGAAAACTTGGATGCAATGAATGGTGGGGTGGTTGGGGTATTTATAGCCCCAACCACCAAATGTGGCCGTTGGAAACCTGTCTGTTCGATGGCGCACCGGACAGTCTGGTGCACACCGGACAGTCCGGTGCCCCCTGCCACGTCATCACTGCCGTTGGATTCTGACCGTTGGAGCTTCTGACTTGTGGGCCCGCCTGGGTGTCCAGTGCACACCGGACAGGTATTGTTTGCTGTCCGGTGTGCCAGCATGGGCGTGCCTGCCATCTGTGCGCGCAGAGCGCGCATTAAATGCGCGGCAGAGAGCCGTTGGCGCGGAGATAGCCGTTGCTCTGGAGACGCACCGGACAGTCCAGTGCACACCGGACAGTCCGGTGAATTATAGTGGATGAGCCGTTGGCTTTTCCCGAAGCTGGCGAGTTCCTGAGGCCGACCTCCCTTGGCGCACCGGACACTGTCCGGTGTACACCGGACAGTCCGGTGAATTATAGCGGAGTCGCCTCTGGAAATTCCCGAAGGTAGCGAGTTCGAGTCTGAGTCCCCCTGGTGCACCGGACATGTCCGGTGGCACACCGGACAGTCCGGTGCGCCAGACCAGGGTGCCTTCGGTTGCCCCTTTGCTCCTTTGTTGAATCCAAATCTTGGTCTTTTTATTGGCTGAGTGTGAACCTTTTACACCTGTATAATCTATGCACTTGGGCAAACTAGTTAGTCCAATTATTTGTGTTGGTCAATTCAACCATCAAAACTAATTAGGGACTAGGTGTAAGCCTAATTCCCTTTCATCTACCCTAACCAAACTTGGTTGAGGCCAAAGACTTTTGTTGTTCTTGTATTTCGTTGATAACAAGATATCTTAGTGACATCTAACATACAAGTTTAATACAACAGAGACTTATCGATATCTCTAAAAGGATTAGATTAGTGTACAAGGTGTTGACATTTATTTATGATTAAACATTCTATATTTACTCTTTATAAATAATTTATGTGATATGATAATGTTTGTTCGACATCAGTTTAATTTATAATAATATTACATGTTTATATCGTTTCGTGTCTATGTTTAATCATGGATTTTACTGTCACCATTGTACTCACGTTGCCCGTCGCCACCGTCCTGAGCTATTGGAGGCTCGTCAATTTGTGTTCCGTAGCATCGCACGGGCACGTACCTAGTACATTGTATAATAACGAGGTAATTACAGAACAATACTACCCTATACCTAATTACATCGGGCATTGCAGCCGCAAAGGAGACCGACAGGTGGGCCTGCCATGCTTGTCAAGGGGTGACCCATCATGCCTTGGCTTTCTTACATTCTTCCCCTTGGCACCAAGTCTTCGGAGGCCGCTCTAAAATCTTCATGATTGACAGCCAAGGGCCACCATCAGGGCTCGCCTCGAAGGGGTCAAGTACCTTCACATAGCCTAGGGGCTTCCCTTTTGATGGCTCGGCCTTTTCCAAGAGGTCATTTACGACGACAAACCCTTGTGGGACATCGCCCTCGCGAAATCGAGGCCCCGTTGAAGGCATGTGACTTTGAGGCATTCAGCCTTCACCCTTCACATGATATTGGCATAGACCCATCGTTGCTCAGCTATATGGTTGATACTTTGCTATCTCCCTTAGCGTAAAAATATAGCTAATGAATGCTTACAACCATCATGGTATGAAAAGACCTTGCACGATATTTACTTTGATAAATTTAATATCCTAGGGGGGGGCATGGTTTATGTATTTTGGATGTATTTGCCCCTATGGATACTTTGTTTCATTTGATCGACTTGAAAACAAGGCCAAGGGATTGGTTTGGTCATTATTTCTCATAACATTATTATTTGAGATGTCAAGCCGATTAAACTATATTCTCACCAAATTCAATCTGAATGTGAATTTATCTTGTTCAGCTTAGAAATATTGTAAGCCATGAAGATGAAATATTTTAAGCCTTTGGTGATCCTTTACTTGTGGCATAAGTCACTAGTATGTCCAATATTTTGGAGTATCATCTAATACTTATCGTTGTTAGTGCCTTGACATTATTATATATTTTGCCAAATTCTGGATTTGGCATAATCTAAGGCATAATAACAGTAAGGCTAACATATTTGGCTCAACGAATATCAGTTTGTGACATCGAAGGGCGTAACTTTCACATCAAAGAAGAGATGATGCAATGATTATGTTGAAGCCAGTATGCAAAACTGACTAAACCGGATTCCTTGCATGTTGGTAGTTGAGCCAGCCAAATCGGCATGTCTTGTTCTTGAAACTAGCTTGGTACTTTTTATTGTAAGATGTTGAATTGACTCAAAAATTGTTCTAATAAGTTTAGAGCTGATTTGAAGTATTGGAGAACTCCCATTCTGGGTTATTCTAGTAATCTAAGTGCTAAAATTGGTAAAATTACTCTATAAGTTACAAGCAATTGTGTATATGGTGATTTAAAATGACATTTTGTCGAGTGCTTATTGTTGAGGTGCTTGAATTTAGGATGTTGATGTCTGCTCGAATCTTGCCACTTTAGTATATCTTGTCTTATGTGAAGTGATGGTCTTTTAGAAGCACAACCAATTAAGTTATCCAAACAATATGCTAATTCAAACGTAACTACATATTCAGGAGCATCACAAGGACTAGAAATTGATTGTGGTAAACTCAGTTTCTGGAGCAATATCTAATTTTTGCCCTGTTTGTTTGAGCTTTTTTCAACTTCTGACCACCAAAAGTTGTTGTGGACTGTCAAACGCCTCATCTTTTCAGCTCGCTTCTATAAGAATCGTTTTGGTAAAAATCATCTAAAATCAACATGAACACAGAATCGATCGAGTCATCACGATAGTAGTAATCCATCGCTTTCTAGATCTTTAACCCTTTGGACTACTCCATCTTCATCCGCACGTAATTCCCACGATACTCAGATTCTCTCCACATCCAGACTCTCAAAAAAACTGGTCAGTAAAAAGCTGAACCAAGCAGGACCTTTACCTTGGATGGTGACAGTTGATCGCTTTATGTAGATGCAATAATTAAATGAGAAAGTTTAGGACATCACTTTGAGAAGTCCATAACAAGGATGTTTTTGGCACACAAGCTTTACTAAAAAACCAGGGGGCATGTGTCAACACTCAAAATTATCTAAAGTGTGTAACATGCTTTGTTCATCATGATTCTATCACCAAGGCGACTAGAAAACATATTTAGATCACCTTTGTTTAAAATCGAGACGAAGAAAACGACTCCAGAGGGCCGACCGAGCTCAAACAACGAACCATCTAAGTCGGATGTTATTAATTTGCCGACTTCCTCAAACGACAGAATGGATTGCATCATTGGATTTCTCTCGTCGAGCTGATTGAAAACATACGTACATGGATCACCTCATTTGAAAGTCTGATGAATTAACTGCGAATTTTTGAAAGGTTTTTGAGTGTCAACACGTGCCCTCGATCTCTACTGCGTTCCTCAGCCTATATCGACTCGAACAATCTAGGTGTTAGCTAATGCGTGACCTATCTTCATGTCAGCAACTATAAGGAACTTCTTTGTTCTTCTTCTTTTTGGGAGAGGAGCGGAGTAGGTGGAGAGGCTTGTTGAACGACTTCAACAACTGCAACTGCTACTTGAACCCATCCACGGGATTACGGAAAATGACGACCAACTAATTAAATTTTCTAATCTTTTGGCACGATTTGGTCCGAGCTTTAGTGGTTGCTTGGAGCTCGTTAAGTAAATTCTGATTTTTTTTAAAAAGCTTAAGATCCAGACGACCCCTAGTTTTGAAGCGCTTATTTTAACACACCTGTGTAGCGTGCGCGTCGTCCTTCGCCTCTCCAAAAAGTGGTCAACTTTTGTGCGTCTTCGGGCTTCTCGATACATCAACACAGAAAGCTATGGCGCCTTTGGAGAATTGACAACAAGGGCGCCCGGACGGTTTGGTTCGCTAGCTCTCGACTGTATTTTTTAAGCATGTGAATTGCTTCTATATTAAAACAGGTACAACCTACTGTTGAATAATTAGACAAATTCCAATCTAAATTCCGAATATAAATCATGACCAAATCAGAATAACTGAGATAACAAGCCAAATCAGATGATGCGTACTGATTAGACTTACTGATCGATGGCACGCGCCGGAATCAGCAGGGTCGACGATGTCGAAGTAGCGAAATCAGCAGGGTCGACGAGGTCAGCCGATCACGAGCAGTCGCGTGAAGACGCTTCCCAAAAACCTTATTCGCCCTCTCCCGGTGCAGGATCTAGAAGACGAAGGGTTCCGGAGACCTGCTCTCCTGATCGCAGATGCACCTCTGCGGTCGGGACGAAGGGAACTAAAAAGCGGCTCAGCTATGAAGAGAGGCGAAAGCGAACTGGGATCTGGGGATGATTTGGAGGCTGGCTGCCGGGCTCCTTTTATAGGGCCGAGTCCGCGACCCCGTGCTTATCCACCCACGAAAATCTCGCAATCAGTTGAGATTTTGTAGCGATCGGTTAGGATAAGCGTAACAGCCAAGAAACCAAAAAATCAAACGGCAAAAGGTAGCCGCGCCCCCGCAAGGCGAGGGGCCGGATTTCGGCGGACCATTCACGCGCATGTCGTGCGTCCGCGCCCTTCGCCCCGCCCCGCCCCGCCCCGCCCCGGCCCGGCCCGGCGAGGCGAGGCGAGCGAGCGCGCGCGCGTGTGGCTCTCCACACTCTCTCCTCTCATCCATGACTTGGTGAGTGAGCGTGGCTTCCATATTTAAGTTAGCTCTACTCCACAAGAGCTAGCAATATGGTGCTATTGGTTCCACCTATCCCTTTGCCATCCACTTATATGGGCTTTTGAGATTTTCCTGGGATTTATTTGAATAACTTAATTGGGCCAAGCCCATAAATCCTAACACCTACTTAGTACTACCAATGTTTCCGAATATTTGACGTCCCACAGTTCACTTTTGAACTAAAACACGACAAATAAAAAAGAGCGGAGGGGTACTTACTACCATCCTCTCTTCTAAATCAACTAGTCATATGCTCGTGCGTTGCGACGGCGTACAAATTATTCGAAAATGTTAGTGCACATGAAAATAAATAACATATATATCGACCCTAATGTCTCACAAATTCACAGTAATAACATGAAATGTGCGCAATTCAAATAGTGATAATATGTTTACGAACATTTTCATTTGGTGAAGTGAGAAGCTTCTTCGGAATGGGGACGTCGCCAATATTTACAACCGGTAATGGTGTCCTCTCTAGAGCCAATGTTTGAGAGAGTCCATGCTGCCTCATACTGCAACCACAATAAAACTAGAAAAGAAAAATGTAAGTTTTCATCATAAATAGACCAGGATTAACACCATTCAAGCCTCAGGTAAGTTGACGATTCCTCGTCCATAGATAGATTGGGATTATAACAACATACAATCTTTAATCAAGCAAGTAAAGCGGCATTGTTATGTTTGAGCAGTAGCAACACTACAACTGATTTTGAGTTTCTAGTAGAACTACAAACAATATGTATGTCTACATTCTATAATGCACGTACAAAATCATAAAGCTAATGCAAAAGTTTAAGAGGGTAGTCCTCCATGAAAAGCAATTGTACCAAGGAAGGCAGAACTCCAAAATAGACTATTATGACACAATTGGCACAAATGTCAGGCATAAGTACCTTTTTAACTACATCTGTTATCGAACAAGCAGATTCACCCTCCTAACATGTTGAAGTCATCAGTGTTTGTTAGTGCAAATTAATATTTTTGTAAACAAGCAGTAGGCATGTCATTGCTAGTGTCTGACTGTTCATCAGACCTTCAAGGTTAACAGGGATATATACAAATATGAGGTGCCTCCCCACGTCCTCCTTGGTTAGTGTATACTCCATGATGTCTGATAGCACAAGAAGAAATTCACTGCATATAAACAAATAATTAACCATTAAGGGCTAGTTTGGCAGCAACGTGGGAAAAATCCTAGGGAAGATATCCACCAACGGGATTTTAGATGCCACTAAATTTCTTGGGAGTATTTTCCCTCTTGGGTGTATTTTCCTTGCCACTGTTTGGGAACCAAGGGTCAAAATATCCATCTTGAGCAAAAATACTTCAAACAATTAGGAAAAAACAAAGAATCTAATAAAAAATAGAAACAAAAAGAAAAAGAAAGATCACTAAAAATCCAAAAAAGTAATCTAAATACCATTCATTATGCAACGAAAAACATAATCAACATATGATTTGTTCAAAAAAATGCACCAGATATGATTCACACATAGTTTAATTTGAATACCATCTTGTGAGGACTTTAGCAAGTTGGCAAGCACATCAAGAGTTATCAGATGAGCAATTGTTTGTCAACTACGCAACTGTATCAAGAGTTCGAGAGGAAAAGCCACAGTGAATTTCTGGAACTTGGAGCTGCAACAGACGCTACTTAATTGCAGCAAACAGTAAGGTAACATCAGTCGAATTTGACTATGATATACAAACGAATCTATGATTCCAGAAATGGTGAACACACCTGCACATCAAGAAAAAACATATCCCAGGTAATAGGACGTCTTTCAAAAGCCCTTACAAAAACAGTTGACAACTCTATGTACCATTAAAAACTGCTTGACAAGAAGTGGCATCATAGCCTTTGAGAAAAACAAAGGAGCACGATTCTTGAAAAGTGGTGGGGTACCGAAGCACTATTGTATTGCAAAAGTTGCCAATACTTAATCTTGATGCAGTAGTTGCAACTTGCAGAGTGAAACAGAATCATTCCTTCCAGAGAAAATAATCTTGAGTGTAGCGATGTGAAGGAGATATACTGGTCCTACTACCCCCCGCTCCCTCCCCTCTCTGTCATATTGCCATGATGGCGGACGCTGCTACCGCGCGCTGGTGGCGAGGCAGCAGAGGCAAGGCAGCCGCAGGCACCTGAGGAGCTTGGGCGCCCTGGCGCTCGCGCTGTGGCGGAGGGCGACGGCGGCCGAGCCCCGGGTGCGTGTGTTGGTCGCCAGGGTGGCATGGCGGCTTAGAGAGGTGTAGATCTACAGGAGCTGACCTTGTGAGGGGAAGGAGATGGCGTCGGAGACGACGATGGTGCCGCGATGGAGGTGCTCACGGGGATGGCGTCGGCGAGGCTAGGCCTAGCGTCGCGGGGAGCCGGGGCGATGGGGGAGATGCTCCCAAGACCAGATTGGCGGCGTCGTGGAATCGCCTGGCCTCCCGATGCCAGGGTTTTTCCCGACCGGAAAAGATGCTTCCCTAGACGAAAGTCCGTCGAGTGTTTGGGCTTCCAAACACGCAGAAGTAAAAACTCCAGGGAAATGTCCGCGTGGGTTTTCTTCCTGGAGAAAATGCCGAGAAACCTGTGGGTTTTTAGGTTACCAAACTGGCCCTAAAATAAAATGTGTCCTCATTCATGAAGGTATATGGATTACTTTGGATTTTGCATTGCACTTGTGTTCATTCGGTTTACGAGCATGTTCTAGTACATGGTATATTTTTGTCATACCCCGCCCCAGGAGTTGGTGGTGCCAACAAGTTTGCATGAAAAACAGGGAATGAAACAGAATGGAACGAAGAAATCTCTGTACAACGAAAACAAAAAAGAAAGAAAAAACTCGTTCACATCTCCTCTAACTATCGTGTTTCTGTGATACTTTTGGTATTGTGATGTTCTTTGCTACGACGGTAAATAAATTTAGTATAAAAAATATTCTATAAGCCATCTAATGGTATTTATTTTTATACTGTAAATATTTGTACTTCTTTTATATATAAATTTAGTGGCATGCAGTTTAGGTTGAACGAGAATTGTACTCCTATTTCGTACGTGTGGACGGAAATGAGCATCCGACGAACCAAGATGAAGGTTGGCATGAGCAGTAGCGACAAAGATCCGAGTTTTTTTTTAAAGAAAGATAATGGGTTGCGCCAGGCCTGCAAGTACGAGTACACTGTACAGATACAGGCGGTCGTCGTGTTGGCCTGTTGGGAGTTGGAACGCAACTATACAAAAGTAGCACGTACGTACGATCCCGTCCAACTGAGCAACAAATAATAAAACACATCACTTCTCACTTCTCAGACAGTCTAACCGCCCTACCACACTCCCTACCGATAAGAACGGAGCCGGCTTCGTCCACCAGTCGTTGGCGCGTCCCCATCGGCTCCGGCAGGCTGCGCACATCAGCCATATGATGATACGTTTCACCGAGCTTTCGCCCGCTCGCTAACTAAACCAACCCCGATTCACTCTCCTAATTGGATCACCCAGCCGAATTAGCGATTAACCTCCCAAAGTCAAAAAGGCGACGCCTTCACCCACCGGCCACCTCCAAGCCACGCCACGCCCGCTCAAACCGCATGCCTTTTATAAACGCAACCACCGCGCGGTGCCTCCGTGCCCGTGCCCTCAGCTCCACCTCGCCAGCGACCGACACCCTCTCTAGCTCCAAGTCCAAGGCTCCCCTTCGCCGCTGCTAGCTTAGCTCCCCGAGGCTGCTAACTAAGAGCGTCATGGGGCTGAGGGAGAGCCTGCTGGGGTGCTTCGGGGCCGGCGGCGGCGACCAGCAGGAGCAGGGGCACGAGCCCGCGGCGGCGCGGCCGGCGGCCAGCAGACGACCCGGCGGCAAGCCGACGCTGCGGCGGCTGAGCACGGCGAACCTGCGGTCGCTGTCGCTGCAGGACCTGTCGCGGAAGCTGGAGACCACGAAGCTGCACGCCTTCACGCTGGACGAGCTGAGGGCCGCCACCAGGAACTTCTCCGCCGCCAACTTCCTCGGCGAGGGCGGCTTCGGCCCCGTCTACAAGGGCTTCGTCGACGGGCGCCTCCGCCCGGGCCTCCAGCCGCAGCACGTCGCCGTCAAGTACCTCGACAGCGACGGCGTCCAGGGCCACCGCGAGTGGCTGGTACGTACACTATACGTCGTTCCCGTCGTCCACCAACCAACCAACACCCTAGCTAGCTAGCTTGAGCTAGTAGCCGTGAATCGCGTGCTGATTGATCGTCGATGGTCTGGTTGCGCTGCCGTTGGCTGTCTTGTCTCTGGATGGAATGGAACGGAACTGCTTCGTCACCGCCAGGCCGAGGTGGTGTACCTCGGGATGCTCAGCCACCCGCACCTGGTCGAGCTGGTGGGCTTCTGCAACCAGGACGACCACCGGATGCTGGTGTACGAGTACATGCCCAGGCAAAGCCTCGAGAACCACCTTTTCAAGAGTAAGCACCACTAGTGCTTCCAGTCAGTAGTCAGTCTGATCGGTTATTAGCTGATTAACAACAGCTCCTGTTGTTGCATCAGATCTCCTTGCGTCCCTGCCATGGTCGACGCGGCTCAAGATCGCCGTCGGCGCCGCCAAGGGCCTGGCGTTCCTGCACGAGGCCGAGACGCCCGTCATCTACCGCGACTTCAAGGCCTCCAATATTCTTCTCGACTCGGTAAAAGCAAGCCTCACCAAGTCCAATCCATCTCAGCATCAAATTACACGCCAACCGTGCTAATTGCTCGCACGTTGTCAACCGTGCCGAGTCGAAGCCTTTGCTTCTTAAGAATTCTCGTCCAGGAACAGTAGACGAATCGTGCCTGATCGACTGACCTCAAGTTCGTTCCAGGACTACACTGCGAAGCTGTCCGACTTCGGGCTGGCGAAGGAGGGGCCGCAGGGGGACGCGACGCACGTGACGACGCGGGTGATGGGCACGCACGGGTACGCGGCGCCGGAGTACATCCTGACGGGCCACCTGACGGCGCGGAGCGACGTGTACAGCTTCGGCGTGGTGCTGCTGGAGCTGCTCACGGGCCGCCGCTCCGTGGACAAGAGCCGGCGCGGGCGCGAGCAGAGCCTCGTGGACTGGGCGCGCCCCTACCTCCGCCGCGCCGACCGGCTGCACCGCTTCATGGACCCCGGCCTGGAGGCGCAGTACTCGCCGCGCGCCGCGGAGGCGGCCGCAAAGGTGGCGCACCAGTGCCTGCAGAGCGTCCCCAAGGCGCGCCCCACCATGCGCGACGTCGTCGACGCGCTCCAGCCGCTGCTGGCGCTCGACGACGACGTGCCCATCGGCCCGTTCGTGTTCACGGTCGGAGGCGCCGCCGGGGCGGAGGCGGACGGCGTCGCTGTCGCCGACGACGTCGACGACCAGGTGGACGCGGAGGCGGGCGGCCGGCAGGGCAGCAAGATGCACGTCATGTCCGCCGTGCACGCGGAGAGCCCGCTGCGGAGCCGGTACGCCAGCGCCGTCAAGAGGCCTGAGAGCCCGCCGACCCTGATGAGCAGGGCATGAGTGCATTGCAAATTTTACAAAAGGTGTACATAGCTAGCTAGCTGACAGATTGTTCATGGATTCTTTTGTTTTTTTTTTCTGTTCCTTAGTGATGCTATTGGTTCGTTCTCTCAACAATTTCAAGGGAGAGGTTTTTGTTTCATTTTTTTTCTTGTGTTATTATAGTATACTGCTGAGGACACCTCAAAAGTCGTGAGGTGTTTGTATACTGAAAGTTTGAGGCAACATGTATGGCAACATCCGCTTTGACCTAGAAATGAGGCATTGAGGTGGTCCAAGGACAGAGCACGAGAGCACTAACATATATGCTGTATTTCGTCGATCAACAGCTGCCACCCGATGAAAGCAGCAAGAGTCATTCCGTCCATGTTCAATGAAACTGGGGCGTTTCAATTCTATAAATACGTATGACTGAATTGAGGAGAGACAAATCGATTGTTTAGGCCCCGTTTGGTTCTTTTAGTCCCTGGACTAAAGTTTAGTTAGGAGACTAAAGTTTAGTCCATACTCTGTTTAGTTCTATAGACTAAAACTATTCAAAACAAATTAAATGAATCATAAGAGTACTAAAATACCTCGTAGCATTCTTCCGCCCTTAGTGCAACTGAAATAAAGGAGTGACAAAAAATAAAATTTATATAGTTTAGTCTCTTTTAGTCACCCCTTGGGGACTAGAGACTAAAACAGTTTAGTCCCAGTTTTAATTCCACTGTTTGACAATTTAAGGACTAAATGAGACTAAAATAGAAGGACTAATCTTTAGTCTCTCAAACCAATCAGGGTCTTAAAGCCATGTTTATTAGAATTTAGACCTTGCAGGTACAATGATTGCATCTGTATTATTGTGTTGATAGGGAAGAAATATTACAGCATGAATTTTTATTGATTTTAGAGATCTCAATAAAGCTAGCTCTAAAGATAGATACCTTACGCATATACCAGATATGTTGGTTAATGGCCAATGTGACTATATGATTAGTTAGGTTGCAATAACGGTGATTGTTTAGAAAATCTACTGTGGCCCTTCGACTCTCTTAATGGCGAACCACCTAAGTTCACCCACAGTGACCTCCATCTTGATAACTTTGGTCATCAAGTTTTCATCATGTACGATATTCAATGCGTCCCAAATTTCTTTGGTATTTTCCAAACCATTTACCTTAGTGTTCTTCCTTGCATAAAAAAGCTAGCAAAACAATGGTAGATTGGGAGTTTCTATGAATTAGTTCTTATACTTCTACCTCATTATATTTTTTATCATCAACATCAGGTATATGCATTTCATTTTCTACAATGTCCCAAATGCAAGGATGGAGCGAAAAAGATGATTACGTAATTTATGGCTCCACCAAGAATAATCCTCCTCATAAAAGTGAGGAGGTTTACCGAGAGGAATAAAAAGCAATTGGGCATTTGAGTTACGAGAAATATGGGAATAATTAAATGGTGTGCGATTGAACGTAGATTTAACTGTCTTTTCTTTAGAGGAGGAGGAGTCCTTGTGCAAAGAGGTAGAAGTAGAAGTGTCACTCTTGCAGCAGACAATTTTCTTGATGCACTTCTTGCCTTCCTTCTTTGTTCCTGAGCCGACGGACTTCTCACCTTCAGGCTCGTCATCGATGGGGATCTTCTCCTTCTCGTTGTGGTCGTTGGCCACCTTCTCCTTCCTTTTAGGATCAACTCTCAACATCACTATTCATGGTGTTGCTCTACTGCATGCCTATTGAGAGCAACCTTATAATTTAGTGCTTCATTTAGCATATTATAGGTTGCATTCCAACGATGTGGAACATCAAGAATCAGCCCCGATTTACTTCTAGGACCCAATGTTTGAACAATAGAATTATAGATTTGTAAACGAGATGGTGTAGATGTCACAGACCTTGATAATGTCCCCATTCTTTCAACTGTATTTGGACTGACCTTCAGTCCAGTTTGAACCATGATATTCAGCGCATGAGAAGAACATCTCACATGGAGGTGTACACCACCGAAAAACATCTTAATCCCCAATGCATCTCGCATATTTTTCATTGCTTTATTGTTTACACTAGCATTATCCAATGTCACGGTAAACAAATCCACAAGTAATCTCCAATCTAGCTAATAAGAGGTAATACCATCTTGGACAGCATAAAATTTGTGAGGAAAGGAAATCTTCTTGAATGCAATAATTGTTTTGTGCACTCAGTCTTCAATAAACTGATCCGTCAACTCGAAGTTTTGTGCACTCAAACGAAATGTGTTGTTGCATCATGATAGCCAAGGCTTGGGTACGATGATCAAAGATCAGCAGTCAAACTAACATCGGATTTAAACTTCATAAACTGATGTATTAACTATAAATTCTTTTATTTATACAACATCGTACAATTTAAACAATGATCGACTAATCGAAAAGATGGTCGATAGTAATTTATCATTTTAAAAAAAATGGATCTTCACATGTTCGAAATAGAATATGCACTAATTTCTTAACACAAAAATTCCATTTTGAAAGTGTGAAGATTCATCCTATAAAAAATGGAAAATTCCCGCTAACTATTTTTTCGATTAATCAATCGACACACTATCCGTTCAAATTGCATGTTGCTGTATAAAAAGAAGTTACATTTAATGGATCAATTTACGAAGTTAAAATCACATGTTAATTTGATTGCTGATCTTTGATCATCTAACCAAAAGTTGGCTATCTCGAGTAACAGAACATTTCATTAGTGAAGAATTTGAGTTGCACAAAAATGTTATTGCATAAAATAAATGTTCGTTCCCTCGTACATCTTATATTGTCCAAAATAATATTAACTGTTTGCTAGAGTGAGTTTGCAGGCACTCTCTGCTCGTGAGTTTATATGGCCCATTCCCAAGCCTATGTGAGACTGGAATTGGAGTTGAAGCAGTCCAAAAACAGGCAGGTCCTATTTGCCATATTTAACATCTACTAAGGTACTGACCAACAGAAATGAAGTCTTGCGAATCAAACCCGGCTGAGATTCACAAAAAACCTATAACTGGTCCAACATACAGCAGCACCAGACAACAAAAAATTCAGTGAGAAAAGAAAACGGGTGCACAAGATTACCTTTATGGATGAAAAGCAACAAACACAAATGTGAAACAGATGCAGCATTCTAAATAAACATATCTAATCCTGAGACTGTTGTTATATCAGATTATTATCGCATTGTCCAATCAATACACTAGTAACATTCCACTGACTATAATTGATGCGAACACAAGTCCTGACAAAAAGGGCCAAGAAACAAGCACGTATAACTCAATTAGCAACACAAGCAAAAAAAATGGATAATTATACTTAAGGCCCTGTTTGTTTTCTTTCATTTCGAGGAATTGGAATCTTACTAATGGAATAGGCTATTTTTTTAGAATATGACATTCCACCACTTTCCAAAGTTATCATATAAGCCTATCTCAAATTCATGGGGTGAGAGATGGAAATTGATTCTATAGATTTACATGCTAATTTTCCGATGTACAACTTATAGCACACTCTTCTACTTGCGCCTTTATAACATAAATGTACTATATAACTATCTCTCTCATATGATTTAGGATAATATACAAATATATTACATATATAAATATATAAACTTAATTAGTTTTGTCTAAATTAAAATTATTAAAATGGAATTCAATTCCAACAAAACAAACGGGCCCTAAGGGAAATTCTACTTCAGTGATAGTGCTAACAGATCATTGTTACATCTATAACATGAGAAGATTTCAGCCTTTACCGATTAAGTAATTTTATAAAACAAAATGAAACTACTGGCTTCTAGCAAGCTGGGTCTGTTTGGGTATGCTAAACTTGAAACCCAAGTATTTTGGAAAATAAAAAATTAGTTTTCTCTATTACTCCGGGAAAAAGTGTTTTGTATCCAAATAAGGTCAAGTTCCCTACAAACAAGAAATAAAAGACCACAGTGCTGAAAACATGGACGGCAAAGTGTGCTAGAAATATGGAAGTGAAACGATGTTAATAAAACATTAACTAAAGCTGAGGTTATTGAGCGACAGGTAAAGACAATTTCAAATAATGTTATGTTTAAACAATGCACGAATTGAGATGAGAATGTGTAGCAAAATTTTGGTGGGATTTCATCTGAACCCAGAACTAAAGCATAACTTAAGCTGAGGTTACTTTAATACAAGCAAGAAGTAAACCCAAATCCAAATGAAGTTATGTTTGATAAGATCCTCAAGAATATGGCAAATTCAGTACACTAAGCAACTAATTCAATTGAGAATGTGTAGCGAAATCTTGGTAGGATTTCATCTGAAATCAGAACTAAAACATAACTTAAGCTGGGGTTGTTGTAATAAAAGAGACAAGTAAACCCAATTCCAAATGAAATTATGGTTGATGCTTGGATAGAGGCTCAAGAATATGACCAGTTCAGTACACTAAACAATCGCACTAATTGAATTGAGAATGAGAATGTGTAGCGAAATATTGGTAGGATTCCATCTGAGCACAAAACACAATGGCCCTTAGCTAACAGCCACACGCCTAGACAGCACTGAAATGGATAGCAAGGAATAAAAATCAAAATTTAATCTGCATAGTACACAATGAACCTAACAACCAACACCAAACTAACTATACATCTAAAAGCATGCTAACATTAAGGTAACAAGCAGTAGCATCAAACAAAAAACCTCATAGTAACTTATAATCTCTTGAGACTTCATTGGCGCAAGAACATAACTCTAATGTCCATCACACGCAGATCCAACTATAGAGTTTAAAGCATAACAGACAAGTTCAAAACTTAATCGCCAGAAGAAACCACAGATCTAAAACAAGTTTAACATAGTAGCATAACAACTGTGAGTAACGGTGCGACCACGACGCAACCACTGCGATCGGCGGTGAACCTAGACGCGGTCACGGCGGGGACCTCCATACTGCGGGCGGCCGTAGGCGGGGACGCTGGAGACCTCAGCCTGGCGCTCTACGCCCGGGAGATCGGCCATGCCAAGTGCCGCGAGCATCTCCATGGTCTCCTTGTCGACGCGGATCTCTTCGACCTCGAGCGCTGACTTCTCCGGGACGAAGTCCATGCGGCGCTCCCGCTCCTCCTCCTGCAGCTTGAGCGAGATGCCACGGACGGGGCCCCGCTGGATGCGGCGCATCAGGTGGGTGGTGAAGCCGGCAACCTTGTTGCGGAGGCGCTTCGAGGGGAGGATCGAGACCTCTTCCAGCACCTTCTTGTTGGTGTGGAAGTCGAGGGTCATGCGGGAGTAGTACTTCTCGATCACCTGCCTGGAGGTCTTCTTCACGGTCTTGGTGCGGACGCGACCCATGGTGGCTGGTGCTGGCTCCCTCCTCTTCTCCGGCGGCTGGGCGCTACGGATGTGGTGGCGGCGACGGCGGCGGCGGCGGCGGCGTGAGGAGCAGGGGCAAGGTTTCCGCGGAGGACAGAGAGTGGAGCTACTTATAGTAGAGGCGGCCGAGTTGGAACTAGGGTTTCGCTGTTTGCTGTGGATCTGAGCCGTTCATTTGAGAAGGGCGGACAGATATTAATGACGAAAGTATTGGGCTTTGTTGGCTGGCCTACTGGTGTTGGGAGTTCTTTTTGGCCCATCCGTTCATACTGGACAAGTTCGGTCGGCTCCTTGCGTCCGCTAGCTCTCCCAAGGCCGTTTCCAATTGCGCCCCATAAGCCGTCCCCCACCCAGAGTAGAAAAATTACAAATTTCTCCACGCACGGCATACTTCAGGCCTTCAGGGTGAGTGGAAATGGCAATGAGAAATTTTTAGGGCTTGTTCGGTTATTCCCAATACACGTGGATTGGATAGGATTGGAAAAATTTGAGAAGAATTTTGACTTGTTTGGGATTCAAACCCATCCAATCTCACTCAATCCATATGGATTGAGAGCTAATCGAACGAGCCCTTAGCTGTTTTCCGCGATGAAAGAAATTCTTCGCGTTCGATCGGTTCATTGCGTCCACTAGCTCTCCCAAGGCCATTTCCAACTACGGCCCATAAGCCGGCCCCCACCCCACGCACGGCATACTTAGGCTTTGTGTTGACACATTTTCGGACGTCAATCACTATAACGAGAACCGGTGACGGTGCCCTCTGCAGAGGTGTTATAAGAACTTATTATGAAGATCAGCATCAATTGATCACACATGGACTGTATAGGTAAATGATTCTTTACTTTTCAAGATAGTTCAAAAGTTGTTGAGTTACTACTCTACATTTCCCTACAACAATTCAGAAGTTTCATTTTTTATATCCTGCTTAATTGTATAGGTTTATGCGCCATCCTGGGTATTCTGACTTTCTTATATGAGCAGTAGGAACCTAGGTTATGTTGTGTAATCCATTATCAACAGTTGCATTCACATTAGTCTTGTGACGATCCTTTTCAAAACGGATATCGTATCATGCTTGAAATATATTTTATTTGTCTCTCCTTTATGTTCTAGACTATGTCTTGATTATTGAACACCAAGTTACGTGTTTTTATCACCCATTTAATATGAACATCTTCGTGAAAAGAGTAAAACTACAGGAGATGCTTTATAGATATTAGTTTGATGCACCTTATCCCGTAGTAGTCCAACCTAATATCCTTTTCTAGCCTACAAGAGATGCTTTACCCCATTAGTTTTTGGCTATCTTATTTTTCAAGTTTTTGAAGAAAAAAAACTTACCTGGCGAACAGATCGCCGAGGCGACGAAGGCGCCATAACCGTAGCATGTTAAGAATCCTATAAGCGAGGTTAACTGTAGGACTTATGTACAATATGTACATATATTATTATTCCGAGCTCTGGACATCAAACTTTTTACAATACCAGGTAGGTTCATCACTATTATATAGAATATTGTTGGGTCGTATCAGATCTCTTCAGCAATAAAATAATCACTTTATTCTCCTTATTCATTCATAGCCTTAGTTTTTTTTCATTTGCTAACAGTAGTTTGCTGAGAGTCAAGATTATAGGAGCCATAGAGAAAACAGAGAGCTGATGGTGGTAGAGCTAATGGTGATGGATCCAATAAGACATAGAATATGTGATCGACCTAAGGCAGTTTCAGCTTCAGAGGCAGATACAAAACTTTAAGTAAATATTGATGTACGTTGAATGAACTTGTTACTTATGGTACAGCTTGTTACTGTGACATGATATTTTTAGATGTTAATAAGATAAGCTTAGAATAGAGTTGGTCTTAGCACATTCAGTATTTCACATAAGCTCTACGTTTTGTGAATTACACCTTGCATCCACGTAGACTTCATGATAGGTCCTCTCATTCTTATCAACCGTGGTAAAAAAGGAAGCCCATAATACCATAAAGCAAACTTGACAGTATCGCTAACTTGTGTGTATCCTTTTTTTTATTACAGAAAGGAAGGTCCATTACTCATGCAAATGTTAAGAGCAAGAGTGAAAAGTTCCCTCCCCTCACATCAAGTTGGTGCGGTTGGTGTCTCCTTGGATGCTTCAGTACCCTTTTCCTCTGTACTCTTTTTATGCTCCTAGCGGTATATATGGAATCAAACATTTTCGAAGGTGAAGAATGGCTAAGTTATGCAGTTCCATTGATACGGTAGTGTCATAAAAGCTCAAATGTTTGTAATATTTTTTTCTTTTGTGCTAAACATTTTCGAATCATGCATTCTGCAGCGGGTTCAGTGTGACAAATGTGAATGCTAGCAACACCAAATTTGTGTTCTATTTAATGGAAGAAGGAATGATGGAGGACAAGCTGAATATACTTATCCCAATTGCTACGTCGAGGAGGTCAAATGTGGGTTGTGCAAACCTTTATCATAGTGTGCTGTTCTTGGGGGCAAAAATTTGCCAAGAAGTGTTCTTAGTGATCATATAGAAGATCAGCTATTTAAACGACTTAAGCACGAGAAAAAGGACCATGCAACAGCTGATGGCAAAAGTATTGATGAGGTTAGTGATACCGTGCAACTGCTGCAGGAGAAGCAAGATCATGCTTCAAATATCTATCTATCTGTTCGCCTGTTAATTCGAGATGGATTTGAGATTGAGTGTATATTCGTAGGCTATTTTGCGAGGGATGCGCACTCTGAACACTGCTAACAGCTTCGAATTCGATATCACCACCATGCTTTGTTTTTGATACTTGGTATCTAGTCATAGACTTTGTTTGTATAGGTCGAACAAAGAAGGTAGCGATAATTACGTCCGAAAGTCTGTTTCCGTGATTATGTGCTGTTGCAACATACGGACACCTAACTGGTAAGAAAACAGAAGAGCAATTGTGTCCGTGTGGTGTGTGGCCGTGTGGGTCACAAGTATCCACCACCACACAGAAGCTAATAATTATTGGCCAAGAGAGAAGGGGGGAAATATTTAGGAAAGTACGGTGCTGCTGGCAGTAGAACAAAGACGAAAATTTGAAGCAGAAAGGTAAGCGTTGAAAAGTCAACCAAAGGTTGCTGCTGATGTAGCATATGTATTCTCGCAGCGGCTAATGGAAAAGAGGAGTTGAACCCCTGTGGCGTGGGTTGCAAGTATCCCAGCTCCAGGCTCCAGCACACAAAAGCTAATAATTATTGGCCAAGAGAAAGAGACAAAAAAATATTCAGGAAAGTCCGGTGCTGCTGGCAGTAGAACAAAAAAAAGTTGAAGCGGAAAGAAAGATAAGCGTTGAAAAGTAAACCAAAGATTGCTGCTGAAAAGTAAACAAAGAGGAGCATGTACGCAGAGCAGCAGCCGCCTCCAGCGATAGCCGGAGACAAAAGGAGAAAGAAAAAAACCAAAGGAATTTCGGCCATGGCTTTTCAGTTCGAGTCATATCAATCCATGTCCAAGTTTGTACTGCGACTGAACGGTTTGATGGGAGAGCAAATTTAAACCACAAGTATCACCATCATTAATTCATTATCATACGATGATACAAGAACGTAACTGAAACACAGTATATATATATATATATATATATATTTACAAGACCGTCCAGGAGATGAAAGAGCAAACTGAAATCCCAGTCCCAGTGGGATTACATAGACAGTGAGCTTACCACAAATCCAGAAGCGCAAGCACTAGGCCAACATATACGGAGGAAAACAAAATAAAAGTATCCTCCTTTTTACCGGCACGGGCCACGGGGGCACGCCAAACATTAATCACCCCCTTCTCCTTCAGACGCCGCCGCCATCAGAAAGCCCAGACGCGCTGAGCTCCGAACGGATCGAGCAGAACGAGGACCTAGCAGTGGTCCGGTCGTCCAGACGCCTGCAGCGACGACACGCCGACGCTTGGCGCAGGTTATTTTTATAGTCAGGAGAAGGAGGGGGGGATTGCTTGTTGCATCACTTCACGTTCAGGCGCGCGACGTCGTCGCGGCCGCGGTCGAGGTGCCCGTCGGCGCCGAGCTGCACCACGGCCGCCGCGACGAGAGCCACCGTCCCCGCGAGGAGGGTCGCCTTGGCAAGGCCCGACACGAGCGCCCCCTCCGCCCCGGCACGGGCGTGCACGCGCGCGAACGCGAGCAGCGGGGTCAGCGTCAGGGCGGCCAGGACCGCCGGGACCAGGGAGGCCGCGGCCAGGCGCGCGAGGCCGCTCTGGGTCGTGGTCGTGGTCGTGGTGTCCGCGCCGAGGAGCTGGAGGCAGCACAGGGCTGCGGTGAAGCCGAACATAACGGTGAGCGCGATGGAGGACGACGCCATGGCAGCAGAGAGCGGGTGCGGGTGCGGGTGCGGGTGCGGCCGTGCGTGGTGGAGTTCCTTGTTGGCCTTGCGAAGCGAAGGGAGGAGATGAGACCCAGGAGCCAGGAGGAGAGAACAAAGGCGGGCGCGGGACCTTTTTTATATAAGATAAATAAGACACAGAAGGACGGCGCATTCTCTACAGAAATGCTTCCAGAATCCAGATGGACGGCGTGGCCGCGTGGATAGCGATGGGTCCCGCCGCGACATCGTGGCGCTCGATTTGAGAAGAAGAAAAAAAATAAGGTGCCGTGTGTTGCAGGAGGACAAATTGCATTGTAAAAAGCGTTTATCATAGTGGTTCATTTTTACGGTCACCTTATAAAACACCGTTTTAGTTAATGGAGATAGTCTTATAGTTTAACCTGTTGTGAGTTGTATGTTTTAAAAGTTAAATCTTGTTTGGTTACAGTTGATATGAAACTGATAAACCGTAGATCTCATATGTTTGTCTATATAAGCAGAAATGTGGAAATAATAGAGGGAGATGATCTAATTAATGTCGACATGCAGCGCCTCCAAAATTTCCACCAACGCCGAGTCGGACGGACGGGCATCTGTACTGTCAAACCAGTGACATCCACGGAAACCGTCTGGCGAATCAGAGCACTCCTCACCTAGTCACCTGAGACAAAGAAAGAAGAAGAAGAAGTCAAAAAGGACCACGTGATCTCCTTAGCGTATGTATATGGAAGAGACATCGAAATATTTCTTCAAGCAAAAGAAACAATTAAAAGACTATACTATATAATAGAGTATCTATAAATATAATTTATTAATAAATATAGAAGTAAATGTGTTTGTACAGTATCAAGTCGATAGAACAGATAATAAATTTGTCCAGCAGAAGTGAGACGTCTATTACTATTTAATTTAAAAGCTACAGGCGTCTCTTCACGGAGATACGACTCTACAATTTTTTTTGTAAAATACCCCTTTAGACATACTAAACACTACTGTACGTGATCAGATAGTACACTCGAATCTCCTTATCCTGGTCGGTACTAGTCACTCGAACCAGACATGCAATGCAAAGCAAGCAGCCAAGCACAGACGACGACACACGGAACCTCTCGAGCGAAAAGCTCCCAATCCCACTGGACTGAACAGTTTGTTCCGCGCAAGTTGGACGAATTTTCGCAAGAAGCCAAAATGCCCAAACTAGAATACACAGACGCGCGCGAGGGCTCAGGAATGCTTCCTCGAAACTTACCCGTCCCTCAAACTCGATGGATGAGATCGAGAGACACGTCGATCGTCGGACCACGCCCGTCCCGTTTCATGGATGCACGTCTCGCGTCATGGATGGTAATGGAAGCTGCTGGACCAACAGACTATATGTATGATGTAAATAATAAAAAAACCGAACGTGGCACGGCTCTCCTCGGCCGACACTCACAGAGACAACCAAAGCGTGATGCATTGGTGATCGCGTCGCGTCATCTCGTCGTTTGCTCACTCTCCATGGTCATGCATGGAACTCATGCATGGTCTATAAAGCCATGCAGTCAGCAGTGACGATCATCATCATCATATAACGAAGCCGCTTACAAACACAAAAACACACTGTAGCAGACGTAGATCGATCGTTTTTTATAATAATAATTGTCATCTTAGTTCTCGTGAGGGAGAAGTGAACCACGGGACGGGTGCGATTCTCATGCCCAGGTGCACTCGCTCCACGTCAAAAGGATCTTGCCTTGCGGACGCCTCCTCATTTGGCAGGTTACAAAATAATAAGTAAATAGAGATCTAATAAGTATTACAAGTACTACGTAAGAGTATATAATAATAACGGGAAAAAAAGTAAATAGATCTAAGTTGCGTTGTATTTAATTTTGTGCTCGATCGACTGGGTCAGCGTCCTGCCCTAGCTGGTTCTGTAGAACCAAACAGGCTAGATAGAGCCCTCGTTTATTAATCTTTTTTTAAAGTTACAGCACAACATTAACACAAAAAAAGCCTCGTTCATTACGCGTTCCTTTCTCACGAAGGCTTCGCTCATGACTTGGTCTACGACGATTATGATCACACTGTATCGTGCTACCGCTCCGTTCAAAAGCAAATCATCCGAGTCACCCGACGGCGGGGCAATATGGGCGTGTGAGTGGGCCAATCGTCTGTTTTTGCTTCAAGTGCTTCCCCTTCGGTTTATTCATTCAAACCACGCCTGCTTTTTGGCGGCTATATATGTCGTCATTTCTTGTCCACGCAGCTGATATTGCAAAGTCCAAGTATCACAAAAAAAATTTGAAAGCGTTGGAAAAAAAAAGATTTCTTCTTCGACAGCTCATAAACATCAACTCCTAATATATATAAAAAAAAGCGTTGCAACCTCGACGCACTCGTACGTTGGCCACCTCCGCGTGATGTCACCTGCCAGCATGCACGAGCACGACGTTCGTTTACGCGCCAGTGCAGAGCCGTGACCCGTACGTGACGGACAAGAATGCCGCCCCCCCCCCCCCCCCCCGATCGAGACTTTCTAGTAGCGCGTGTTTTCCTGCGCACAAGGTCGAGTGTCAAACGAGCTAAGGTCGAAAGTTACAGATGCTCGTTTTGAAGTCCCCAAAAGTTCTGAAATCGAGAGTTTGTTTTGGAAGCTCTTGGGGACGACGCTGTTAGTTTTGGATTATTCAAGAATCCATCTCACTGTGACATAAGTATAGCACAGCCAAATTAAAACACTGGGAACGAAAGCAGCAGGAAACCTGTAGTAATAAAAAAATGGTGAAACAGAAGTACTGTACACCATACGACGTACGTCTACGCCACGTCATGTCCGTTAACACACATACGGCGAATCAGTGGCGTGGTTATCGTTAACAGCGTGTCGTTCCAGCCAGGCCGACAACAAAGCTACTAGTAGGAGTTGTTGGCACCTAAAATAGTCCGAGCCGAGCCTAATCTCTTAACTCACAAGTCACAATGCTATCGAGCCAAACCGAGTCTATCTCGCTAAGCCACCGAGCCGAGCGGATTTTCCAGACCTAGGCAATACACAGAGGCAGTCAGACCGCTTCGGAATAATATAGTGAAAATCGCAATGGAGAGCCATGATGCGGCCCTCGATATTTGACAGAGATCACGCGCATAAACATTTCTGGAGTCTGGAGAAGACAAAAGCTGAGAACATCGTTGGAGGGATGCTGCCTAGAAGTGCACGTCATCTCAGTTGAGCACGCAAGCTCCAGTGCTTCTGAGTTCTGGCCATCACCGACTACAACAATCAATTGAATGCTACATAGAAAGATCAAGTATATAGTTCTCAAAAGCACACAAAAATTCCCTTACCAGAACAAATGGTAAGGGGGGGGGGGGGGGGGGGGGGAACTGAAAATTTGCAACCATGTGGCGCTAGAATGTGCATTATACACAGGTGGTTATACTCGTACATCTGAACAAACAAACTCTGCTTACCTAGCTACAGATGAACATCAGTCTATCTACCGACTGTTCCTACTCTAGCCCTCCTATGTACTCCGGCCGGAGCGGGAGCGGTGAACCCCAAACCCCAGGTCTCGTGTTAAGACGATCAACAATGGACACAGCGGAACCAATTCGACGTGTTACTAACCCACTGCTCTTACAGTGATGTTGCATTCCCTTGTTGGAGATTGAAGAACGAACAGATAAACAAAAAAAAGGCTTCGTGTGCATGGAAATTCCATTACATATCAGTTACCCTCAACGATAAGAGAAGTGAGTTCATTTTCCTGTTGACTCCTCAGCCTTGACAAAGCAGGGAGGCTCCTTTTTATTCTCTCAGGTAGGAACCTGGGAAATTTAGAAGAAAAAAAATTATATATAGCTACACAGTACTTTCTGAATAGCGGCATAACTAGAATGCTTACAGTAAATAAATGCATAGCGATGAAGAAACGTATGGTTGCGACTATGTTGCAGATTAAAACTTACGTGTCGATTCTCTCTGCAATAGCTCGGCGCACAGAAGAGTTTAGCCCATAAGCAATGGAATTGAATAGGCCCTAGATAAAACAGGAAACGTCAAAATATCCACACACACACACAAAAAAAAAAAAGAGAGAGAGAGAGACAGAGAGAGAGAGAGAGAAGCGAACCATGGAATATAGTTTGGTGTCAATCAAACAAAACACTTACATGAATAACTTCATATCCAATATAGGAAAAATAAATGGATGTGTGCATTTAAGTAGGGGTAGGCATGGAAGAACAAAGCAAAAAGGTGCATTATAGTTATCATGGACTTATAATTGGTGCATCTGGAAGAAAGCTAGAAGGTGGAGGAAGTATTGCTTATGATAATGAAGGATTGAAGACACACATATATTTCATGTACCCATTTCCATAAGAAAAGCACAAGAGTGGTCAGACCTTTAGCCTTCCCATTCACTCATTCAGAGCTAATTACTTGCAGGGACAGGAGAAAAAAATGAAGCAATGTGGAGGCCTCTTATTCAAGCCCCTTTACTATAAATTATGCCCACCATATGTAGGTAGCCTGAGTTTTTATAGAAAAGTTCATGGTATGCTATTTCAGCAATTTAGTATAAAAAAACAAGCATTAATAGACTCACCATAAGTCCAGCGAACCCAACATCAAGAAACGAGAGCCAGACTATCCTGTGCCCTGGATTGGCAAAGTCATAAAGACGATTGATAGTTGCAAACGCCCATGAACCGATTAGAATTAGAGGGTAATAACCCCATCGGTTAAATGCCTGCAAAAAACAAGCAATCGTGTGTGGCTCAAATAAACTTTTATCCACTTGTTTTTGCATATAACGAAGAGCTGTCTGTATAGAGGTAATTAGGACAGGAAGGGAACATGATAGAGAAGGTTGAGCACACTCGATAACATGTTTTCATCAAAGGAGCTGGCATATTGTCTGTTAGTTTATCTACAATCCCGGATGTATAAAATTTACGAGAGCATGTAAGCTATCTTGGGAAGTAAAAAAGGATGTCGATAACAATCAATAGGAAAGGGGAAAATACTCCAGCAGAAGCACTGAAGCAGAAACAACGCCAAATATTTGTTGAGGATTTCGTACCTTCCTGCCTGCCCTAATGTCAGACTGATTTGATTGATCACTTATGCCAGCAGCCATCTAAAAAATCATGAGATTTTTAAAATTCAGAACATGCAAGAAAAATTAGCAGAATGTGCCAAATAGTTCACAATAAAGATCACAGTAACCTTCAATGTACACGGGAGAATTGTTGAGAAAAAGTCTGCTAACCTGCGTTGCATTATTCAGCATGCGGTTTACTTCATAGTATGTAAACCCATTGTACAAAATGGCACCCCAAAGTGGAAGATAAAAGGTTATTAAATGTAGGACCTGCAAGTAAGGTCAATTTAGTGAAAGAATTTCTATTCTGGTGACAAAATTGGAATTTCAGTTTAAATTCATTGTCTAGCTGAGGATAGTGACTTTTCATAGTCCAAGAAAAATATGTTGGAAATTCCATATAAATTGTATAAAACTCCCTTAGAATTCAAACATAGATGAGCTTATACAAAAATTGTCTTTAACGTAATAAACCGAACTTCACTTAACATAACTCTCGAAGAAGTGGCACATACTACTAATGTTTGTGTAATAATCAAGGAAAAAACTAAAACAACACAAAAGATCACATGCCTTTGCCATGCTTCCCTGCTGAATCCAGCACCAGGTGCCTGGTCTTCCGTAGTCACTTCCTATCGAACGTAATACAGTGGTAGATAGTGAAGTTCCTGGAGAAATAAATAAATAAAAACTCAAAACCATTTATAACTGTTTTTTATAGCTGGCACAGTGACATATTGACACATGGCTTCCAAAGTAAATCATTAAAATAGTGACCTACTGTTAAAAATGGAGTATGCCTACCTACAGTACATCAGATAAAAAGATTCGAAACAGACATAAGAGAGAACAGCTACATATTGGTCCCAAAATAAGATGATGCAACCAAACTGTAAAACTAAAAGAAACATATACATGAAAATGCAGATAAAGGCAACAACAATGAAAACAATGGACCATTTGAGCATGCTGATCTGCAACAAAATATCCAGGGATGGGACAATCAAATTGGAAACAGAATCTATAGCCTGAGATACTAGGGCGTTTGGCAGAGCTCCCACAGCTCTGCTCCCAGCGAGAATCACTTCTAGAAAGCCAAGTGGCTAGAAACTGAATTGCTCCATGGTGAGAGTGAAGTGAATTTAGTCTCCATTTTATACTAGAGAGTGGAAGCCAAAAAAACATGCTTCCCGTTGCTCCCAACCTGCTCCCCACACTCTAACCTCTCATGAATCACTTCACGCACAATTTGCCAAACGGTTTTCGTCAAATAGATTCACTTCTACTTGAGAATTATTTGGAATCACTCTATTGGAGAATTAGCTCTCGGAGCTAGAGAATCATGGAGCGGAGCTCTACCAAATGAGGCCTAAACATATTAACAATTAAATAAATTCAACAGTTATAGACACAGGTGCAGATTATGGACAGGTAAATGGATTGGAACTTGCAAGATTGGCTTCTTACACGGCACAGAAGGACCCAAAAGTAACAGAAGAAACTGATGAAAATAAGTACACACATTGAATCTAAAAAAATTCTAAGGGACATTATAACCTATGTGTTATCAAACAGTTGCAACACAATACATCAAACATAAATAAATGGTATGGACAATTTTAGCTTTTGTCAAGAACACTGAATCATATGGATAAAAATTTGTTATTTCTTTCAACACAAGGTCTCTCCAGAAACTGTTCTCTAACTTGTCCAAAATGTTACTTAATTTGGAAAATATAAATTCAAACAAAGGCAAATATGTAATCGACAGTTTGCATACCCCACACATATAAGTGGAAAATAGATCCAAATTCTTCAACATCAGTTTTGTGTTTTACAACTGTGCGATGCAGAGTGAATGATATGGTGGTTGTCCATAGAAAAGAAGCCACACAGAAGAAATGAGCACTGTAGTCATGTGCAAAGCAGTAAAATGCATTCGATGGCCCCCTGCAACATAAGAAAACATCGTTAAGAAATGTTTTACCATGAGCACATAACCAAAATATGCATTCAGACACAGAGACAAATGAGAGAAAGAATAGTCTGGTGTGTTTTTCTTAAACAAAAAAAACAATTATTCTGTTTTAATACTGGCATTGATATTTCTTAGTAAGCAGAATACAAGGGTAAGGTTCAAATTACTTGGCCATGAATTGAATAATAAGCATAACTGATTCTGCATATCTTCATTCTGGTAGGCTGTTAATAGCAAAAGTAAATTAACACTGAGCATGAAACTGAGGAAGTATTTATGTGTAGGAGAAGAAATGCAACATACCCCAATATAGTGAATAAGCTGCAAAACATATCCTGCAATTGACAACAAAGTTATCATAAAACATGAAACAGCTAGAGCAATAGCAATAATGAACAAACCAAGCTTCAGCTAATGTTTCTATGTGTCAGCTAAGCAACTAGACATGTAACATCATTTTTTTTCCTTTTTCTCAAAAACAAACTAGTTGTCAAGTGATGAACTAGTTAACTAGGTGCTTATTATGGCCATTGGTTTCAATATTCAACAAAATAAGTAATATGACACCAGCTGATTCCATATTTAAGAATGAACTCTGAACTATATGTATGAAAAATATGCTCCCATTCCCATCTAGTGATCTAGGCAGTAGGCACTATCCAATTGGAGGCAGAGCACATGTGTCCCTGCAACAAATCATAGACTCAAGACTTCAAGGGGGTGTTTGGCATAACTCTGCTCCACTCTAAAGCAACTCTGCTTCAAAACTCTAGGTGGAGCAACTGTGCTCTGGAGTCTAGATTGCTTTCTCATAAGTGCCAGTGGTGGATAAATACCTTCAAACTCCATGTATAGGTTGCTTTTTAAGAATACTGCAGCCTCAAAACTCTATGGAGTTTATAACTCTAGAGTTAAGGTATTGGCTAGCTCTGGCCAGTTTCTCTTGGAGTTTTGCTCTCGAGCGATGCCAAATACCCCTTAAATATCTTAGTGTCATACTTTAACCACTGGAATTGGAATGGTGTTTCAAACAAAATCCAAATCCAAGTGTAAAACATGTACAGTATGTGCTATGACGGCACTAGACTAAGGTTATCACACAACTGTTGAAATCTACCTCGTAGGTGAAAATTGACGATGGTATGCACATTTCTGAAGGTCCAGTTCCCTGCTTACTGATGACACCAGATTCTGGAGAAGTGGAGAACTAATGCATCTAATATGCATAAAATTAACTCACACCTCTTCTAAACTAAGGGTGTGTGATGAATGACCATTTTCCTTGCTAGCCATGAACGACTATTTTCAATGACACTGAAGGCTAACACCTAGCGGCTCTGTGGTTATTCATGGCTATTTTTGAAATAACAGCCACGATACATCGCACAACTAGCGGCTCAAACCCGAAAACCCTTGAAAAGCATCTAAGTTCGAGCAGGCCACTCACCGAGACGGCTAGGTAGAAGACGAGCTTGAAGGAGAACTTGCGGAGCTCGCGGAAGAGGAGGTAGCAGATCACGATGAAGGAGGAGCCTGCCAGCGAGAGCGCCGCAGCGCCAGTGCCCACGGCATCGAGGATCTGCCGGTCCCGCAGTGCCTGCCTCATCGCCGCCGACGCCGCCGCGGCAACGGCCGGAGCCATCGCCGGCGATCTATGGGACGGGGGATGTCAAGTGAAAACGACCGGGGGAATTGTTGATTGCTGGGCTGGATTGGGTTGGGAGTTGTGAATTGTGACCCCGACTGCCTTCACCGTGAAGCTAGTGTGTAATTATCTGGGCTTTCCTCGGTAGTTGGCCTCCTGCGTTATCTTTTTTTAAAAAAAAATCCTTACATTTCTTCAAAATCAATTCAGCCTAAAATGAATGTTAAAAAGCAGGGCAACAGATAAGCTTTAAACCCACAATATGATAGAAGTGTTAAGTAACCCTAGTTAGGGTTATATAGGCAAATACCTGCTTTGCTCCTGAGGGGTCTCACATCTCTATATAAGGTACCTGTACACCCCTCATAATACAGAGATCAGAAAGAGGCCAGAGGCCCAACCCTATATCATGTGTATCGTGTGTTTCCTCTGTCGTGCTTATGGGAAGGGAGACGGGTTCTCTACAGCTTCTTGCACCTCTACTGCTGACGGGAGGGAAGGAAGCGGATCTGGTGATCCGTGGTAACGTAGTTTTCAACACGTTATCAGCACGCTCTACCTCCACGTTGCTGCGGGATCAGATCTGCATCAACTCTTCATCGAGCCGGCAGGTCACCGGCCTAGCCGAACTGTCCTACGCGACAGACTTCGATTACCCTCTACGCAATCGAACGGTATTTTTTTAGATCTACTGTTCATAGGATCTCACCTAGCGGAACTTCCTGCTCTCATGTTTGTTTCGGTGGGAGTCCTTGCTGCTCCACAATCTCTGGTGGGTTCCAAAGAACGTGCCCATGCAACAATCCGCCTAGCGCGCTGCACTGACCTGACGTCGCGCACCGCTGATCCTACTGCGTCGCGTGGGCCCGCTGCTCAATGCGCCTCCGCTGCGGGCATCCTGGCTACCTCGCTGGCGGGCCTCGATCGTGCGTCACACGCGCAGAGAGGAGTGGATCGTCCATGCAGGCAGTTACTGACCGCGAACTTGACTCCGCTAATTGCTCCTACGATAGATACAGGTGGGGCCACTGACTTGCTTGCATGCTGCCGTGAACTCGTGATGGTGCATGTATGTGATGGCGCATGGAAGTAATGGCACATACATGCAACTGCATGGCTGGAGGCCTGGAGCCTTGCGCCCTTGCCCATCCGGACGTGCATGCAAGATTAAAGACGGGCATGTAAGATTAATGAAGTGGAGTCAACGCCTCCAGCTTTTGTGGGTCCTTTTTAGATTTCTTTTCTTCGTGATGAAAAAATGAGAACCAGAATCGTGGACTAGTTCAGTTGGGTTCAGTTATACCTGAATAAAACAGATTTTATGTTACGGTTCCTACTCTAAGTAATTATTTTCTACAATAAATATTAGTAAAAAATACATGCTCTATATTATTTATTCTATTTATTTCCTGTTGTAAATAACAAGTAGAATAAAGCATATTTTATGTTACAATTTCTATTTTAATTAATTATTTCCGGCAGTAAATAATTAGTAGAAAAATACATATTTAAATATGGAAAATGCTTTTTACACCTGATGTGTTATGCTCATGCAATAATTTTGGTGTCTATTTTTCTGCTTTTATTTCTCGTAGCGGATATTTAGCAGAAAATTATTAAAATGCATGTAAAATCTATATTGTTCATACTTAAATTGCTCTAAATATTTGTGTTGCGTTGAGCTTCAGACTCACGCCGAGCGATTAAATGGTATAGTGGGTACACAGATGTGGCGATCAGGTTACATTATTAATCGGCTGAATTAAGACATTGGCTAAACATTGGCTGCGCCCTGGCAACACGTCATAGTATTTATGTCGTTCGAACTTGGTTGCGTCATGTGATTGCTATGTCGCACTCTTGCTTAGTCGGATCGCTCCCGTTGAGTCGGACCGCCATTGCCGAGTCGCGTATTTTTCGCATGCCCTGCAGGCACTGTCTGTCTCCCGTGATCATCGAGTCACAATTGCGCCTGTTGCGCACATTACGTGGACTTATCGTGTACCCCGATTACCGAGCCATAATTGTGCTTGTTGCGTTAATTACGAAGGCTGGCTGTGTTGTCGTAGCCCTGATGGCCACACACGCGTTGACACCAGACACTAGAGCTTGTACTCGTGTGGATTGTGGTGGGTTATTCAAGCCCCTGAAGTCACATTATACGCAACCTTCATAAACAATTTTGTTTGGCTCTATATTTTATTTGACTGTGTTGTGTGGCATTATATATTTATATATCGCCAAGTGGCCATAACAACTATATCAAGCTCTATAGTGCTTGAATAATCTGGGAAATTAAATTGAAATATAATGAAACATAGATAAGTTAATTCTTTGCTCTCTCCTCATGCATAAAGTTTTACCCGAAGTAACCCGAAGATATATAATATAATGCATGAAAGCCTTTTTGGCATAGAAGACATCACAAATTGGGATTCTATTAGTAAGCAAAAGGCCTTACCAAATGATTTAAGACTATAAATCTCAGTCATACATTGCTCAACCAGATGTTAGCACATTGCTCTCTTTGTCGCTGAATGACATGAAGCAAACATGAGTTAAAAGGACATGTAATCGCCAGCAACACGAAGTTGCGAGTATACCGAGAGGTTATTCTGAGAAAATTTTCACTATGTTGGTGTGAAAACTATAGTGTGTTCCCGTCGAACCACTTTATTCGTTCTATCTAGGACCTCTATGCTTGTGTCGCATACATCTCTCGGAATTGTAAATACTTATAGTCACTGAATTGACTCGGGATAGTCCTTTGACAATTTGGTATACACTGTAAGCTAAATGGTAAAGGTCGGTCCTGAATGGACACATACCTGGGGTTTATGTAGCCGAACTACACTGAATTCCACCCTTTGGCATGCTTACCATTATCTACCTCCGATCTACCAGAAGTGAGAAGAGTAGACAAATAACTATGAAATCTCACATCACCACAGAGCTTGAAGCTAAATTAGACATTAACATATTCTTGGTCCTCGGAGCCAGAAGAGTCATATGTCTTGACCACTAGACTACTAGTGATGATAATTTGTGATACAAATATGAAGATCTTGTGGAGACCTATTGTATCCTCTCTACTCCTGATGATTTCTTCGTATGAGAGCAGTACTATCTGTTGTTGAAGATGGATCCTAGGCAGATACCGGTCCTATTTCATTCTTGCCAAGCAGTTATCATCATTTGCTTCATCAAAAGCTAGTTATATGGTGATTTTCCCAGATAAAATGAATTCTTGGCCTTGTCTGTTCTATTCCAAAGCTTCTCTTTTTGACGAACAACGAAGAGATCGAAATAATGATTTATAGAACAAATTGGTATATAATATGAGGAGAAAAGTTTGTCCCGCTGGCAGCTTATATCACAAATAATTGGCTATTGTTACAAGTTCTCTCTCAAAATTATAATACCTAAAAATGTTGCATAAATCGATACTCAATTTCAGAATGGTATGAGTAATTGGGTAACCCATGGGCAATGATAAAAACGAGCTGGACTATACATCTCTGCATATAAAAATCTCTGCTTGGCAGTATTGGCCGGATACCGTGCACTTTACCACCATTATATATGCGCAAACTCTCCTATGTGCTTGAAAGCACAATGCAACCAATGAATGTTCTTGTGAGCGCTAGACCTGATGGTCATTGTCCTTGTTGATCTGAAGTCAACTACTTGCTCCAAACGACAAATGGTGTGCATGAGCCCTAAAGTTTTTTTGTTTTTATGGCTAACATATTGTTGCGCGTATCAGTCTAAATCCTGATGATTGAATGTATATTTGGTGATAATAACAGTAAGTTTGCAGAATTGTAACCACAAAGCGACTTGTTGTTGCGTGTCTTGCTAGAAGTTGAGACTAATCCTTCACGTTGAAGGACAAATATGTAGTATTCATGCCACTACATCAATCTAAGTCCAAAGCTCACTGCATAAAACCCCTATCTGTAATGTGCGTAAGATTTCCCAAATAAATCACCACAATAGCATACATTGGCCACAAACTAGATGATTATGGTTGGGGATTTTATCTGTATGCTTTTAGAACATCTCGTCATTAGGGGGAGGAATGTCCATATAGTGTAATGCCTCAATATTCTATTAAACGCACAAAAGCCAAACTGAACCCGTCGTTCGGAGTGTACTCCTGTGTATATGGAGTTTGCCAGAAATCGTTGAGGAGTAACAATATTGGTTTGAATGCTTCTACCTAATGTAGATGTGGATATACCCGGGATTAATATCATATCCACATTTGACTTATTGGCATTTAATCTATTCTGCGGGGACGCCTGCGGATATGATCCATCGGCCTTAGTCAAAGCATATGTTCTGATTGCAGATTCACGTGGTCTGTGATAACTCTCCTCCGATTAATTCACCCTGATGATGATTTGCCTCACGAAGAGGTTCATCTTAATGATGAAGTTCCTAGCAATGCGCGCAATATCATTGTGCTGGGAATACGGAACAATGAATCTTTCGTTTTTGGGAAACGACGGAGATCATTATTAAATGTGGGAGACAAATATGTCGACACCTATCTTGCCGCTCTAGATTGCAAATGGATCCAAAACAAAGTCCTAGGCATGAGTGCTTGAAGCTCTCTTATCGGGTCATTGATAAATGCAATCGAGGCTGAACCAATAATCGCAAAATGAAAGTCGCGAGCTTGAAGTTCGGACATTTATGGGCACTATTGAAATAATGTGTGGTGAATGTGATGGTTCAAGTGGTCTTGTGAGAGACCCATCCCACGTATGTGTTGAATAAACACTGTTCCGCTATGTAATATAACTGGTAAATGGCATGAATTAAAATATGCAGTTAATAGGATTCTGAAGATCCGTCATGAGATCCTAGGAGGACTCATATATTTGAATTATAAATATGCAACATATAAATCTCATACCGAATAATACATTCCTGATGAATGATCACTCTCCTATGTAGGGAGAATATCTCGTAGTTGAGACTATCGTTCCCAGATGGAACCTATCCAGAAGAAACAAAGTCTGTGTTGAACACCAAAGTTTGATAATCCCTATAAAGGGATAAAGACCCATACAGACCCGAAGAGGAATAAGATGAGGTACCAAATGACTTGAAGTTCACCGAATAAGCACATGTGCATTCCATGAGTTTTACTCATGGTAATTTCCACTAGATGTGGAATTACGGTATTCTCTAAAGCCCTGATGGCAGAAACCTATAAGGTTTAGGTGTTACTGGCAAAATATCCCCATTGTGCCAGAATGACAGACTATAACGATGTATCTGATCGATGAAAAATCCCTAATGGATTACGATCTTAGATGGACTTTTGTGACACCATCATAGATGTTGCAATGGATGAACGCCTCGAGCGATGTATCATATTTAGAATATGTACTATTGCAACTATATTATCCCCTAAGTCCTATTGAAGGACATGTTATTTGCTTTGCACAACTATGTATAAATTGTGGTGTAAGATAGAAAATGATAGCACCCCAACCTCATCCATTCTCGTTATTCCAGATGAACAATGAGACATATATCTTGAAGAATATGCTTGAGTTATGAGGGATAACGACTTTGACAGATGTCATCGTCAGGGGGAGCGAATGCTTATATTGATCACAATCGTGAGACAATAAATGTCATATTCTATGCCCTGAAGGCGTGAGCTTGATGATCAATATGTGAACCTTTATGGAACTTTCTATCAAATATATAGATCTAGTCGATCGAACACCATCAATCAAAGTGTCTTATTTATATTGATACGTGCACTTACCTCGTATATGCTAGAAGTGACTAGAGATAAAGTTTCTGAAATAGTCCTTGCAAGGATATGCAATCCGTTTGCTAAACCTTTATGTGCATATACTTCCAGAAGAAGGTGTTCTGCCTTATTGATACGATTTTGCAAGAATCAGGGGGAGCACATTTCTAAAGTTAGCCCTTGTAGAAGATTCGATAGAATCTAGATCCCAAAGGATCGAAATCTGTCCCGATGACAGCTGTTGTACTCTTTTTCCCTTAGTGAGTTTTCTTGAAGTTTCTCACGTGAGGTTTTTAACGAGGCAACAAAGTGCAAATGCAATTTGTATCACCATGCACTCTTTCTCCATATTTTTCCCACTGGGTTTTTCGGAGTTTTAACGAGGCATGTGTTGGTCGCGGTATTTGCCCAAGGGGGAGTGTTAAGTAACCCTAGTTAGGGTTATATGGGCAAATACCTGCTTTGCCCCTGAGGGGTCTCACATCTCTATATAAGGTACCTGTACACCCCTCATAATACAGAGATCAGAAAGAGGCCAGAGGCCCAACCCTATATCATGTGTATCGTGTGTTTCCTCTGTCGTGCTTATGGGAAGGGAGACGGGTTCTCTACAGCTTCTTGCGCCTCTACTGCTGACGGGAGGGAAGGAAGCGGATCTGGTGATCCGTGGTAACGTAGTTCTCAACAAGAAGAATGGTGAGAGACACTGAACGAAGCTATCTAACCAGTAGAACATCATGCTCACATATTTATAATATTGAATATAAATTATATATATATGTATATATATATATATATGATTTTTTGTAAAATAAAAAAAACGTGTCGGGCCGAGGCTACGACCCAAGCACCACACGACGCTCGTGCCGGGTTAGCCCAGTCACTATTAAATGGTTCGTGCATCGGGCCAGCTCGCTAAACACGATCCATTTGATCATCTATACCTCCACACGATAATGATGATCCTCGCCTCAGTTGCCACCAACTCGTTTGTCATTCTACTTCTTTTCTCTCTCCTCTCATACCTCCACCTCCACGCCACCCCATTCTCGACAGAGGGCGTAGGAACATGCACCTCCTCCCCGTATTCGTCCAACATCAGTCCCGACACCGACTCGCACAGTGGCTATTGCACGCCCATGAGAACGTTTCACATCATGCGCGCACCATCGTTTTCGCCGTCGTAGGACGTCCCGTTCGTCTTCCCGACCTTCGCCCTGTTCTTCCTCCCCAACCTGCTGCCCATGCCCACTGTCGCAGCCGCGAGCCGACCGATACTCGTCGACGCGGGTACGGGGCGAGTCGGTCATGCTCCTGGCCTTACTCCGTGTGTGCCGTCGAGGATGACATGGTGGCGCCTGTCACGCTTAGGTTATCTTGGCAATGAGGAGTCCAGGTCTGAGATATTAGACAACCAAGACTCATATCGTGGCAGCAGTCGACATATGCTACGAAGTTGGTGGTGGTGTTGTGTCGCTTCGGTGGGTCTAGAGCTGGGAAGACACTCGCATTCTCTCGCCCTTCTCGAATTGACGCCTAGTACGGGTGCCTCTCGGTTTGGAGCTGCTCCGGCTAGGTTTCTTTCTCCGCTTGTCGGGGACCATAATTAGGGGTACCCCCAAGACTCCTAATCTCAGCTGGTAACCCCCATCAGCACAAAGCTACAAAGGCCTGATGGGTGCGATTAAGTCAAGGCTCGGTCCACTCAAGGGACACGATCTCGCCTCGCCTAAGCCCAACCTCGGGCAAGGGCAGCCGACCCCGGAGGATTTACATCTCGCCCGAGGGCCCCCTCAAACAACAGACACACCTTCGGCTCGCCCGAGGCCCAACCTTCGCCAAGAAGCAACCATGGCCAAATCGCCACACCGACCGACCGTATCGCAGGAGCATTTAATGCAAGGATGGCCTGACACCTTGTTGGAACTTGCTATCAGTCGCAAGAAGGCCAACAGGGGTGAATAGTGTAGACAGTAGGGTTACGCGTGGGATGGCAAATAGCTCTGTTAACCAGGCCTCTCACGGGCACTGTGCGGGGGTATTTATAGGTACCTGAACGCCCAGCGCCTTGTGTGAAGGACGCATGTGCCCTCAGCTACCTAGGTTATCCCCAGAATATTCCCACAAAGCAGGGTTACAGACTGTAATTATAGGGATGCCTTTACAAATTAGGCCCGTAACACGCGGCGGCTACGCAGGGCCCGTTACAATGGACCGGATCGCACGTGGGCCTCTGAGCCGGACGAGGCCGCACTGTGGGATGCCTTCGTCGTCGGTCTTCGTCTGGTGCCGATCAAGCGAAGGGTGTCCCTGCCTGCTTTGTCTCTGTCAGAGCAGCGGCTAAGCAGCGGAGACTTCGAGCGAAGGGTGGCGTTTCTGCCTTCGCTCCAACATTTGCCCTCCGAGGGACCAGTTCGACAAAGTCACCTGGTGCCGAAGACGTCGCTTGATGGCGGAGACGCTGCCCTCGCTCGAAGTGGTTCCGCGGGGGTTTTTGATGTGACCGTTGATTGACGGCGTACTGTTGGATTGCGGGTTTCCCGAAGCGCCGCGCCCTGCCTATAAAAGGGGGCGGGGGCCAGCGCTTTTTGAACTTTACTTTCCGCGCTCCGCGAAAACCCTAGCCGCCCGCCGTCCTGCTGCTCGTCTGCCCGCCGTGCTCTTGTTCGTCGGAGATCTGGCGCGAGTGAAGCAGACTGCCCGCCGCCACCGACGGTACGTAGCGATGCCGTCCTCTTCTTCTTCCGCTGCCGCTACGCCGCCGGCCGGTTCCTCGCCGCCGGCCGCCGCCTCGTCGGAGGAGACGCTGAGTAGTTTGATGGCGGAGGAGCTGCGCGCCGGCGATTCTGTTGATTTCGGCGTGTCGTGAATGTCGTCGGCCCGCGTGGAGGATATGCAGCGTTTGGGCTACTTCGGCGGCGGAGTTGCTCGTGCCCCGGGGACGGAGAAAGTCCCCGAGCCGGAGGGCGAGTTGGTTGTTTTCGAGGCGTTTTTCGCCGCCGGTCTCCGCTTGCCTGCACACCGGTTTGTTGGCGAAGTCCTGCGCAGGTTCAACGTGCAAATACATCAGCTGACGCCGAATGCCGTGGTGGCCCTATCGAAGTATGTCTGGGCGACGACTTCGTACGGCGGACAGCCATCGGTCGAAGTTTTTGCGAAGCATTATTGTTTACACGGGCAGAAGAGGATGATCGGGGACGAAGTTGCTCAGTTTGGGTCATGCACATTCACGCCGAAGACCGGCAAGACCACAATGCAGGTAGTCGAGTTGGTTCCTTGCGCCCGCAACAAGTGGGGCAACTGGAATGAATTTTGGTTTTACGTTGCCGAGGGTACCGTCGAAGGCCATGAGGGACTACCCGTGTCCGAGATGTGCTCTCATTTTTACTCGGCGTACTCGCCCTTTGAAGTGGCGGAGGATGATGTGGACGAAGGGGCCCTTCGGTGTGCCGCCGGCCAGAGCAGTGGGCGCGACTTGGTTGAAGAGTTTGTGGCGTACGGGGTATGGCCCCTGGCGCGTGGTTGGGCGTTGGGCGAAGTATGCCCTCGCCAGATGCCTTTCCGTGATGGAAAGGTGGTGCGGAGTCCCGCCTTCGCGCTAAATCTGCGAAACCGTGATCCGGCCGCCTTTGTGCGTGAGGCGGAGGATGAGGCGGTGCGGCTTGTTGGACGTTATGTGCCGAGGACAGAGGGCCAGCGCAGCTGGGAGATCCGCGGGTCGAATGACCGTCTGAATAGGGTCTTCGAATTGAACCAACTGCCATATGACGGCTATCCTGGTCAAGATGATGCGGACCGCCGAGGGAAGAAACCGGTGGTGGAGACTAAAGACGACCCTGCGCCGGCGGCCGTCCCAGCCTCTAAGAAGAGGAAACTAGGTACTGCCATGGGAGGACTTGGGGTTTCCGATGGCTTTGCTAGGGAGTTGATGAGGACGTGCGCGGCCCCGGGGGAAAGGATGTCTTCGCCCGAGCTCCGGGAGTCTTCGGCTCGGATGCTGAAGGTTACCGGGGGTTGCTGGCCTAGGAATGTTTCTATCCCCCGCGCGGCCAGCGGGGACGTTTTTACATCTCGCATGGTTCGCAAATGGAGAGTTTTTCCTTACGGGTGGAATATTGCTGCTGTTGTGTCGGCAGTGATGGACAAGGATCGCCAGGGGGCTGCACAAAAGCGCCAGGCGGCTGTCAGGCTTGTTGAAGCCAGGCCAAAGAGGCAGCGGGGGTCGGCGAAGGCTGCGGCCCCCGGCGGAGGCAAGCCGCCGCTGGCGGCGAAGTCAGGCGTCCCTGCATCTAGCAAGGCGCCAGAGACAGCGGCGGGCGCCGGAGGCTCCAAACCGGCGAAGGCTGTGCCGCCGCCCAGCAGGGTGGCGGAGGCCGCGAAGGCCGCCCGAGCGTTGCCGTCGGCAGGCAAGCGTGTCGCCGACTTCGCCACCGACATTTGTGTGGAGGACTATCTTGGTGGTAAGTCGCTGGCTTTTTTTAATGTATTGTTGTTTTTTCGTTGATATGTTGCAGGGTCGGACGAAGGCCAACTTGTTATGGTTGCGCCTGCCGCGGCGACAGCGGTTGCTGCCGCAGCGCCGAAGGCGAAGGGCGGGGCTCTTAGCGCCGGAGGCGAGGTGTCAGCCCTCGCAGTTGTCATGGATGAGGCGGGCGCTGCGACCCACCGGCTGAAGGAGGTGACAGAGGCGCTAAGTCAGGTCCGCTGAGCTAGACTTCGTTCCCCCCTTCTTTTTTTTACCGGCTTGCTGGGGCCGCGGTCTTACGATTGCTCTGCAGGTGGCTGACTTCGCCAGCCGCACTGCGTCGGGGGCTCTCACGGCAGCTGTGGCTGCCAAAGTCGAGAGACTTCGGACACAACATGCTGACGCCGTCCATGAGAAGTCGGCCGCCGACAGCAAGTGTCACAAGCTGGCGGACAAGGTGGCCACGCTGGAGGGAGAGAAGGCTGACCTCCGGCGCCAGCTGGCGGGGGAGAGGAGGGAGACCAACGAGGCTCTTGTTAAGGCGCAGGCTGCGCAGGCGGAGGCTAACCTGGCACGAGCGGAGGACAATCTTGCCAGGGAGCGCGCCGAGCAGCTGCAGGAGCGGCTCACCGCCCTGGAGAGCCGCGTGGAGAGGGCCGAGGCCATGTCGCGCGCGGAGGCGGAGCGGACGCGCCAGCTGCTTGTGGATACATACCGTGGGCTGGGCGCGGGGACCGGTGATTTCGAAGTGCCGGACCGGGAGTCCGGACTTCGCTGCCTGGAGTGGGTGCAGGAGGAGTTGCAGGCTCTCCCCACTGTCGTGGAGGGGTTTATGGCGTATGCCTCCCTGGTCACCTGCGAGGGGGCGATGAATGCGCTCTCCCGGGAAGGGTGGCGGCACTTTGAGGTCTTCGACCAAGTCGAAGAAGATTTTGAGCGAGATATCTTTAAGGTTGAGGACCCCGTAGTGAAGGAATCCGCCGGAGCTATCTTCGACCGGCTATGGGGCGAACACGGTCGCGAGGTGGTCAGAGAGCGGGCCGAAACGGCGAGGGTTCAGGTAACGTTTTCGAATGTTTGGTGTTTGTTGGATGTAGGCTGTGTGTGTGTTTGATGAGTTTGGTGTGTTTTGTCTTAGGCGGCGCGTGGCGAGAGGGTCGACGACTTCGGAGCGCTGAATAGCATGCTATCTGACCCGGAGCCAGCCCCGGCGGAGGCCGTGCCTGGGCCCGTCCTGGGGCCGACCCCGGAGACTGCGGGAGACGCGCCGGGTGCCTCCGTAGCAGCTGCGGCCGGCGAAGGCCTGCCCCCAGAGGTCGCCGAAGGCGCACCTGATGCCTCCACAGCGGCTGCGCCGAGTGCCGTAGATCCCGCAACGGTGGCGGCGGAGATAACAGCGGAAGCAACGGCGGAGCCAACGGCGGAGGCTCCCGCAACGTCAGGGCCGTCGCAGGTGGCGTAGTGGGTGTAGAGGGTTGGGGAAATTTGTACATGTTACTGAATTTTGGTTGTTGTGCAGGTTCAAGATTTTGGGCCTGCGCACACAACCGCTACTACTAAAATTTTGGCGGCTTCGACCGCGGAAGATGGTAATGAATGTGGTGGGCCTGCATCTGAGTTTTTGGATTGTGCTGACTCTGGGAGCTCAGTTGAGTGGACTGAGGAGTCGTCGGAGGAGGACTTGGACTACTTTGCGGCCTTGGATGTGGCTGCGGCGGAGGCTTCGCCGCACGTCGCGGACGCAGGAGATGTGCCAGGTCCTAGCACTGGGCGACGACGACGAGGGGCGGTTGCGAAGCGTAGAGTTAGTGGGACGGAGGGGGCTCGGCTTCGTGTGAGTGGGACTGGCCGGCAGGAACTGTTGTCTTTGCCGGCCGCCGTGAATACAGGTGAAGGGGAACTGCGAAGTCTTTTTGCGGGTGAGGAGCTTAGGATAATGTTATTTAATTATAGGGAGATGGGAATTATTCCTAAGGTTGAGCCGATGTAGAGTGTGGTGCCCTCGCTTGTATATGTAGAGGCCTGTATGATGAAGTTGTGTGCCCTCGCTTGTATACGTGTGCGAAGGCGTTGTGTACTTTGTCTGGTATGTTTTGTTATGCTGTGCTGGTGTGATTATAGTTCGGTTGCGCCCTTAGGCGGCTTCTGCGGGGATAGCCTTCGCGGTAGGCTTCAGTTTTTTCGCACTTGTGCTAATCCGGCTGCACCCTTGGGCGACTTCTGCGCGGATAGTCTTCGCGGTAGACTTCGGTTTTTCCGCACTTGTTGTGCTAGTCCGGCTGCACCCTTAGGCGACTTCTGCACGGATAGTCTTCGCGATAGACTTCGGTTTTTGCGCACTTGTTGTGCTAGTCCGGCTGCACCCTTAGGCTACTTCTGCACGGATAGTCTTCGCGATAGACTTCGGTTTTTGCGCACTTGTTGTGCTAGTCCGGCTGCACCCTTAGGCGACTTCTGCGCGGGTAGTCTTCGCGATAGACTTCGGTTTTTGCGCACTTGTTGTGCTAGTCCGGCTGCACCCTTAGGCGACTTCTGCGCGGATAGTCTTCGCGATAGACTTCGGTTTTTGCGCACTTGTTGTGCTAGTCCGGCTGCACCCTTAGGCGACTTCTGCACGGATAGTCTTCGCGATAGACTTCGGTTTTTGCGCACTTGTTGTGCTAGTCCGGCTGCACCCTTAGGCGACTTCTGCGCGGATAGTATTCGCGATAGACTTTGGTTTTTTTGCACTTGTTGTGCTAGTCCGGCTGCACCCTTAGGCGACTTCTGCGCGGATTTGTCGCACGCGAGGGTTGCTAGTGCTTAGCCTCGCGGTGACCTCGTGTTGGTCGAATGTCGAAGACCGTCGTCGCGGTCTTTTTTCGACGCATGTTTTTGCGGGGGATTTTTCACACATATATTATATGGCTCCGCCTCGTTAAAAACCTCACCCCCCGGGAGGAAAAGAGTGCGGGCCGATACAAGATTGTTTTTGCGAATTACAAGGGCGAAATCAGCCCTGAGGAGTCAAACAAAAAATTTTCGGAGGTTGTCGATGTTCCAGGAGTGCTCCAGGTCCTCGCCGCTTGGCGTTGTGAGCCTGTAAGCACTGGGGGAAGCTTTTGTCTTGACTATAAAGGGGCCCTCCCACCTGGGCTCCAGCTTGCCCTTGGACTCCGTCCGAGCTGTCCGGATGAGTACGAGGTCCCCCTCGCTGAACTCCCTCGGGATGACTGAGTGGTCGCGCCATGCTTTGGTCTGGGCTTGGTACTTTTTCAGGGCCTGTAGGGCGAAGACTCGGTCTCCGTCAATGAGATCCTTTGAAGTTGGCTCGTCCATGTCGGGGACGGCTGACGGGACTGTTCGCGGGGACCCATGCTTCATTTCTTGCGGGGTCATGGCCTCCGATCCGTATAGAAGGCGGAAGGGAGTAAACCCGGTCGCCCTGCACTCAGTCGTGTTTAGTGCCCATACTGCCTCAGGTAGCAAATCGGTCCATTTGCCCTTCTTTTCATCAAGGAGCATTTTCTTGACAGCTGTGAAGATTTTCCCGTTGGCGCGTTCCACGACCCCGTTGGACTGCGGATGATAGACTGAAGCGAAGGCAAGCTTGGTGCCAATGGAGAAGCAAAAATCTTTGAAGTCTTGGTTATCAAACTGCTTGCCGTTGTCAACTGTCAGTTTGGACGGTACTCCGGAGCGGCAAACAATGTTCTGCCAGAAGAATTTTTGGGCAGTCTTTGATGTTATTGTAGAGACAGCCCGCACCTCGATCCATTTGGTGAAGTACTCGACAGCGACGAAGGCGAACTTAAGGTTCCCTTGAGCGGTGGGCAGGGACCCGACGATGTCCAGGCCCCAGCGCTGGAGAGGCCATGTATGGGCGATCAGCTTTGTATACTGCGAGGGGCTGCCCGACCGAGGAGAAAACTTCTGGCAGGCTTCGCAGGACCGGGTGACCCGATTTGCGGCACAGATCATTGTGGGCCAGTAAAAACCCTGGCGGATCACCTTAGCAGCTAGGGCCCTTGGGCCTGCGTGAGAGCCGCACGTGCCACTGTGGACTTCACGTAGGATCTGCATGCCTTCGGCTTCGGTGACGCACTTAAGCATTGGCTGACTGACCCCTTTCTTGTAGAGTTGGCCCTCAATCAGTGCGAAGTCCCGGCTTCGATGTCTGAGGTGCTTGGCCTCACTGACGTCGGTTGGATGATAGTACCCATGTAGGAACAGGGTTATTGGTGCCCGCCAGTCTTCGGTCATGATTAGGTTGACTATGCGGTGGCCCTCGCTATCATTAGTTATTTGGAGCCCTTCAGGGCTCCGGACGGCTGGCGTGCCGATGGTGTGAAAGAACACGTCGGAGGGCAAGGGCTCGCCCCTGGCGGCAGCCTTGGCCAATGCATCGGCCTCCTCGTTCTTGGCCCTATCCACATGCTGCAAGGTGAATCCCTTGAACTGTCTCTCGAGACTTCGGATGGCCGCGAGGTATTGCATGAGCGCGGGATCTTTTGTTGCAAAGTCTTTCTCGACCTGGCCGGCAACTATCTTGGAGTCTGTTTTGATGATACATGTGGTGACTCCGAGGGCCCTTAGCTTGCGGAGGCCGAGGATGACCGCTTCATACTCTGCTATATTGTTTGTGCATCTGTCGGATTCCAGAGCGAAGCTGAGGCGTGCTGCATATCTGTGTTTGACTCCGGCTGGTGAGGTGACGACTGCAGCGACGCCTGCCCCCGCATGGCACCATGCGCCGTCGCAATGGATAGTCCAAACCTTCTCTGTGGACGGGTCTGGCTGTGTTATTGGCCCAGTCCAGTCGACGACGAAGTCTGCTAGGACTTGTGACTTGATGGCTGTCCTGGGCTCGAAGCTGATGTGGTAACCGGATAGTTCGGCTGCCCACTTGGCAATCCTCACCGATGCCTCCGGGTTTCTGAAGAGTTCGCCGAGTCCTCTGTCTGAGGTGACGCGGACCTTGAATGCTTCAAAGTAATGGCGCAGTTTGCGCGAGGACATAACGACTGCGTAGGCGATCTTCTCCAGCTCTGTCATGTTGCACTTGGACGGTGTCAGTACCTCGGAGACATAGTAAACAGGGCACTGTCTGACCGCACCCTCAACTGTCTGCTCCTGCACTAGTGCCGCGCTGACCGCGTGCGGCGAAGCCGCGACATAGAGCAGTAGGGGGAGCGAGGAGTCGGGGCTTGTGAGGATGGCCAGCTCCGACAGGTACTGTTTTAGTGAGGCGAAGGCCGCTGCTTGCTCCGGTCCCCAGGCGAAGTCTTTTGCACCGCGGAGTGTTTTGAGGAAGGGGAGACTTCGCTTGGCGGACCTGGAGATGAATCTGTTGAGAGCGTCCAATCTGCTTGTCAGACGCTGGACGTCCCTGGCGGACTGCGGAGGCGACATGTCTACGATGGCCTGGATCTTGGTTGGGTTGGCCTCGATGCCGCGGTGTGACACCAGGTAGCCCAATATCTTGCCCTGGCGAACACCGAAGACGCACTTTTCCGGGTTTAGGCGGAGTCGTGCATCTCGCATGTTCGCGAATGTCTCGGCGAGGTCGGCGAGATGGTCCTCCTTATTCTTGCTGGAGATGATGATGTCGTCCACATATGTAAATATATTTCTGCCAACCTGCCCTTCGAGTACTGTTTTGGTGAGTCTGGAGAAGGTGGACCCGGCATTCTTGAGACCCTCCGGCATTCTGATGAAGCAATAAGTGCCGAAGGGTGTTATAAAGCTGGTGCTAGCCTTGTCTTCCTCCTTCATGTATATCTGGTGATAGCCGGAGAAGCAGTCGAGGAGTGACATGACCTCGCATCCAGCCGTGCTATCGACTATTTTGTCGATCCGTGGCAACGGGAAATTGTCCTTTGGGCAGGCCTTATTGAGACTGGTGAAGTCTATGCACATTCGCCATTTCCCGCTTTTTTCTGCACCATTACAACATTGGAGAGCCACGTGGGGTAAGCCACTGGCTCGATGAATTTGGCCTCTAGGAGGCGGTGCACCTCCGCCTTGGCGGCCTCTGTCTTTTCGTCGGACATTTTGCGAAGCCTTTGCTTTTTTGGTCGCACCGAAGGGTCAATTCCCAAGCCGTGCTCAATTATGGATCGGCTGACTCCGACCAGGTTGAGGGCGGACCAGGCGAAGACATCTTTATTCTTGGCCAGGCAGCAGAGAAGCTTCTCTTCTTCATGCGAGGTAAGGTCTTCGCTGATAGTGACTGTCTGCTTGGGCGTGGCCTGATCGAGGGGGACAGTCTTGGTCCCGTCTTGGCTCTGCAACTGTGCCTTGCCGTGCTGCTTATCGGTTGGGCTGGCGGGCGCAGGGACCTCGCGCTGGGTCGTGAGACAGTGCACGTTTCTTTGACCGAGCACGAAGTCCCGCTCTATGTTGCGCGCAGTCTGTTGATTGCCGAAGACTGTGATGACGCCTAACGGACCTGGTATCTTCATGCATAGGTACAGTCCGTGGATGGCAGCTTCGAACTTATTGATGGAGCCCCGACCCATGATGGCGTTGTATGGATATACCATGTCGACAATATCGAAGGTTACTTGCTCACTTCGGGCATTGGGTGCTACACCGAAGGAGAGGGGCAACTCTATTTTGCCAACGGGAAAGGTGCCCTTGCCGCCGAAGCCATACAACGGGTTGTCCGAAGGCTTGAGCAGGCTGTGGCTTATACCCATGTGGTCGAAGGCGTGGAGGAAGATGATGTCCGCCTGACTGCCGTTGTCGACTAGGACTTTGTGTAAGTCCCAGCCTGCCACGCTGCAATTGATGACCATAGCGTCGATGTGGGGGGCGCTGCGCAGGTCGACATCTCGTGCGTCGAAGGTTAGCAGTATGTGGGACCACTTTGTCTGCACGACTGGGCCAGTGACGGCGACATGGTTGATGCTGCAGTAGTGGTCCCGCTTCTGCCGCTTGGTGTCGAAGTCAGTGCTGGACCCCCCTGTTATCATGTGAATGACTCCGCGATATGGTTGATCGGCGAAGTCTTCCTGCTTTGGGGCATGGGGGATGTTTTGGTGTTGCTGGTGCGGTGGTGGGGGTGGAGGAGGTACGATTTGTACTTCCTGATGGTGTTGGTAAGCATGGTGCGGTGGATGCGGGGCGGGAGCGTGGATATATGGTGGAGGGGGTGGCTGGTAATTATGCGCGACAATTCTGGGATTGTCGGCTGGCTGCGCCCGCGCCATTCTGTCTCTGGTGGCATTCGTTTCGGGGCAGTCTTTGGTTTGGTGGGCGCAGTCTTCGCCGTGGAAAAGGCAGTAGAACCGGCGCGGCGGCTGCGTGCGCCCTCGACCCCTGCCACGAGTTCCATTTCCGCGGCCCTGGGGGGGATATTCCTGGCGGCGAGGGGGTCAGCAGCAGGCTGCTGGTTGGCGATGTTGTGCACTTGCTGCTGACTGCGGCCATCTCGACCGGAGTCTGGCTGCGGAGTCCTCGTCCACGTGCGGCTGGACTGCGGGGCATCTTTGGGTTTCCGCTGTGACTCAACCTTGCGCTGGTGGAGCTCTTCGGATTTGGCATATTTTTCAAAGAGCTGATATAGCTCCTGGAGGTTCTTGGGTGGATCTCTGATACAGTGGCTGTAGAGGACGCTAGCCCAAAGGCCACTGATGGCGTAGTGGATAGCGATCTGATCATCGACGGAGGGCAGCTGTGACTTGAGTGTTAAGAATTTGCGGTAATACTCCCGCAGAGTCTCCTTTTCCAGCTGCTTGCAAAGCGAGAGCTCGGCCAAGGCGTCGGTGTCTGGGCGGTACCCTTGGAAGTTGAGCAGGAACTTGTCCCTGAGACTTCTCCATGAATCAATGGACAGCGGAGGCAATCTGGTGAACCAGGTGAGTGCTGGGCCCTCTAGGGCGATGATGAAAGACTTCGCCATTGTGGCGTCGTCCCCTCCGGCGGATGCAACGGCGACCTGATAACTCATTATGTATTGCGCCGGGTCGGTGCTGCCGTTGTACTTGGGGTAGGTCCCTGCTCGGAAGTTAGGTGGCCAAGGCGTCACTTGCAGGTGTGGCGCCAGGGGACTTCGCTCGTCGAGGTAGTTGATCCCTTGGAATGGCGCGCCGTGCTGGAAGGTGTAGTCACGCTGGGGGAAACGCGGGTTCTCCGGCTGTGCTCGGTGTTGCAGGGGTGGGCCATGCTGCAGGCCGAGGTGGCCTTCGCGCGTGTCTCCGGTTGTGCGCGCTGCTGGAGGGGTGGTTCTTGCTGCAGGCCAAGGTGGCCTTCGCGCTCGAGGTCTTGGGCCTTCTGCTCCTCGTCGCGTATCATTTGCCGGACCTTGGCTAGTGCGGACACACGCTGGCGCTTGGCCTCCAGTATCTCTTTCTGCCTCTGGAGATTGCGGTTCTTGAGGCGCAGGGCGCGCAGCTGTAGCTGTTCTTCTGTTGAGACGCCGAGGACCTCACCGTCCTCGGTGAGGTCCGCGCCTTCCAGTGGGGCGAAGCCTGGGGGCGGCTGCGATTGTCCTTCGGGCCCGCAGGTGCGGAAGGTGTCGTCTTCGCAGGTGTGGGGAGCATTGTCTTCAGTGGGCTCTTGGTGGGTGGATTGGGTGAGGGCGAGGGCCTTGCCCTTTCTTGCGGCAAGCAGTGCTGCCTTCGCAGCCTCGTCAGCCTTCGGGTTAGCTCTCTTGGGTGCCATCGCGGGTGGTTTTGTCGTAGCACGGTGGGCGCCAAATGTTGGAACTTGCTATCAGTCGCAAGAAGGCCAACAGGGGTGAATAGTGTAGACAGTAGGGTTACGCGTGGGATGGCAAATAGCTCTGTTAACCAGGCCTCTCACGGGCACTGTGCGGGGGTATTTATAGGTAACTGAACGCCCAGCGCCTTGTGTGAAGGACGCATGTGCCCTCAGCTACCTAGGTTATCCCCAGAATATTCCCACAAAGCAGGGTTACAGACTGTAATTACAGGGATGCCTTTACAAATTAGGCCCGTAACACGCGGCGGCTACGCAGGGCCCGTTACAATGGGCCGGATCGCACGTGGGCCTCTGAGCCGGACGAGGCCGCACTGTGGTATGCCTTCGTCGTCGGTCTTCGTCTGGTGCCGATCAAGCGAAGGGTGTCCCTGCCTGCTTTGTCTCTGTCAGAGCAGCGGCTAAGCAGCGGAGACTTCGAGCGAAGGGTGGCGTTTCTGCCTTCGCTCCAACACACCTCATCCTAACGCGCGCCCTTCCGTCGACAGAGCCGAAGTGACCGCAGTCACTTCGCCGCTCCACTGACCGGCCTGATAAGAGGACAGCGCCGCCTGCGCCGCTCCGACTGCTGTGCCACTCGACAGAGTGAGGCTGACAACAGCCAAGTCTGGCCTCGGGCGCCATAGGAAGCTCCGCCTCGCCCGACCCCAGGGCTCGGACTCGGCCTCAGCCCCGGAAGACGACGAACTCCGCCTCGCCCGACCCCAGGGCTCGGACTCGGCCTCGGCCCCGGAAGACGACGAACTCTGCCTCGCCCGACCCCAGGGCTCGGACTCGGCCTCGGCCCCAGAAGACGATGAACTCCGCCTCGCCCGACCCCAGGACTCGGACTCGGCCTCGGCCCCGAAAGACGACGAACTCCGTCTCGCCCGACCCAGGGCTCGGACTCGGCCACGGCCCCGGAAGACGACGAACTCCGCCTCGCCCGACCCCAGGGCTCGGCCCTGGCCTCATCCGACGGTCTCCGCCTCGCCCGACCCAGGGGCTCGGACTCAACCTCGACCTCGGAAGACAGACTCGACCTCGACCTCGGAGGAGCCTCCGCCTCGCCCGACCCAGGGCTCGGACCGACCACGTCGCAGGAGGGGCCATCATTGCCCTACCCCTAGCTAGCTCTGGCTACGGGGAACAAGACCGGCGTCCCATCTGGCTCGCCCCGGCAAAGCAAATAATGATGGCGCCCCGCGTGCTCCATGACGACGACGGCTCTCAGCCCCCTTACGGAAGCAAGGAGACGTCAGCAAGGACTCGACAGCCCTGACAGCTGTCCTTCCGCCAGGCTCCAGCGCTCCTCCGACGGCCACGACATCTCATGAACAGGGTGCCAAAACCTCTCCGGCTGCCACGACGGCATGTACTTAGGGCACTAGCTCCTCTCTGCTAGACACGTTAGCACACTGCTACATCTCCCATTGTACACCTGGACCCTCTCCTTACGCCTATAAAAGGAAGGTCCAGGGCCCTCTTACAGAAGGTTGGCCGCGCGGGGAGGACGGGACGACGCGTGCAGGCCTCTCGCTCTCTCCCACGCGGACGCTTGTAACCCCCTACTGCAAGCGCACCCGACCCGGGCGCGGGACAAACACGAAGGCCGCAGGGTTTCCCTTTTACGCCTGTCTCCCTCTGGTTTTCCCCCTTCGCGCTCCGTCTCACGCCGACCCATCTGGGCTGGGGCACGCGGCGACAATTTACTCGTCGGTCCAGGGACCCCCCGGGGTCGAAACGCCGATAGTTGGCGCGCCAGGTAGGGGCCTGCTGCGTGTTGACGAACAGCTTCCCGTCAAGCTCCAGATGGGCAGTCTCCAGCAACCTTTCCAGCCCGGGACGGTGCTCCGTTTCGGGAGTCTTGAGTTCATGTCCCTCGATGGCGGCTACGACATGATACTCCTTCCCCCGCCGCGTGACAGCGACAATGGCGGCTGACAACCTGCCCGCCGGCGGCGGAATCGACGACATCTTCCCCACGTGGCGGAAGAACAACATTCGGGTTTGTCCCGTCGCCTCCCCCAACGATGGAGGAGGAGGCGGGGCAACCAAGGCCAAGCAGGAGACAGCACCTCGTCGGCTGTCGAGCGAGTCGACGGCGCCGGCGCCCCAATGGGGGACACGTCGGGCATCGACCTCGCGTCTGAGACGAAGACGAGCGCCGTTTCCCCGCAACACGCCAACTCCAAGCGGACGGACGACGCCAGCACGCTCGCGAAGGACTTGCTGGGCGTCACCCTCGTACCTAAGACGACGGTGCAGTCTGCCCCTGACGTGACTTTGTCACCGCCCGTCGACCAAGAGGTACCGACCGATTTCCATCTTGTGCCTTTTGGATTCAGCCTCGACCCACCAAGCGCCTTCGCTTCGGCGGACGCTTTCATAGAGGCGAGTCCAAACCCTCCGGGGTACGGTATGTGGTCACCCTGGGACCGGCTGACAGCCGTCTCGACCTACGGGCCCTCGGGTTCCGAGGAAGATGACGAGCCCGACTTTTGTTGGGATTTCTCCGGACTTGGTAACCCCAGTGCCATGCAGGACTTCATGACCGCATGCGACTACTGCCTTTCCGATTGCTCCGACGATAGCCGCAGCTTCGGCGACGAGGACTGCGGCCCAAGTCGTGAATGTTTCCACGTCGATCTAGGGGGTCCCGACGAAGGCAACCATCTTGGTATACCGGAAAACGGTGATCCCCCTAGGCCCGCGCCTCGCGTTGACATCCTTCGGGAGCTAGCTGTGGTCCCAGTCCCTGCGGGGGGTCAGGACTCACAACTCAAGCAAATCCGCGAGATGCAGGCCAGGCTCGACGAGGGAGCAGGAACACTTGAGCCGTTCCGCCGGGACATCGGGCAGGAATGGGCAGGCCAACCTCCAGCCGGAGAAGCGTGTCATCTACCCCAGGGCATCCAGCACCGCATCGCCGACGATGTCAGGGCAAGGCCGCCACTGGCTTCCAGTGGGGTCGGCCAGAACCTGGCTGCAGCGGCAATACTTCTCCGCGCGATGCCGGAGCCATCAACTACCGAAGGACGGTGTATCCAAGGAGAGCTCAAAAATCTCCTGGACGATGCCGCGGTCCGACGGGCCGAAAGCTCTGCCTCCTGAAGGCAGGGGTACCCCTCGGAGCATCGTGCCGCGACTTCCCGATTCATGCGGGAAGCCTCGGTCCACACCGGGCGCACGCGCAACACAGCGCCTGCGGCCCCGGGTCGCCTCGGCAACGAGCACCATCACCGCAACCGTCGAGCCCACCTCGACGAGAAGGTGCGCCGAGGCTACCACCCCAGGCGTGGGGGACGCTACGACAGCGGGGAGGATCGGAGTCCCTTGCCCGAACCACCCGGTCCGCAGGCTTTCAGCCGGGCCATACGACGGGCGCCGTTCCTGACACGGTTCCGAACCCTGACTACTATCACAAAGTACTCAGGGGAGACGAGGCCGGAACTGTGGCTCGCGGACTACCGGCTGGCCTGCCACCTGGGTGGAACGAACGATGACAACCTCATCATCCGCAACCTCCCCCTGTTCCTCTCCGACACCGCTCGAGCCTGGCTGGAGCATTTGCCTCCGGGGCAGATCTCCAACTGGGACGACCTGGTCCAAGCCTTCGCCGACAACTTCCAGGGCACGTACGTGCGCCCTGGGAACTCCTGGGATCTCTGAAGCTGCCGCTAGCAGTCGGGAGAGTCTCTCCGGGACTACATCCGGCGATTCTCGAAGCAGCGCACCGAGCTGCCCAACGTCACCGACTCGGATGTCATCGACGCGTTCCTCGCCGGCACCACCTGCCGCAACCTGGTGAGCAAGCTGGGTCACAAGACCCCCGCCAGGGCGAGCGAGCTGATGGACATCGCCACCAAGTTCGCCTCTGGTAAGGAGGCGGTTGAGGCCATCTTCTGGAAGGACAAGCAGCCCCAGGGCCACCAGCCGGAAGATGTCCCCGAGGCGTCCACTCAGGGCGGCACCAAGAAGAAAGGCAAGAAGAAGCCGCAAGCGAAACGCGACGCCGCCGACGCGGTCCTTGTCGCCGCCGCTGAGTACAAGAACCCTCGGAAACCTCCCAGAGGCGCCAATCTCTTCGACAAGATGCTCAAGGAGCCGTGCCCCTATCATCAGGGGCCCGTCAAGCACACCCTTGAGGAATGTGCCATGCTTTGGCGCCACTTTCATAAGGTCGGGCCACCTGCGGAAGGTGGCGGGGCCCACGACGACGCTAAGAAGGAGGATCGCAAGGCAGGAGAGTTCCCCGAGGTCCACGACTGCTTCATGATCTACGGTGGGCAAGTGGCGAACGCCTCGGCTCGGCACCGCAAGCAAGAGCATCGGGAGGTCTGCTCGGTAAAGGTGGCGGCGCTAGTCTACCTAGACTAGTCCGACAGGCCCATCACCTTCGACCAGGGCGACCACCCCAACCGCGTGCCGAGTCCGGGGAAATACCCGCTCGTTGTCGACCCCATCATCGGCAACGTCAGGCTCACCAAGGTCCTCATGGACGGAGGAAGCAGCCTCAACATTATCTACGCCGAGACCCTCGGGCTCCTGCGAATCGATCTGTTCTCGGTCCGGACAGGCGTGGCGCCTTTCCACGGGATCATCCCCGGGAAACGCGTCCAGCCCCTCGGACAACTTGATCTACCCGTCTGCTTCGGGACTCCCTCCAATTTCCGAAGGGAAACCCTCACGTTCGAGGTGGTCGGGTTCCGAGAAACCTACCATGCAGTGTTGGGGAGGCCATGCTACGCCAAGTTCATGGTCATCCCCAACTACACCTACCTCAAGCTCAAGATGCCGGGCCCCAATAGGGTCATCACCGTCGGCCCCACGTACCGACACGCGTACGAATGCGACGTGGAGTGCGTGGAGTACGTCGAGGCCCTCACCGAATCCGAGGCCCTCATCGCCGACCTGGAGAGCCTCTCCAAGGAGGCGCCAGACGTGAAGCGCCATGCCGACAACTTCGAGCCAGCGGAGACGGTTAAGTCCGTCCCTCTCGACCCCAGCAACGACGCCTCCAAGCAGATCCGGATCGGCTCCGAGCTCGATCCCAAATAGGAAGCAGTGCTCGTTGACTTTCTCTGCGCAAACGCCGACATTTTTGTGTGGAGTCCCTCGGACATGCCCGGCATACCGAGGGATGTCGCCGAGCACTCGCTGGATATCCGAGCTGGAGCCCGACCCGTGAAGCAGCCTCTGCGCCGATTCGACGAAGAAAAGCGCAGAGCCATAGGCGAGGAGATCCACAAGCTAATGGCGGCGGGGTTCATCAAAGAGGTATTCCATCCCGAATGGCTCGCCAACCCTGTGCTTGTGAGAAAGAAAGGAGGGAAATGGCGGATGTGTGTAGACTACACTGGTCTAAACAAAGCATGTCCAAAAGTTCCCTACCCTCTGCCTCACATCGATCAAATCATGGATTCCACTGCTGGGTGTGAAACCCTGTCTTTCCTCGATGCCTACTCAGGGTATCACCAAATCAGGATGAAAGAGTCCGACCAGCTCGCGATTTCTTTCATCACACCTTTCAGCATGTATTGCTATGTTACCATGCCGTTTGGTTTAAGGAATGCGAGTGCGACATACCAAAGGTGCATGAACCACGTGTTCGGCGAACACATTGGTCGAACGGTCGAGGCTTACGTCGATGACATCGTAGTCAAGACAAGGAAAGCCTCCGACCTCCTTTCCGACCTAGAAGCGACATTCCGGTGTCTCAAGGCGAAAGGCGTAAAACTCAACCCTGAGAAGTGCGTCTTCGGAGTCCCCCGAGGCATGCTCTTGGGGTTCATCGTCTCCGAGCGAGGCATCGAGGCCAACCCGGAGAAAATCGCGGCCATCACCAACATGGGGCCCATCAAGGACTTGAAAGGCGTACAGAGGGTCAGGGGTTGCCTTGCGGCTCTGAGCCATTTCATCTCGCGCCTCGGCGAAAGAGGCCTGCCTCTGTACCGCCTCTTGAGAAAGGCCGAGTGCTTCACTTGGACCCCTGAGGCCGAGGAAGCCCTCGGGAACCTGAAGGCGCTCCTCACGAACGCGCCTATCTTGGTGCCCCCCGCTGCCGGAGAAGCCCTCTTGATCTACATCGCCGCTACCACTCAGGTGGTCAGCGCCGCGATTGTGGTTGAGAGACGAGAAGAGGGGCATGCATTGCCCGTCTAGAGGCCAGTCTACTTCATCAGTGAGGTACTGTCCGAGACCAAGATCCGCTACCCACAAATTCAGAAGCTGTTGTACGCGGTGATCCTGACGCGACGAAAGTTGCGACACTACTTCGAGTCTCATCCGGTGACTGTGGTGTCATCCTTCCCCCTGGGGGAGATCATCCAGTGTCGAGAGGCCTCGGGTAGGATTGCAAAGTGGGCAGTGGAAATCATGGGCGAGGCAATCTCGTTCGCCCCTCGGAAGGCCATCAAGTCCCAAGTCTTGGCGGACTTTGTGGCTGAATGGGACAACACCCAGCTCCCAACAGCTCCGATCCAACCGGAACTCTGGACCATGTTTTTCGACGGGTCACTGATGAAGACAGGGGCAGGCGCGGGCCTGCTCTTCATCTCGCCCCTCGGGAAGCACCTACGCTACGTGCTACGCCTCCACTTCCCGGCGTCCAACAATGTGGCCGAGTACGAGGCTCTGGTCAACGGGTTGCGCATCGCCATCGAGCTAGGGGTCCGACGCCTCGACGCTCGCGGTGACTCGCAGCTCGTCATTGACCAAGTCATGAAGAACTCCCACTGCCGCGACCCGAAGATGGAAGCCTACTGCGATGAGGTTCGGCGCCTGGAGGACAAGTTCTACGGGCTCGAGCTCAACCACATCGCCCGACGATACAACGAGACTGCGGACGAGCTGGCTAAGATAGCCTCGGGGCGGACAACGGTTCCCCCGGACGTCTTCTCCCGAGACCTGCATCAACCCTCAGTCAAGACTGACGACGCCCCCGAGCCCGAGAAGGCCTCGGCCCAGCCCGAGGCACCCTCGGCCCCCGAGGGTGAGGCACTACGCGTCGAGGAGGAGCGGAGCGGGGTCACGCCTAATCGAAACTGGCAGACCCCGTACCTGCAATATCTGCACCGAGGAGAGCTACCCCTCGACCGAGCCAAAGCTCGGCGGTTGGCGCGGCGCGCCAAGTCGTTCGTCTTGCTGGGGGACGGGAAGGAGCTCTACCACCGCAGCCCCTCAGGCATCCTCCAGCGATGCATATCCATCACCGAAGGCCAGGAGCTCTTGCAAGAAATACACTCGGGGGCTTGCGGTCATCACGCAGCGCCCCGAGCCCTTGTCGGAAACGCCTTCCGACAAGGTTTCTACTGGCCGACCACGGTGGCCGACGCCACTAGAATTGTCCGCACCTGCCAGGGGTGCCAATTCTACGCAAGGCAGACCCACCTGCCCGCTCAGGCTCTACAGACCATACCCATCACTTGGCCGTTTGCTGTGTGGGGTCTGGACCTCGTCGGCTCCTTGCAGAAGGCACCCGGGGGCTACACGCACCTGCTGGTCGCCATCGACAAATTCTCCAAGTGGATCGAGGTCCGACCCCTAACCAACATCAGATCCGAACAGGCGGTGGCGTTCTTCACCAACATCATCCATCGCTTTGGGGTCCCAAACTCCATCATCACCGACAACGGCACCCAGTTCACTGGCAGAAAGTTCATGGACTTCTGCGAGGATCACCACATCCGGGTGGACTGGGCCGCCGTGGCTCACCCCATGACGAATGGGCAGGTAGAGCGTGCCAACGACATGATTCTGCAAGGACTCAAGCCACGGATCTACAACGACCTCAACAAGTTCGGCAAGCGATGGATGAAGGAGCTCCCCTCGGTGGTCTGGAGTCTGAGGGCAACGCCGAGCCGAGCCACGGGCTTCACACCGTTCTTTCTTGTCTATGGGGCCGAGGCCATCTTGCCCACAGACTTAGAATACGGTTCCCCGAGGACGAGGGCCTATGACGACCAAAGCAATCGAGCTAACCGAGAAGACTCACTGGACCAGCTGGAAGAGGCTCGGGACATGGCCTTACTACACTCGGCGCGGTATCAGCAGTCCCTGCGACGCTACCACGCCCGAGGGGTTCGGTCCCGAGACCTCCAGGTGGGTGACTTGGTGCTTCGGCTGCGACAAGATGCCCGAGGGTGGCACAAGCTCACGCCTCCCTGGGAAGGGTCGTTCGTCATCGCCAAAGTTCTGAAGCCCGGAACGTACAAGCTGGCCAACAGTCAAGGCGAGGTCTACAGCAACGCCTGGAACATCCGACAGCTCCGCCGCTTCTACCCTTAAGATGCTTTCAAGTCGTTCATACACCTCGTTCACACACAAAGTCTAACCATCAAGGAAGGGTCAACCTTGCCTCGGCAAAGCCCGACCCTCCCTCGGGGGCTAGAAGGGGGAAACCCCTTTCGCGTCAAAATTTTCCTCGGAAAAGATCTTTTCTGCCAGAACGTCTTTCGTGCTTTTCGACTACTTCGAAAGTGGGATCCTGAAAACGACGGAGTACACGTAAGCAGCCAAGGCTGACCGAGCCGAGGGACTCCTACGCCTCCAGGATACGGATACCTCACTCATCACCTTCTGCGATAAGTAACTCACGCTCGGATAAGTGATTCCGCGGAGTGAACAAGTCTTCACGCTCGAAAACTCTTCTGCCGAAACGATTTTTCGGGCCTTCTCAACTATATCGATGGCCGAATCCTACGGACGAGTAAGAGTACACGTAAGCGGCAAGGCCGACCGAGCGGAGGGACTCCTACGCCTCCGGGATACGGATACCTCACTCATCACCTTCCGTGAAAAGTAACTCTCGCTCGGACAAACAATTCTGTTACCGACAAATAAGTCCAGATACTCAAAACAAGAGGAAAAGAAACGCAACTTTACAACACGACGACAGTATGTTTGGGCCTCGGCGGCCGTAGAAAACATACGCACACTACAAGATAAACCAATCCTGCAGGCTTGGACCTTGACAGTTGGAGGGAGTAGCAGCACCCTCGGCGTCAACTACACCTTCGGCAAAGCCCGATCGAGCCTCGGACGGCAACGCGGTCGGAGGATCTCTACTCCGAAGGACGACATCAGCACCACGCCTGGGCCATCGCCGCCAGGGTCTTCTCCAGGAATCTGGCCCGAGCAGACAGCTCGGCCGGCCACCCCAAAGCCTCAGCCAGCTGTCCCCCAAGGACATCAGCCCGGCTCGTGGCCTCAGCAACTCGACTCCGGCGTCGGTCCCGCCAGTGGACGGCCCGGCCAGGCTCCGGCCGACGAAGTCTTCTTTTCGAGCCAACTCTGCCTCTATCCATGCTGGCACCGCTGCCTCCGGCTTCGGCTCATCGAAGAGCGGCCGAGGGTTTCCTTTAACCAAGCAAGAGAAGCCTCGGGCGGCGAGGCCGACCGAGCCGAGGGACTCCTACGCCTCCGGGATACGGATACCTCACTCGTCACCTTCGCACGAGGCAACTCACACTTGGTTAAGCAGTTCAGTTAGCCGACAGGCGAGTCCTAGTGCTCGAAATGAGGAAAAAACATGGCTCCGTGCCAAAAATACATACATGTTCAGGCCCCGACAGCCATGATGAACAAGACACCGGCACTCAAGGTGCCATTACAAACGGAACTCTGGTTCCACCTCCGCAGGTACGAACAACCCCCACGATTGGAGGGCCTACGGAGCAACAGAAGGCCGACGGATGGCCCGCCACCGCCCACTCCAGCAGCAGCGACAATGACTTCTGCTCCGAGCGGCCGAACAGCAGCAGCGATGACCTCAGGGCAGATGCTGCTGTTGTAAGGCCCTCACCCACGTCCCCGCTCGAGGGACGAGGACGAGCAGAAGGCCATAGAGTTGGAGGACAGTCCGCAGTCCGCGGGCGGCACCGACTATCTCGTCGGTGGAGAAACCTCTTCCGGCTGCCGCGACGGAAGGTGGCACCAGAAGCAGCGCCGAAGCCGCTCAGACCAGAGAGCCGGACACGCGGCAGCTGCCAGCGCCACGAACGGCGAACGCCCTTCCCCCCGATCGCTGAGGGAAGGAGCGGTCCGCTGCCCGTGTGGAGACCGACCCCAACTCGGCGCACTCCCCTCCCCAGCACTGATGATGAACATCCTTGAAGTTGAGGGAGGGGCAGAGGCCGCAGCCCGGCTTGCTTCTCCCCACCCAGGAGCTGGTGGTCACCGTCTTGGGTGACCACCGGCGAGGGGATGCGGCCGGGCTGCCTGATGAAAATCCTTGAAGCCGAACGATGGCTGAAAGGTACCAACTTCCGCGAAGTTGCGTTCCTCCAATGACAAGGCGTAAGGACTACGAGTGTTCCCCATCCGGGGGCTCGGAAGGTGGAAAGACGCGACGCATGAGGGGAGTGCAAAGACATGGCTGCCTTTCAAGGGGGTCACCCTCCTTTTAAAGGCAACTCTCCCCACTTGCGTCCTCAGCCATCGCGGGCTGAGTCTTCTCCAACACGCTCCAAGGTCCTCACCCTACGACACGGGGGCTGAGTCCCGCGCGTCATGCAAGCTGGCCCAGGGCAGAAGAAGCCAAACCGCCACGCGCGGTGCACGCAACTGCCCGGCGGTTACGAGCATTCCTCCACTTTCGCCCAGACCAGCGGGTGAAAGGACGGACCGCCATGCAGGCGGCATGCAACCGCACCAAGTGGGCGCACCCTTTCGACTCCAACGCGTCCAGCATGGAGGCCCAGGCCCACACGTCATGTAACCGACGCGCCGGTTGCTACGTGCAAGAAACTGCACCGCCACTTGCGCCGCTACCGTGCCTCCTCGACTGCGGAACCAGTACCACGACTCGAGGCAACCCCGCGCATGACCCAACAGAGCCAACCAGGCACATCGGTCACGGGTCAGTCAGCCGCTGGAGAAGGCGCGACGGTCGATACAGCCAGAAATGGGCCGGCAGTAATGGCGGTGGCAGGCGGGCGGAAGCAGCGGTCAAGTCGTCAACCAAGCTCACATCCCCTCCTGGGACAGCGAGAGAACCCTCTCCCACAGCGTGAAGACAGCGCGCCCGTGTTCCATTCCTCTAACGGCGCGCGCACGCGCAACGACTGCCCCGTGAACCACTCGTCCCGTCGCATTAACTCTGCGGCAGGACGAGCGGCACCTTTGGCGGGCGAAGCAGGCGACGCTTCACCTCCGCCATAATGACCGCGTCAAAAAAGGTGCGCCACGTCATTCGATTCCGTATCCTTTTCCTCTTCCTCTTTATCTCTCTTACAACAGGGACCGGGAAAGGGGATACCCCGAAAGGGATCCTTCTCCGTGAAGGAAACGGGCCCCGAGCCCCCCTACTGATCAGAGGTTCGAAGGCTGGCCCCTCGGAGGGGTTCAACAGCCACCTCAGAGCGCTCGGGCTTCGCACCCACTACTGGTCAGAGGTTCGAAGGCCGGCCCCTCGGAAGGGTTCAACGGCCGCCTCAGGCCACTCGGGCTCCGCGCCCACTACTGATCAGGGGTTCGTAGGCTGGCCCTCGAAGGGTTCGACAGCCGCCTCAGACGCACAGCGAGGGATGACCCTGGGTTCGTTCGATACATAACCAAGGCTCGGGCTACGCTCCCGAGGTACCCTAGGACATTTCTGAGACCAACGGGAACGATTTTGTAACGGAATCCCATCAGAGGGAGGCATCGAGCCCTCGGACCCCGTAAAAAGGGGACCGGGTCCGGCAAATCACCCGCAGGTACTTTTGGAGCGCGCCTCCGGGCCACTAGCCGACCCCTAACAAACGGGGCATGGGCGTCCACTCGGATTACCCGTTAGCAGCTCACTGGAGACACCATGTTCGGCGCCCTCCAAGGGCAACATGGCGCTTTTCCCCCCTCCTCCTTGCGGAAAGGCAACACAGGGGCATATGTAAAAAAGTCGAGTTTGTCCTTGACCGTCCTCCCGCTCTGTGCGGAGGCTCGGGGGCTGCTCTCGCAAACCCGGATCCGGCCAAACCGTTGACAGCGTCAACATACCAGCCCAAGAACTTGGGACCCGACTGTGCACCCGGGCTACGGCCAGCTCGCATGAGGGAACAACCAGATCGGCCAAAGCATCACGAAACGCATTAAGACCTCGAAGGAGTCAAACCACTCCTCCGAGGCCTCAGGGGCTACACCCGGCGGGTGCGCTCGCGCGCACCCATTGGAACAAAACGCAACCGAGAAAGGCCGGTCCCCTTGCAAAAAAAGTGCGACAAAAGCCTCCAAGTGAGTATCAACACTCCCTTCGAGGCTCGGGGGCTACTGTCGGGGACCATAATTAGGGGTACCCCCAAGACTCCTAATCTCAGCTGATAACCCCCATCAGCACAAAGCTGCAAAGGCCTGATGGGTGCGATTAAGTCAAGGCTCGGTCCACTCAAGGGACACGATCTCGCCTCGCTAGAGCCCAACCTCGGGCAAGGGCAGCCGACCCCAGAGGATTTATGTCTCGCCCGAGGGCCCCCTCAAACAACGGACACACCTTCGGCTCGCCCGAGGCCCAGCGTTCGCCAAGAAGCAACCTTGGCCAAATCGCCACGCCGACCGACCATATCGCAGGAGCATTTAATGCAAGGATGGCATGGCACCTCATCCTGACGCGTGCCCTTCAGTCGACAGAGCCGAAGTGACCGCAGTCACTTCGCCGCTCCACTGACCGGCCTGACAAGAGGACAGCGCCGCCTGCGCCGCTCCGACTGCTGTGCCACTCGACAGAGTGAGGCTGACAGCAGCCAAGTCCGGCCTCGGGCGCCATAGGAAGCTCCGCCTCGCCCGACCCTAGGGCTCGGACTCGGCCTCGGCCTCGGAAGACGACGAACTCCGCCTCGCCCGAGCCCAGGGCTCAGACTCGGCCTCGGCCCCGGAAGACGACGAACTCCGCCTCGCCCGACCCCAGGGCTCGGACTCGGCCTCGGCCCCGGAAGACGACGAACTCCGCCTCGCCCGACCCCAGGGCTCGGACTCGGCCTCGGCCCCGGAAGACGACGAACTCCGCCTCGCCCGACCCTAGGGCTCGGACTTGGCCTCGGCCCCGGAAGACGACGAACTCCGCCTCGCCCGACCCCAGGGCTCGGACTCGGCCACGGCCCCGGAAGACGACGAACTCCGCCTCGCCCGACCCTAGGGCTCAGCCCTGGCCTCAGCCGACGGTCTCCGCCTCGCCCGACCCAGGGGCTCGGACTCGACCTCGACCTCGGAAGACAGACTCGACCTTGACCTCGGAGGAGCCTCCGCCTCGCCCGACCCAGGGCTCGGACCGACCACGTCGCAGGAGGGGCCATCATTGCCCTACCCCTAGCTAGCTCTAGCTACGGGGAACAAGACCGGCGTCCCATCTGGCTCGCCCCGGCAAAGCAAATAATGATGGCGCCCCACGTGCTCCATGACGACGGCGGCTCTCAGCCCCCTTACGGAAGCAAGGAGACGTCAGCAAGGACTCGACAGCCCCGACAGCTGTCCTTCCGCCAGGCTCCAGCGCTCCTCCGACGGCCACGACATCTCATGAACAGGGTGCCAAAACCTCTCCGGCTGCCACAATGACATGTACTTAGGGCACTAGCTCCTCTCTGCTAGACACGTTAGCACACTGCTACATCTCCCATTGTACACCTGGACCCTCTCCTTACGCCTATAAAAGGAAGGTCCAGGGCCCTCTTACAGAAGGTTGGCCGCACGGGGAGGACGGGACAGCGCGTGCAGGCCTCTCGCTCCCTCCCACGCGGACGCTTGTAACCCCCTACTGCAAGCGCACCCGACCCGGGCGCGGGACAAACACGAAGGCCGCAGGGTTTCCCCTTTTACGCCTGTCTCCCTCTGGTTTTCCCCCCTTCGCGCTCCGTCTCGCGCCGACCCATCTGGGCTGGGGCACGCGGCGACAATTTACTCGTCGGTCCAGGGACCCCCCGGGGTCGAAACGCTGACACCGCTTGTGTGCTCTCTCCCTATATATCTAGCGGTATACTACCAATGTCGCCTCTAGATGCTCAGGTCTTCGTCGTGTCCTTCTCTAGCAACGAACATGTATGTCCGCCTCTTCCATTCCCCTCCTGCTCTACGAAACTTTGGAAGTGGGGGAGGCGAGGGATGGGGGTCTCTGATTTGCTGCCTATGGTACCTGTGCGTTAATGGAAAATATTATGCGAAAAGCGGAGACAATCAATAAAAAATCTTGAGTTTTTTTGTTGAATAATTTACGTGGGTATTGTGTGAGCCGTTGCAACGCACGGGTAACCGACTAGTATGCTTAAAGCACCAGTTTCAACGATCGTCCTGCGTCATCTTTTTACAAAAAAAAATCCTTACATTTCTTCCAAATCAACTCAGCGTAAAATATTTCAATGGTCGTTTTGCGTCATCTTTTTACAAAAGATCCTTACATTTCTTCCAAATCAACTCAGCGTAAAATATTAAAAAGCAGTGCAGGAGATGGGGTTTGAACCCACACCCTTATAGAAGAAGGGTGGGAGACACTAGGCGAAACTGTCTAACCAGTAGAACATCATGCTTAGGTATTTATAATATTGAATATTAATTATATATATGTATATATATGATTTTTTGTAAAATAAAAAAATCGTGTCGGGACGGGCCGAGGCTACGGCCCAAGCACCGCACGACGCTCATGCCAGGTTGGCCCAGGCACTATTAAATGGGACATGCCTCGGGCCGGCTCGCCAAGCACGACCCATTTGGCCATCTATACCTACGCACGATAATGATGGTCCTCGCCTTAGTTGCCACCAACTCGTTCGTCATTCTACTTCTTTTCTCTCTCCTCTCATGCCTCCACCTCCGCGCCACCCCATTCTCGGCATAGGGCGTAGGAGCATGCGCCTCCTCCCTGTATTCGTCCGACACCAGCCCTGACACCAACTCGTGCAGTGGCTATTGCATGTCCATGAGGACGTTTCACATCAAGCGTGCACCATCATTTTCGCCGTCGTCGGACATCCCGTTCGTCTTCCCGGCCTTTGTCCTGTTCTGTCTCCCCAACCTGCTACCCACGCCCACTGTCGCAACCGTGAGCCGATCGACACTCGTCGATGCGGGTACAGCGTGAGTCGGTCATGCTCCTGGCCTTACTCCGTGTGTGTCGTCGAGGAGGACATGGTGGCGCCTGCCACGCTTAGGTTATCTTGGCAATGAGGAGTCCAGGTCTGAGATATTGGACAACCAAGGCCCATAGCGTGGCAGCAGTCGACATATGCTACGGAGTTGGTGGTGGTGTTGTGTCGCTTCGGTGGGTCCAGGGCTAGGAAGACACTCGCATTCTCTCGCCCTTCTCGGATTGACGCCTAGTGTGGGTGCCTCTCGGTTTGGAGTTGCTCCAGCTGGTCTTCTTTCTCCGCTTGTGTGCTCTCTCTCTATATATCTAGTGGTATACTACCTATGTCTGAGAGCACCTAGAGGGGGGTGAATAGGTGATCCTGTAAAAACTTAAAGCCACAAAACTTGATTAAGAGTTAGCACAATGAAATCAAGTGGCTAAAGGAGAGCTCTTGTGAAACACAATAGACACAGTGAGAACAAGCACAAGAGACACGAGGATTTATCCCGTGGTTCGGCCAAGTATAACACTTGCCTATTCCACGTTGTGGCGTCCCAATGGACGAGAGTTGCACTCAACTCCTCTCAAGTGATCCAATGATCAACTTGAATACCACGATGTTCTTCTTTCTTTTACTATATCCCGTTTGCGAGGAATCTCCACAACTTGGAGCCTCTCGCCCTTACAAATGATGATCACAAAGAAGCACGGATGTAAGGGAGGGAAAAGCAACACACACAAGTCTCAAAAGCAACAGCTCAAATACGCACACTAGTCACAACTTGAGCTCTAAGTTCACACACGGAGTTCTCAACTCAAGAGGAGCTCAAATTGCTATCACAAAGAATCAAACGCGCTAGAATGAAGACTTGGTGCTTAGAGATGATCAAAGAATGCTTGGTGTATTCTTCCATGCGTCTAGGGGTCCCTTTTATAGCCCCAAGGCAGCTAGGAGCCGTTGAGAGCAATCTAGGAAGGCAATTCTTGCCTTCTGTCGGGTGGCGCACCGGACAGTCCGGTGCCCCACCGGACACTGTCCGGTGCTGATTTCTTTCCTATTCTGGCGCAGCCGACCATTGAAGATTTGGAGCCGTTGGCGCACCGGACACTGTCCGGTGCACACCGGACAGTCCGGTGCCCCCATTAGACCGTTGGCCCGGCCACGCGTCACGCGCGGATTGCGCGACCGACCGTTGGCTCGACCGACCGTTGGCTCACCGGACAGTCCGGTGCACCACCGGACAGTCCGGTGAATTATAGTCGTACGCCGCCGACGAATTCCCAAGAGCAGGCTTTTCACCAGAGCCAACCTGGCGCACCAGACACCGTCCGGTGCACCACCGGACAGTCCGGTGCACCTAGACTGAGCAACAACTCTTTTTCCTTTTGTCTTTTCTCTGATTCTAGCACTTAGACAAATATGTTAGTACACAAAAACCAATGTACTAAGTCTAGAATCATACCTTTGTGTTGATTTTGCACTTCTTCCACCATTTGGCATAGTTTCACACTTAAACCATTTGTGTTGGCACTTGATCACCAAAATACTTAGAAATGGCCCAAGGTCATATTTCCCTTTCAATGTCGCCTCTAGATGCTTAGGTCTTCGTCGTGTCCTTCTCCAGCAACGAATAGGTATGTCCGCCTCTTCCATTCCCCTCCTGCTCTATGAAACCTTGGAAGTGGGGGAGGCGAGGGATGGAGGTCTCTGATTTGTTGCCTATGGTACCTGTCGGCGTTTTGACCCCGGGGGTCCCTGGACCGACGAGTAAATTTGTCGCTGCGTGTCCCAGCCTAGATGGGTTGGCGCGAGATGGAACACAAGGGAGAAATGTGGCTCGTGTTATCTCGCACTAGGGGGTGTGCTCGTAGTAGGGGTTACAAGCGTTTGCGAGAGAGAGAGAGTGAGCATGTTCATTAGCTCGTTCCCCCGCGCGACCTCCCGCATGAAGGCCCTGGACCTCCCTTTTATAGATGCAAGGAGAGGGTCCAGATGTACAGTGGGGGTGTAGCTAGGCGCTAACGTGTCTGGCAGGGAAGTGCCTAAGCCCTGTGTACATGCCAACGTGGCTGTCGGAGAAGTGTTTGAGCCCTGCGTAGGCGATAACGTGGCCGTCGGAGAAGTGCTTGAGCCATGTAGAAGCACAGCTGTCGGTGCTGCTGGGATCTTGCTGACGTCGCCTTGCTTCCATAGGGGGCTGAGAACCACCATCGTCATGGACGCACGCGGGGAGCCATCATTACTTGTTACCGGGGCGAGCCAGATGGGACGCCGGTCTTGTTCCCCCGTAGCTTGAGCTAGCTAGGGGTAGGGTAATGATGTATCCCCCGTGGCGCGGTTGGTCCGAGCCCAAGGTCGGGCGAGGCAGAGACTTCTCCTGAGGCCGAGGCCGGGGTCGAGTGAGGACGCGATTTCTCTCGAGGCTGAGGTTGAGGCCGAGCCCTGGGGTCGGGCGAGGCGGAGACCACCTTCTGAGGCCGAGGTTGAGGCCGAGCCTTGGGGTCGGGCGAGGCGGAGACCTCCTTCCGAGGCTGAGGCCTAAAGTCGGGTGAGGCGAAGCTTCCTGTTGCGCCCGAGGCTGAACTTGGCCGTTGTCGGCCTCACCCTGGTGGGTGGCACAGCAGTTGGAGCGGGGCGAGCGGCGCTGTTTTCCTGTCAGGTCGGTCAGCGAAAGGGTGAAGTGACTACGATCACTTCGACCTTACCGACTAAGGCACGTGTGTCAGGATAAGGTGTCAGGCGATCCTCGCATTGAATGCGCCTGCGATACGGTCAGTTGGAGAGGCGATTTGGCCAAGGTTGCTTCTCGACGAAGCCTGCTCGAGTTGGGCCTTGGGCGTGTCGAGGGTGCGCCCACTACCTGAGGAGGCCCTCGAGCGAGACATAACTTCGTCCGGGACTACAGTTCCCGCCCGAGGCTGGGCTCGGGTGAGGCGAGATCGCGTCCCTTGGGTAGATGAAGCCTTGACCTGAATCGTGCCCATCAGTCTCTGCAGCTTGTGCTGATGGTGGTTACCAGCCATGTTTAGGAGTGTTGGGGGTACCCCTAATTACGGTACCCGACAGTAGCCCCCGAGCCTCGAAGGGAGTGTTGGTACTCGCTTGGAGGCTTTGCTGCACTTTTTTGCGAGGGGACCGACCTTTCTCGATTATACTTTGTTCCGGTGGGTGCGCGCGAGCGCACCCACCGGGTGTAGCCCCCGAGGCCTCGGAGGAGTGGTTTGACTCCTCTGAGGTCTTAATGTCTTTTGTGATGCCCTGGCCGGCCTGGTTGTTCCCTCATGCGACCTGATTGTAGCCCGGGTGCATGGTCAGGTTCCGAGTTCTTAGGCTGGTTTGTTGACGCTGTCAACGGTTTGGCCGTAGCCGGGTTACGAGAGCAGCCCCCGAGCCTCTGCACGGAGCGAGAGGACGATCAAGGACTGTCTCGACTTTTATTATACGCCCCTTCGTCGCCTTTCCGCAAGGAGGAAGGGGGGAAAGCGCCATGTTGCCCTCGGAGGGCGTCGAACATGGTGTCTCCAGTGAGTTGCTAACGGGTGATCCGAGTGGACGCCTGTGCCCCGTTCGATAAGGGTTGGCTAGTGGCCCAGAGGCGCGCTCCAAAAGTACCTGCAGGTGATTTGCCGGACCCGGACCCGTTTGATAGGGTCCGAGGGCTCGATGCCTCCCTCTGGTGGGATTCCGTTACAAAATCGCTCCTGCTGGTCTCGGAAATGTTCTAGGGTACCTCGGGAGCATAGCCCGAGCCTCAGCCATGTAACGAACGTACCCAGAGTCATCCCTCACTCTGCATGCTCTGGGGCGGCTATTGAACCCTTTCGAGGGGCCAACCTTCGAACCCCTGATCAGTAGTGGGCGTGGAGCCCGAGTGCTCTGAGGCGGCTGTCGAACCCTTCTGAGGGGCCAGCCTTCGAACCCCTGATCAGTAGGAGGGCTCGGGGCCCGCTTCCTTCATGGAGAAGGATCCCTTTCGAAATATCCCCTTTCCCGGTCCCTGTAGCAAGAGACAGAAAGGGGAAGAGGAAAAGGATATGAATTTAAATGGTGTGGCGCACCTTTTTTGACGCGGTCATCATGGCGGAGGTGAAACGACGCCCGCTTCGCCTGCCAAAGGTGTTGCTTGCCCTGCCGAGGAGTTAATGCGACGGGACGGGCGATTCACGGGGCGGCCGTTGCGCGTGCCCGAGTCGTTCGAGGAACGGGTGTTTCGCCTTCGAGTTTGAATTTCGCGGCGGGTTCGGGTGAAGTTTTGAATGGATCTCGCCTGGGCCTTTATATACCCGGAAGAGGGGCCGGTGGTGGTTCTTTACTCTGCCATTTGCGCTTGCCTTCTGCTTTGGTTTCCGCAACTGTCGGGTACCATAATTAGGGGTACCCCCAACACTCCTAAACTCGACTGGTAATCACCATCAGCGCAAACTGCAGAGACTGATGGGCGCAATTCAGGTCAAGGCTTCGTCTACTTAAGGGATGCAATCTCGCCTCGCCCGAGACCAGCCTCGGGCGAGAACAGTAGTCCCAGTCGAATTCACGCCTCGCCCGAGGGCCTCCTCGGCAACGGGCGCACCCTTGACACGCCCAAAGCCCAGCTCGGGCTGACTTCATTGTGAAGCAACCTTGGCCAAATCACCTCACCAACCGACCGTATCGCAGGCGCATTCAATGCAAGGATCGCCTGGCGCCTTATCCTGACACGCGTGCCTCAGTCGGCAAGGTCGAAGTGACCGCAGTCACTTTGCCCTCCCACTGACTGACCTGACAGGAAAACAGCGCCACTCACCCTTCTCCGACTGCTGTGCCACCCGCCAGGGTGAGGCTGACAGCAGCTGAGTCCAGCCTCAGGCGCCACAGGAAGCTCCGCCTCGCCCGACCTTGGGCCTCGGCCTCAGGAGAAGTCTCCGCCTCGCCCGACCCCAGGTCCCAGCCTCAACCTCGACCTCGGGAGAAATCGCGTCCTCGCCCGACCCCGACCTTGGCCTCAGGAGGAGTCTCCGCCTCGCCCGACCTTGGGCTCGGACCGACCACGCCGCAGGGGGTACATCATTACCCTACCCCTTGCTAGCTCAGGCTACGGGGGAACAAGACCGGCGTCCCATCCAGGCTCGCCCCAGTAACAAGTAATGATGGCTCCCCGTGTGCGTCCATGACGACGGTGGCTCTCAGCCCCTTACGGAAGCAAGGAGACGTCAGCAAGGTCCCAACAGCCCCGACAGCTGTGCTTCTACAGGGCTCAAACGCTCCTCCGACGGCCATGACACCGCGTACACAGGGCTCTAGCACCTCTCCGACAGCCACGTTGGCATGTACATAGGGCTCTGGCTCCTCTCTGCTGGACACGTTAGCATATTGCTACACCCCCATTGTACACCTAGACCCTCTCCTTGCATCTATAAAAGGAAGGGCCAGGGCCCTCATACAGTGGGTGGTCGCGCGGGAGGACGGGCTGACGAACCGGCTCACGCTCTCTCTCCCTCCCTCGCGAACGCTTGTAACCCCTACTGCAAGTGCACCCACTCTGGCGCAGAATAACAGGAGTCGCGGTTTTCCCCCCTTGTGTTCCGTCTCGCGCCAACCCATCTGGGCTGGGGCACGCAGCGACAATTTTACTCGTCGGTCCAGGGACCCCCGGGGTCGAAACGCCGATAGTTGGCGTGCCAGGTAGGGGCGTCCTGCGTGTTGATGAACAACTTCCCGTCGAGTTCCAGATGGGCAGTCTCCAGCAACCTCTTCAGCTCGGGACGCTGCTCCGTTTCAGGAGTCTCGAGTTCATGTCCCTCGATGGCAGCTACGACATGGTACTCCTTCCTCCGCAGCGCGGCAGCGACAACGACGGCAGTCAGCTCGCCCGGCGGCGGCGGACTCGGCGATGTCTTCCCCCCATGGCGGAAGAGCAGCATCCGGGTTTGTCCCGTCGCCTTCCTCGCCGCAGGAGGAGGAGGCGGGGCAACCGTGGCCAAGCAGGAGGCGGCACCTCGTTGGCTGTCGAGCGAGTCGACGACGCCGGCACCCCAGCGGGGGACATGTCGGGCGTTGACCTCGCGCCTGAGACGACGACGAGCATCGTTTTCCCCGCAACACGCCAACCCCAAGTGGACAGATGATGCCAGCACACTCGCGGAGGGTCTGCTGGGCGTTAGCCTCGTACCTGAGATAACGGTGCAGTCCGTCCCCGACGTGACTTCGTCACCGTCCATCGATCGAGAGGTACCGTCCATTTTCCACCCTGTACCTTTTAGATTTAGCTTCAATCCACCAAGCGATCCCGCTTCAGTGAGCGCTTTCATAAAGGCATATCCTAACCTTCCGGGGTACCATATGTGGTCAACCTGGGACCGACTGATGGCCGTCTCGACGTACGGGCCCCCGGGTTTCGAGGAAGACGACGAGCCCGACTCTGGTCGGGATTTCTCCGGGCTCGGTAATCCTAGCGCCATGCGAGACTTCATGACTGCATGCGACTACTGCCTCTCCGATTGCTCCGATGATGGCCACAACCTTGATGACGAAGGTTGTGGCCCAAGTCGCGAATGTTTCCACGTCGATCTAGGGGGTCACGACGAAGGCAACCACCTTGGTATGCCGGAGGACGATGATCCCCCTGGGCCTGCGCCTCGCGTTGACATCCTGCGGGAGCTAGCTGTGGTCCTAGTCTCTGCGGGGGGTCAGGACACACAGCTCGAGCAAATCCGCGAGATGCAGGCCAAGCTCGACGAGGAAGCAGGACAACTTGTGCAACTCCGGCAAAACATCGAGCAGGAGTGGGCAGGCCGAGCACTAGCCGGAGAAGCGCGTCATCGGCCCCAGGACGTTCAGTGCCGTATCACTGACGATGCCAGGGCAAAGCTGCCCCCGGCTTCCAGTGGGGTCGGCCAGAACCTGGCTGCAGCGGCAATACTACTCCGAGCGATGCCGGAACCATCCACTACCGAGGGGCAGCGTATCCAGGGAGAACTCAAGAATCTCCTAGAGGATGCCGCGGTCCGACGGGCCGAGAGCTCTGCCTCCCGAAGGCAAGGGTACCCCCCGGAGCATCGCGCCGCGACTTCCCAATTCATGCGGGAAGCCTCGGTCCACACCGGGCGCACACAGGACGCGACGCCTGCGGCCCCGGGTCGCCTCGGCAACGAGCACCGCCGCCACGACCGTCGAGCCCGCCTCAACAAAAAGGTGCGCTGAGGCTACCACCCCAGGCGTGGGAGACGCTACGACAGTGGGGAGGATCGGAGCCCCTCGCCCGAACCACCTGGTCCGCAAGCCTTCAGCCGGGCCATACGACGGGCGCCGTTCCCGACCCGGTTCCGAGCCCCGACTACCATCACCAAGTACTCGGGGGAAACAAGGCCGGAACTGTGGCTTGCGGACTACCGGTTGGCCTGCCAGCTAGGTGGGACGGACGATGACAACCTCATCATCCGCAACCTCCCCCTGTTCCTCTCCGATGCCGCCCGAGCCTGGCTAGAGCATCTGCCTCCTGCGCAGATTTCCAACTGGGACGATCTGGTCAAAGCCTTCGCTGGAAACTTCCAGGGCACGTACGTGCGCCCTAGGAACTCCTGGGATCTCTGAAGCTGCCGCCAGCAGCCAGGGGAATCCCTGCGGGACTACATCCGGTGGTTTTCGAAGCAGCGCACCGAGCTTCCCAACATCACCGACTCGAATGTCATCGGCGTGTTCCTCACCGGCACCACTTGTTGTGACCTGGTGAGCAAGCTGGGTCGCAAGACTCCCACCAGGGTGAGCGAGTTGATGGACATCGCCACCAAGTTCGCCTCTGGTCAGGAGGCGGTCGAGGCCATCTTCTGGAAGGACAAGCAGCCTCAGGGACGCCAGCAGGAAGATGTCCCTAAGGCGTCCGCCCAGCGCAGCACGAAGAAGAAAGGCAAGAAGAAGTCGCAAGCGAAACGCGACGCCGCCGACGCAGATCTTATCGCAGCCGCCGAGCACAGGAACCTTCGGAAGCCTCCCGAGGGGCCAACCTGTTCGACAAGATGCTCAAGGAGTCATGCCCCTGTCATCAGGGTCCCGTCAAGCACACCCTTGAGGAATGCGTCATGCTTCAGCGCTACTTCCATAAGGCCGGCCCCCCGGCGGAAGGTGGCAAAGGCCATGACAACGACAAGAAGGAGGGCAACAAGGCAGAGGAGTTCCCCGAGGTCCATGACTGTTTCATGATCTATGGTGGGCAAGTGGCGAATGCCTCGGCTCGGCACCGCAAGCAGGAGCACCGGGAGGTCTGCTTGGTGAAGGTGGCGACGCCAGTCTACCTAGACTGGTCCGACAAGCCCATCACCTTCGACCAAGGCGACCACCCCGACCGCGTGCCGAGCCCAGGAAAGTACCCGCTCGTTGTCGACCCCGTCATCGGCAACGTCAGGCTCACCAAGGTCCTCATGGACGGAGGCAGCAGCCTCAACATCATCTACGCCGAGACCCTCGGGCTCTTGTAGATCGATCTGTCCACGATCCGGGCTGGTGCGGCGCCCTTTCACGGGATCATCCCCGGGAAGCGCGTCCAGCCCCTTGGACAACTCGATCTGCCCGTCTGCTTCGGGACTCCCTCTAACTTCCAAAGGAAAACCCTCACATTCGAGGTGGTCGGGTTCCGAGGAACCTACCACGCGGTGCTGGGGAGACCATGCTACGCCAAGTTCATGGCCGTCCCCAACTACACCTACCTCAAGCTCAAGATGTCGGGCCCCAACGGGGTCATCACCGTCGGATCCACATACCGACACGCGTACGAATGCGACTTGGAGTGTGTGGAGTACGCGGAGGCCCTCGCCGAGTCCAAGGCCCTCATCGCTGACCTAGAGTGCCTCTCCAAGGACGTGCTAGATGCGAAGCGCCACGCCGGCAACTTCGAGCCAGCAGAGGCGGTTAAGTCCGCCCCTCTCGACCCCAGCAACGACGCCTCCAAGCAAGTCCGGATCGGCTCCGAGCTCGATCCCAAATAGGAAGCAATGCTCGTCGACTTTCTCGGCGCGAACGCTGAGGTTTTTGCGTGGAGTCCCTCGGACATGCCTGGCATACCGAGGGATGTCGCCGAGCACTCGCTAGATATCCGAGCTGGAGCCCGACCCGTGAAGCAGCCTCTGCGCCGTTTTGACGAAGAAAAGCGCAGAGCCATAGGCGAGGAGATCCACAAGCTGATGGCTGTGGGGTTCATCAAAGAGGTATTCCATCCCGAATGGTTAGCCAACCCTGTGCTTGTGAAAAAGAAAGGTGGAAAATGGAGGATGTGTGTAGACTACACTGGTCTAAACAAAGCATGTCCGAAGGTTCCCTACCCTCTGCCTCGCATTGATCAAATCGTGGATTCCACTGCTGGGTGCGAAACCCTGTCATTCCTCGATGCCTACTCAGGGTATCACCAAATCAAGATGAAAGAGTCTGACCTGCTCGCGACTTCTTTCATCACACCTTTTGGCATGTACTGCTATATTACTATGCCATTTCGTTTGAGGAATGCAGGTGCGACATACCAAAGGTGCATGAACCACGTGTTCGGAGAGCACATCGGCCGAACGGTCGAGGCTTACGTCGATGACATCATAGTCAAGACGAGGAAAGCCTCCGACGTCCTCTCTGACCTTGAAACGACATTCAAGTGTCTGAGGGCGAAGGGCGTTAAACTCAACCCCGAGAAATGTGTCTTCGGAGTCCCCCGAGGCATGCTCCTGGGGTTCGTCGTCTCCGAGCGGGGCATCGAGGCCAACCCGGAGAAAATCGCGGTCATCACCAACATGGGGCCTATCAAAGACTTGAAAGGAGTACAAAGGGTCATGGGATGCCTTGTGGCTCTGAGCCGCTTCATCTCACGCCTCGGCGAAAAAGGCCTACCTTTGTACCGCCTCTTAAGGAAGACCGAGCACTTCACTTGGACCCCCGAGGCCGAGGAAGCCCTCAGAAACTTAAAGGCGCTCCTTTCAAACGCGCCCATCTTGGTGCCCCCCGCTGCAGGAGAAGCCCTCTTGATCTACGTAGCCGCAACCACTCAGGTGGTCAGCGCCACGATCGTAGTCGAGAGACGAGAAGAAGGGCATGCACTGCTCGTCCAGAGGCCGGTCTACTTCATCAGCGAAGTGCTATCCGAGACCAAGATCCGCTACCCGCAAATTCAGAAGCTACTGTACGCAGTAATTCTGACGCGGCGAAAGTTGCGACACTACTTCGAGTCTCATCCGGTGACTGTGGTGTCATCCTTCCCCTGGGGGAGATCATCCAGTGCCGAGAGGCCTCGGGTAGGATAGCAAAGTGGGCGGTGGAGATCATGGGCGAGACAATCTCGTTCGCTCCTCGGAAGGCCATCAAGTCCCAAGTCTTGGCAGACTTCGTGGCTGAATGGGTCGACACCCAGCTACCAACAGCTCCGATCCAACCGGAACTCTGGACCATGTACTTCGATGGGTCGCTGATGAAAACAGGAGCAGGTGCGGGCCTGCTCTTCATCTCACCCCTCGGGAAGCACCTCCGCTACATGCTGCGCCTCCATTTCCCGGCGTCAAACAACGTGGCCGAGTACAAGGCTCTGGTTAACGGGTTGCGCATCACCATCGAGCTAGGGGTTTGGCGCCTCGACGCTCGTGGCGACTCGCAGCTTGCCATCAACCAAGTCATGAAGAACTCCCACTGCCGCGACCGGAAGATGGAGGCCTACTGCAATGAGGTTTGGCGCCTGGAAGACAAGTTCTACGGACTCGAGCTCAACCACGTCGCTCGACGGTACAACGAGACTGCGGATGAGCTGGCTAAGATAGCCTTGGGGCGGACAATAGTTCCCCCGAATGTCTTCTCCAGAGACATACATCAACCCTCCATCAAGACCAACGACACGCCCGAGCCCGAGGAGGCCTCGGCCCAGCTCGAGGCATCCTCGGCCGCCGAGGGTGAGGCACTGCGTGTCGAGGGAGAGCGGAATGGGGTCACGCCTAATCGGAACTGGCAGACCTCGTACCTGCAATATCTCCACCGAGGAGAGCTCCCCCTCGACAAAGCCGAAGCTCGGCGACTGGCGCGGCGCGCCAAGTCGTTCGTCTTACTGGGTGATGAAAAGGAGCTCTACCACCGCAGCCCCTTAGGCATTCTCTAACGATGCATATCCATCGCTGAAGGACAGGAGCTATTGCAAGAGATACACTCAGGGGCTTGCGGTCACCACGCAGCACCTCGAGCCCTCGTCGAGAATGCCTTCCGACAAGGCTTCTACTGGCCGACCGCGGTGGTCGACGCCACTAGGATTGTACGCTCCTACCAGAGGTGTCAATTCTACGCGAGACAGACGCACCTGCCCACTTAGGCCCTGTATACAATACCCATCACTTGGCTGTTTGCTGCGTGGGGTCTGGACCTCGTCGGTCCCTTACAGAAGGCACCCGGGGGCTTCTCGCACCTGCTGGTCGCCATCGACAAATTCTCCAAGTGGATTGAGGTCCGACCCCTAACGAGCATTAGGTCCGAGCAGGCGGTGGCTTTCTTCACCAACATCATCCATCGCTTCGGGGTCCCGAATTCCATCATCACCGATAATGGCACCCAGTTCACTGGCAAGAAGTTCCTGGACTTCTGCGAGGACCACCACATCCGGGTGGACTGGGCCGCCGTGGCTCACCCCATGACAAATGGGCAGGTGGAGCATGCCAACGACATGATTCTGCAGGGACTTAAACCGAGGATCTACAATGACCTCAACAAGTTCGGCAAGCGGTGGATGAAGGAACTACCTTCGGTGGTCTGGAGTCTGAGGACGACGCCAAGCCGGGCCACGGGTTTCTCGCCGTTCTTTCTAGTCTATAGGGCCGAGGCTATCTTGCCCACAGACTTAGAATACGGTTCCCCAAGGACAAGGGCGTACGACGACCAAAGCAACCAGACCAGCCGAGAAGACTCGCTGGACCATCTGGAAGAAGCTCAGGACGTGGCCTTGCTACACTCGGCGCGATATCAGCAGTCTCTGCGACACTACCACGCCCGAGGGGTTCGGCCTCGAGACCTCCAAGTGGGAGACTTGGTGCTTCGGCTGCGGCAAGACGCTCGAGGGCGCCACAAGCTTACTCCTCCCTGGGAGGGGCCGTTCATCATCGCCAAGATTTTGAAGCCCGGAACATACAAGCTGACCAACAATCAAGGCGAGGTCTACAGCAACGCTTGGAACATCCGACAGCTACGTCGCTTTTACCCTTAAGATGTTTTCAAGTCGTTCATATGCCTCGTTTTCTTTACATACACAAATAAAGTCTAACCGTCAAGGAAGGGTCAGCCTTGCCTCGGTAAAGCCCGACCCTCCCTCGGGGGCTAGAAGGGGGGAACCCCCTCTGTGTCAAAATTTTCCTCGGAAAAAGTCTTTCTGCTAGAACATCTTTCGCGCTTTTCGACTGCTTCGATATCGGGATCCTGAAAACGACGGAGTACATGTAAGTGGCAAGACCGACCGAGCCGAGGGACTCCTACGCCTCCGGGATACGGATACCTCACTCATCACCTTCTGTGATAAGTAACTCACGCTCGGATAAGCGATTCTGCTGACAGAACAAGTCTTAACGCTCGAAAACTTTTCTGCCAGAACGATTTTCGTGCCTTCTCGACTATATCGATAACAGAATCCTACGAACGAGTAAGAGTGCACGTAAGCGGCGAGGCCGACCGAGCCGAGGGACTCCTATGCCTCCGGGATACGGATACCTCACTCATCACCTTCCGTGAAAAGTAACTCTCGCTCAGATAAATGATTCTACTACCGACGAACAAGTCCTGATACTCGAAACAAGAGGAAAGGAAACACAGCTTTACAACACGACAATAATATGTTTGGGCCTCGGCGGCTGCGAAAAACATACGCACACTACAGACAAATTCTCCCTGCAGGTTCAGACATCAACAGAGGGAGCAGCAGCACCCTCGGCGTCGTCTCCACCTTCGGCGGAATCTGGCCCGGCCTCGGACGGCGACGCAGGCGGAAGGATCTCCACCTCGAAGGAGGACGCCAACACCAAGCTCGGGCCATCATAGCCAAGGTCTTCGCAAGGGTCCCGGCCCGGGCAGACACCTCGACCGGCCGCTCCATAGCCTCAGCCAGCTGTCCCCCGAGGACATCAGCCCGGCTCACGACCACGGCAGCATGACTCCGAGGCCGGTCCCGCTAACGGACGACCTGGCCAAGCTCCAGCCATCGCTGCTGTACCTCCTCGGCCAGGGAGGCCACGTGCTCCCGGGCCAACGAAGCTTCTTCTCGAGCCGACTCCGCCTCTGTCCACGCTAACACTGCTGCCTCCGGCTCATCGCAGAGCAGACGAGGGTTCTAAAACTGAGCAAGAGAAGCCTTGGGTGGCAAGGCCGACCGAGCCGAGGGACTTCTACGCCTCCGGGATACGGATACCTCACTCGTCACCTTCCGCACAGGGCAACTCACACTCGGTTAAGCGGTTCAGCTAGCCGACAGGTGAGTCCTAGTGCTCGAAATGAGGAAGAAACACGGTATTACACTCAAATACCCAGATGTTCAAGCCTCGACAGCCACAATGAACAAACATCAGCACTCAAGGTGCCATTACAAATGGAACTCCGGTTCCACTCCCGCGGGTATGAACAACCTCCACATCAGAGGGCCTGCGGGACGACAAACTCCAGGTGGCTCACCGCCGACCCCTGCAGCAGCAGCGACAATGACCTCCGCCCCGGGCGGCTAAACAGTAGCAGCGATGACCTCAGGGCAGATGCTGCTGTGGCAAGGTCCTCGCCCACGTCCCCACTCGAGGGGCAAGGACAAGCTATCAAAGCCAAAGAGCCGGAGGTCAGTCCACGGGTGGCACCGACGGTCTCGTCAGCGGAGAAACCTTCTCCAGCTGCCACCACCTCAGCACCAACGACGGCAGCCACCTGCCCGCCAACACCGCACCAGCGAGCACCGGCCGCCCCAAAGCGCATCGGTAGGTCCTCACTCTTGTCCTCGCCGCAAGAACGAGAACGGGACCATCTCAGAACATGAGTACCGCCCTCGCGGCGTACGACGTGTTGTGCGACCCCCCGGTGCAGCCGGCCGCAGTCGCCCGGACGGAGGACGGAATGTTGCACCCTAGCCAGGCAGCAGCAGTTCGCCTTCCCCCACATGGCTGGAGGACGCCTCCTCCGCAGAGCTGGAGGATGGTTTCCACCCCCAGATGCTGGAGGAAGAAGTGGGTCGCCAGCCCACGCGAAGGAAGGCCCTGGCTCGCCTCGCCCTCCTCCCCAGCAAGGATGATGAAGATCCTTGAAGCTGAGGGCGGGGCAGAGGTCGCAGCCCGGCTTGCTTCTCCCCACCATCAAACTGGTGGTCACCATCCTGGGTGACCATCGGTGAGGTAATGCAGCTGGGCTGCCTGATGAAAATCCTTGAAGCCGAGCGATGGCTGAAGGGTGCCCACCTCCGTAAGGTTGCGCTCCTCCAACAATAAGACGAAGGCAACGCGGGCGCTCCCCATCCGGGGGCTCGGAAGGTGGAAGGATGCGATGCATGAGGGAGTGCGAAGGCATGGCTACCACCTGGGGGGTCAATCCCTTTTTAAAGGCGGCTCTTCCCACTCGTGTCCTCAAGCGTCGCGGACTAAGTCTTCACCGACGTGCTCCAGGGTCCTCCCCTACGACACGGGGGCTGGGTCCCATACGTCATGCAAGCTGGCCCAGAACTGAAGAAGCCAAACCGTCGCGCGCGGAGCGTGTAACCGCCCCGCGGTTACAAGCACTCCTCCATCCTCGCCGAAACCAACGGTTGAAAGGGCGGACCGCCATGCAGGTGGCGTGCAACCGCACCATGGAGACGCACCACTTCGACTTCGACGCATCCAGCATGGAGGCCCAGGCCCACACATCATGTAACCGGCACGCCGATTACTACGTGCGAAAAACTACACCGCCACTTGCGCCAATGCCGCGCCTTCTCGACTGCGAAACCGGTGCCGCGACTCGAGGCAACCCTGCGCATGGCCCAACAGTGCCAACCGAGCACATCGGTCACGGGTCAGTCAGCCACGGGAGGAGGCGCGACGGTCGATATGGCCAAAAGTGGGCCGGCAGTAATGGCGGCAGCAGGCGAGCGGAAGCAGTAGTCAAATTGTCTGCAGGCTCACGTCCCCTCCTGGAGCAGCAGGGGAGCCCTCTCCCACGGCGTGAAGACGACGCGCCCGTGTTTCGTCCCTTGAATGGCTCACGCAACGACCGCCCCGCGAACCACCCGTCCCGTCGCATTAACTTCGCGGCAGGGCAAGCGACACCTTTGGCAGGCGAAGCGGACGATGTTTCACCTCCGCCATGATGATCACGTCAAAAAAGGTGCGCCACACCGTTTAAATTCATATCCTTTTCTTCTTCCCCTTTCTCTCTCTTGCTACAGGGACCGAGAAAGGGATATTTCGAAAGGGATCCTTATTCGCGAAGGAAGCGGGCCCCGAGCCCTCCTACTGATCAGGGGTTCGAAGGCTGGCCCCTCAGAAGGGTTCGACAGCCGCCCCAGAGCACTCGGGCTTCAGGCTCATTACTGATCAGAGGTTCGAAGGCTGGCCCCTCGGAAGGGTTCGACAGCCGCCTCAGAGCACTTGGGCTCCGCGCGCACTACTGATCAGGGGTTTGAAAGCTGGCCCCTCGGAAGGGTTCGACAGCCGCCCCAGAGCACGCAGAGCGAGGGCTGACTCTGGGTACGTCCGATACATGGCCGAGGCTCGGGCTACGCTCCTGAGGTACCATAGGACATTTCCGAGACCAGCAGGAGCGATTTTGTAACGGAATCCCATCAGAGGGAGGCATCGAGCCCTCGGACCCTATCCAACGGGACTGGGTCCGGCAAATCACCTGCAGGTACTTTTGGAGCGCGCCTCTGGGCCACTAGCCGACCCTTATCGAACGGGGCACGGGCGTCCACTCGGATCACCCGTTAGCAACTCAGTGGAGACACCATGTTCGGCGCCCTCCGAGGGCAACATGGCGCTTCCCCCCTTCCTCCTTGCGGAAAGGCAATGAAGGGGCGTATCATAAAAGTCGAGTCAGTCCTTGATCGTCCTCTCGCTCCGTGCAGAGGCTCGGGGGCTACTCTCGCAAACCCGGTGTTGGGGACTTGTTCTCAAATGCTATAAATTAAGAACAAGGCAACATAAAATGTTAGATGTTAACGTCCTTCGTCCATGAAACATTATTCCCTTGAGGATAATGAACCTTGGACGAAGGTTGATGAGAATATAATTACGAAGGTTAAGTCTTCGTAATTAAATTTTAATAGATTGTATAAGATAACATAAAATAAAGGGTATAAAAAGGTAAATGAATCATAAACGAATTATATTATATTTACTCAATATATTGAGTCATCGAAAATAGTTATACCTCTGCCTTGGCAAAGATTGGTTCCCGAAAGATGCGATAGCAATTACCAGAATGTGTGAACAGTAAAGGAATATTGTTCACTATTTATAGGCACAGGTCGCAGCCTGTGAAGAATTACAATTACGCCCCTCATAAAAGTTTACAACATTGACTCAGACCCTTATGGGCTAAAAGGTCATTCTATCTTTAAGTCGGTTTGTAATACCGAAGCTTCATGAAGAGGAACCTTCGGCCATCCCATACAAACAGCTTCATCCGAAAGCCGCTTCTTCCTACAAGACCTTCGGCGACGAAGCATAGTCCCAACAGTAGCCCCTTTCGCGGTGCTAGATCGTTTTTCGTAACGAGCTTGATCCGTGAAAAAAGTCTCTTAAGCTTCGGGGAGCCGAAGGTCCAAAAAACACCTTCCCTGAGCTCGTTGTCGAGAAAACGTTCAATTTCCCAGCGCGTGGCGGTCCCACCTTGCAGAGTTACTGTTTGACTCTGCGGTCCACCACGCAGCGAGTGCAAGCGGGTATCCGCCTGGTGTAAAAATCCTGGCGCTTCACCTTCTTACCTGCAGTACTATATAAACAGACGAGTAGGTGTGAAGTTACCACAGCATTCATTGCTATTTGCACTGTTTTGCTGCCAAAATTTTTAACCGACGCCGAAGCTTGACTCTCGGAATCGAACGAAGCTCCAACTTGAAGCCTGCTTCGTCAGAAGAAGAAAAAACTTGGGAAGAAAAAAGTATTAAATTTCCACAAATTCAGAATTAAATGGCCAGAGTGCGTTCTACCGCTAGGGTTGAGCGTGAGGGGGGCGAAGCTGAAGGTTCGGAGACTGTTCCCATCTCCGAAGCGATGCAAAGATCCGGACTGGTAACTTCGGAAAAGATCCCCAGTGATGATGCAGAACAAGCAGAACAAGCAATTGTCGAAGCGGAAGAAGAAGATATTGAGGAAACTGATCCTGAAGACGATTATCGTATTGCCATGCCAAGCAAGCCCAGCCACTTGGACTTCGGAAAATCTACTGTTTCGAAGGCTGATCTCTCCAAGATGGTAAAGTCGGGCTTTTTCAATGAAAATCAGAAGAAGCTATTACGCTTCGGGGGAGAAGAGACTACCCCAAAGCCGGAGAAGGATGAAATTGTCATTTTCAAGAGCTTTCTAAAGGCTGGATTAAGATTCCCCCTACATGGGATTATTGCAGAGGTACTGAAGAGGTTTGGTATCTATTTTCATCAGTTGACTCCTAACGCTATTGTTAGGCTTAGTGTTTATATCTGGGCCCTCCGAAGCCAAGCGGTGGAGCCGTTTGCGGATAGCTTTTGTCGAGTTCACGAACTGCACTATCAGACGAAGGCTAGAAAAGATGGATTGCATGACAATTTTGGTTGCTATAATTTTGCTTATCGGAAAACCACAAAGTTTCCTGTAATCAGCTACCGGAGCAAATGGCAGCAGGCTAGAAGTCGGAGTGGTTCTATGTCAAGGTTGATGACGACAAGGAGAAGCTTGTGCAAAGTCCACTCGAACTAATCTTCGGAGAAACCCGACCTCGTTGCAACATGACACCAGAAGGTCCAACACAACAAGCGTTGAATGAATTCAGAATTATTGCAAAGCATATCAGTACAAGAGACCTGGTTCAGGAGTTTTTGGCTTTCAAGGTTTTTCCTAGTTTAAAAGAATGGGAAATGCCGAAGCTAAAGGGGGAGAAGAAAGAAGGTGAACTTGTGCGTTTACCTTACTATTTCAAGTTTAAGAAATACTTTAAAACACCTTGCCAAGAGTGGCTGGATACAATTGAAGTAATGTGTAATGAAATACTTGGCAACTACTCCAAAAAAGAAGATCAATTGATGACTGCGGCCTTCGGCACCCGTCCGAAGCGAAGACTGAACCGAGTGCTGGACGCCTTGGGTTTTGAATACCCTGACTATGAAAATCTGAATAAAGGTGTCGGGGGCCAAAAAAGGAAAAGGATAACTGAAGCCTTAAATGAAGATGAGAAAGAATCAAAGAAGAAAATTCCGAAGAAGAGGAAAGCGTCTTCTCCGAAGCAAAAAATATCCGACGAAGAAGAAACCCCCGCATCACCCTCTGCCCCTGACGTGGAGGAAATTTTGAAGGTAATGACTGAATCCCTGCCTGCGAAGCTAAGTCCATTGGGGCCTCAACTGACAAAGTTTTTTCAGAAGGAAAAGGAGCCTGAAAAAACGACTAAAGCAAAGAGACAAAGAATCATCACTATGACCGAGGTCATTGACAAGACACCACCAAGAGCTTCAGCTCAGAAGACATCAGCGTCTGAGGAAAGAACAAATATTGAAATCACACCTTCGGAGGTCGCGGCTGCCGAAGCTGCCTCAATTGAAGATTTGAACCTGGAAAGCACAATCGAACACATTGACAAAATACTGCTAGACATGGCCACAGAAGAAGCTGCCACTGCCGCCGAAGAGACTATGGCCGCAGTGCCGGGGAAAGAAAAGGAAATTGTTGACGAAGCTTCAGAGGACGAGGCCTTCATGTTTCAAAATTTAGTTGGAGAAAAATTGTCAAAACCCGAAATAAAAGAGCTTAAAGAATATGCCAAATCTTGCGGGTACAAACCAGGAGCACTCCTCTTCGGAGGTATTGATGATGAAAAATTAGATTGTATCCGAAACCAAACTGGAGCCAAAGTTATCGGTACTCTGTCAAAGAGTATCGGTTTTCCGAAGCTAGAAACGGACATTAGCCGCTACCGACGACAACATATCGTTGGTAGTTTATTTTATTCCAATTTCAAGGTGAACTACTTTTCCCTTAACTTTTATTGTTTTTAATAATGAAAACATGTCAAACGAAGGTTGTTTTCGTGCAGAGTATGCTGTTGAGCAAAGCCTTGAAAATGCAGCAAGATTTTGAAGACAAGAAGCACGAAGTTATAATTGAAAATTTAGAAAGCAAAATAAAGGAGCAATCAGCTGCTATTGAGAAAAAGAACTCTAAGCTCCAGGCAACTGAAGGTTTATTGGCGGAAGCCGAAGCAAAAATAACAGAACTGAACACGAAGCTTCTCTGCCAATCTGAGCAGTTTGAACAAGAAAAGCAAGAACTTAATGCAAAACTTGAAGCCGAAGCTCAACAAAATTCAGATTTGAAAAAACTATTGGCGGGCCTTCAAGAAAAATGTTTGGAATTTAGCAACAAATGTATTCAACGACTAAGAAAAATTTTCCACTCAGTTGGAGCCAGCAGTGAGAAATTCACCCCCTCAGCTGAAGATTTACCGAAGACCTTCGAACATATTGAGGGTGAAATTGACGAGCTCAACGAAGTTATAGCTGGACACGGTGACTTCTGTGCCTGGGTAGCTTCTCGGGGCACTGCTGCAGCTTTCCTAAAAGCTGGCTGCGATCATGGAAAGATTGTCAATAGGCCCAATTTCACTTTATCACCATCAATCCTAGATGACATTCCTGATCTCGCCCGAAGTATTTCCAATAGATTTGTAAAAATGATATGGATAAAAGGCGGGCGAGAAAAGGCTGGAGACGAAGCTCGGAGTCATCTTGAACCAGTAAGAAATCATACCCTGTGCTTACCTCTTCCTTCAAGCTCGATTTTGACTTACAACAACTTAATTCATGTAGGATGACGAAGTCGAAGTCGATGATTAAAAAGAATGACACCGAAGCTAAAATCCCTCGAAGATTAAGTAGGAGTAGACTGTAGACAGACTCAGGAAACTTTTGAGATAACTTTTGTAAATGTAACTAAACTTGTCTTTAATGAGTTCTGTTCATACCTTGTATTATGCTCTTACCCTTCCATTAATGTATGTGAAGTGCTTTGTTGTGGACGAAATTATCTTTTTTGAGCCGAAGGCGAAAAAACACCTTCCCTTCTTTTCGTACACAGCGAAGCATAGAAAACAACATTTCCCTTTCTTCCGAAGCTCTCCTTTTTGTACGCGAAGAAGCTCTTCTCTTATGCCGAAGCAACCACTTATGCCATGATGATGATTATCCTACATATGCCTGGATGAATGTTTATGAATGCAAATGCTATGATGTAATGTGATGTGCGAATGAATGTCCAAACACATATCCGAAGCCATACTCTCAGCCATTATTTTCTTAGAAACAATCACACGTCAGCTCTGCATTCCCTTAGGAACGACTTTGGAGCTTCTTTGCCTTTTACTTTCGGCATAATCAGCGTTGACTTTTCGCTGTAAGCTCTGCATTCCCTTAGGAACGACTTTGGAGCTTCTTCGCCTTTTACTTTTGGCAAAATCAGCGTTGACTTTTCGCTGTAAGCTCTACATTCCCTTAGGAACGACTTTGGAGCTTCTTCGCCTTTTACTTTTCGGCACTCGATGGTGCATTCTCAGCTTTTACATTTACATTCCTTGGGGGATTTTGCTCTTATAGAACTAAAAAAGGAAATTACATATGATGGCCCCATTAAAAACCTTTCTCCCCCTTTAGAAAGGAAAAGGGTGCCATGAAAAAGAAAAACATAAAAAGTTACATCAAGTTACACATAATATCGCCGAAGCTCATCCGCATTCCAAGATCTAGGAATGCCGTTGCCGTCCATATCCTTCAATCTGTATGAACCGGGTCTTGACGAAGATGCTACTAAGAAAGGTCCCTCCCATTTCAACTGCAACTTGCCCACTGTGTCTGGGTTGGCCACTCTCTGAAGCACCAAATGTCCTGGCTCAATATTCTTTAGCCGAACTTTTCTATCTCGCCACTTGATTGTTTCGGCTTGATATTTATTGATATTCTCCACAGCTTGAAGCCTGATCCCTTCTAAAGCATCTTTTTCCACAGAATAAGCATCTTCAGAACCTAATTCTGCCGAAGCTACTACTCTTATTGATCCAGTTTTAGCTTCCTCCGGAGTTATTGCTTCGTCACCGAATAATAACTTGAATGGAGTAAAGCCTGTAGACCTTGATGTTGTTGTGTTGTGGCTCCACACCACTTTGGTTAGCTGATCTGGCCACTTTCCCCTGGGTTGATTGAAGATTAACTTCATTATTCCTGTCATTATAATGCCATTGGCTCTTTCAACGAGCCCATTTGACTCCGGATGCCTGACTGATGCAAAATGAATCTTCGTACCAATTTGATCACAGAAATCTCTGAAAGCTTCGGAGTCGAACTGTGTTCCATTATCCACAGTGATGGCCTTTGGTACCTCGAAACGGCAAACAATATTCTGCCAGAAAAACTTTTGAATGGTGGCCGAAGTTATTGTGGCTAAAGGCTTTGCCTCAATCCATTTGGAAAAATATTCCACAGCCACTACAACATATCTTAAGTTCCCTTGGGCCGGTGGTAATGGACCCAACAAGTCAAGGCCCCACCTTTGCAATGGCCAGATGGGTTGTATGAGCTGTGTTAAGGACGAAGGTTGTTTTTGATCTCTTGCACATTTCTAACAACCTTCGCACTTTTGAACTAATTCCGCTGCATCCGAAGCTGCCTTCGGCCAATAAAACCCTTGACGGAAAACTTTTCCAAGTAATGGCCTAGATCCAATGTGAGATCCACACATGCCTGCATGTATTTCTTTCATCAACTCTATGCCTTCGGTTCTAGATAAACACTTGAGTAACGGAGCACAAACTCCATGCTTGTACAACTCCCCTTCTATCATGACATATGGACGAGCTCTTGCCTCTATCCTCCTGTTATAAGTTTCGTCATCTGAAAGGAATTTACCCTGAAGGTAAGAGATGATCTCAGTTCTCCAATCTTCGCTATAAACAGGAGATATATTGAGGACTGCTCTTTCAAGAAGTTCCACCGAAGGTGCTTTTATTGTTTCGAAGAACACATCCGAAGGTGTGGGCAGCCCCTGCGCTGCTGACTTAGCTAGCAAATCAGCATGCTCATTTTGTCCTCGAGGGATATTTTTGACAGAAAATCCTTCGAAGGAAGCTTCGACTCTTCGAACCATGTCCAGATATTTTTCAAGCTTCGGATCTTTAGCCTTGCAACTCTTGTCGATATGACCCGAAACAACCTGGGAATCAGTTTTAAGAATGGCCCTTCTGATTCCCATTGCTTTTAGCTTCCGAAGACCCAAAAGCAGGGCTTCGTACTCAGTAATATTGTTTGTACAACTGAAATTGAGTCTTGTCGCATAACAAGTTTTAACTTTGGATGGCGAGACCAACACAGCAGCTGCTCCTGCCCCGAAGGTTCCCCAAGACCCATCGCAAAACATTGTCCATACTTCGACATCTTTATTTGTTTCTTCATCCTGAGCCCCTGGCGTCCAGTCAGCAATGAAGTCTGCTAACGCCTGGGACTGGATCGAAGATCTATGCACATAATCAATGCAAAATTCATTGAGCTCTGCAGCCCATTTTCCAATCCGCCCAGTAGCTTCTCTATTTCTCATAATATCCTTCAACGGCTGCGAAGAAGGAACAACAATATTGTATGCTTGAAAGTAATGCCGAAGCTTCCTGGATGCCATCAAAACAGCATATAACACCTTCTCTAATTCTGTATAGTTTTTCTTTGATATACTAAGAACTTCAGATACAAAATACACTGGGACCTGCTTCTTGACTTGGCCATCAAGCTTCTCCTGGACAAGTGCTGCACTTACCGCTGAGTGCGAAGCTGCCACATATAATAACAAAGGAGCCCCTGGCGTTGGTGGAGTTAATGTTGTTAAATCTATCAGATATTGCTTCAGTTCCTCGAAGGCTTTTTGTTGGCTTGGTCCCCATTGAAAGACTTCGGCTGATTTCAGCACTTCGAAGAATGGTAAATTTCTTTCTGCTGATCTGGATATAAATCTATTAAGAGATGCCAACCTCCCTGTTAATCTTTGGGCCCCCTTTTTTGTAGTTGGTGGCTCCATTCGAAGTATAGCTTCAATTTTACTTGGATTAGCTTCAATTCCCTTTGTTGAAACCAAGCATCCAAGAAATTTCCCCTTCTTTACTCCGAAAACACATTTTTCTGGATTCAACTTTAAGCCAGCTTGTCTGAAACTGGCGAAGGTCTCCTGCAAATCAGCAATATGATTTTCTTGTTTCGTGCTTTTTACAATGATGTCATCAACATAAGTTAGCACATTTCTGCCTATCTGAGACTGGAGAACCTTCGCAGTCATTCTGCTGAAACTTCCTCCAGCGTTTTTGAGCCCCTCAGGCATCCGAAGATAGCAATATGTGCCACTTGGGGTTATGAAGCTAGTCTTCGGCTCATCTTCCTTCTTCATCCAGATTTGGTGGTAGCCTGAGTAACAGTCTAGCAGACTCATGAGCTCTGAAGAAGCTGCTGCATCAACTAAAGAGTCTATCCTTGGTAATGGGAATTCGTCCTTCGGACAAGCCTTGTTGAGATCTGTAAAATCGATACACATTCGCCACTTGCCATTGGCCTTTTTTACCATAACAATGTTAGCTAGCCATTCTGGGTACTTTACTTCTCTGATAACTCCTGCACTGAGGAGTCTTTTGACTTCATTACGAGCACCTTCGGCCTTATCATCAGACATTTTCCGAAGCCTCTGCTTTCTGGGTCTGAAGGATGGGTCAACATTGAGCGAGTGTTCAATAACATCCCTATTAACTCCGCAGAGATCATTGGCTGACCATGCAAAAACATCTTTGTTGTTGAACAAAAACCTTATCAAGGTTTTCTCCTGTTCTTCGGATAATTGAGAACCCAACAACACCTTCTGCTCTGCTATGTCCTCACATAAGAGCATGGGCTTCGGCTGATCTGCTGAAGCTGCTTTCTCCCTTCTGAATTTGTACTGTTCACAAGCTTCAGCTCCATCTATGTTATGGATTGGTTTTGAGTTAGTCCAGTTTCCTTCGGCCTTTCTGGCAGCTTCCTGACTTCCATGAATAGCGATGGGTCCTTGATCCGAAGGTATCTTCATGCAAAGATAAGCAGGATGAAGAATTGCTTCGAAAGCATTGAGGGTGCCACGACCAATAATTGCATTGTAAGGGTATTCCATGTCAACAATGTCAAACACAACTTGCTCAGTTCTAGTGTTGTTGATGAACCCGAAGGTCACTGACATGGTGATCTTGCCCAGTGCTACAATCTGTCTTCCTCCGAAGCCACAGAGAGGATGTGTAGCATCATGAATCTTATCTTCTGGCTCTTGCATTTGTCTGAAGGCCTTAGCAAATATGATATCAGCTGCACTGCCTGTATCAACCAAGACATTGTGGACCAGAAACCCTTTGATAACGCAAGAAATAACCATAGCATCGTTATGAGGAAAATCCTTGAGCTAAAGGTCCTCCTGGGAGAAGGTGACTGGGATGTGGACCACCTTGACTTGATAAAGGGTCCTTGCACTCCAACATGTTGTACCCTTCTCTGCGCCTCTTTCTTCTGCTTTTTATTGGCTGGTTCTGAGCACGAACCACCTGTAATCGGGAGCACCAGCTTTGGGTCCGAAGCAGCTCCAGCTTGATCGTTGAACGAAGCCATCAGCTCAAAAAAGTGGAAGTGAGTTCACCAGAGGTGGGCGCCAATGTTGGGGACTTGTTCTCAAATGCTATAAATTAAGAACAAGGCAACATAAAATGTTAGATGTTAACATCCTTCGTCCATGAAACATTATTCCCTTGAGGATAATGAACCTTGGACGAAGGTTGATGAGAATATAATTACGAAGGTTAAGTCTTCGTAATTAAATTTTAATAGATTGTATAAGATAACATAAAATAAAGGGTATAAAAAGGTAAATGAATCATAAACGAATTATATTATATTTACTCAATATATTGAGTCATTGAAAACAGTTATACCTCTGCCTTGGCAAAGATTGGTTCCCGAAAGATGCGATAGCAATTACCAGAATGTGTGAACAGTAAAGGAATACTGTTCACTATTTATAGGCACAGGTCGCAGCCTGTGAAGAATTACAATTACGCCCCTCATAAAAGTTTACAACATTGACTCAGACCCTTATGGGCTAAAAGGTCATTCTATCTTTAAGTCGGTTTGTAATACCGAAGCTTCATGAAGAGGAACCTTCGGCCATCCCATACAAACAGCTTCATCCGAAAGCCGCTTCTTCCTACAAGACCTTCGGCGACGAAGCATAGTCCCAACACCCGGCTACGGCCAAACCGTTGACAGCGTCAACAAACCAGCCTGAAAACTCGGAACCTGACCACGCACCCAGACTACGATCAGATTGCATGAGGGAACAACTAGACCGGCCAAGGCATCACGAAAGGCATTAAGACCTCGAAGGAGTCAAACCACTCCTCCGAGGCCTCGGGGGCTACACCCGACGGGTGCGCTCACGCGCACCCACCGGAACAAAATATTACCGAGAAAGGCCGGTCCCCTTGCAAAAAAGTGCTACAAAGCCTCCAAGCGAGTACCAACACTCCCTTTGAGGCTCGGGGGCTACTGTCGGGTACCAGAATTAGGGGTACCCCCAACACTCCTAAACTCGGCTGGTAATCACCATCAACGCAAACTGTAGAGACTGATGGGCATAATTCAGGTCAAGGCTTCGTCTACTCAAGGGACGCAATCTCGCCTCGCCCGAGCCCAGCCTCGGGCGAGAACAGTAGTCCCAGGCGAATTCATGCCTCGCCCGAGGGCCTCCTCGGCAACAGGCGCACCCTCGACTCGCCCGATGCCCAGCTCGGGCAGGCTTCGTTGTGAAGCAACCTTGGCCAAATCACCTCACCAACTGACCGTATCGCAGGCGCATTCAATGCAAGGATCGCCTGGCGCCTTATCCTAACACGTGTGCCTCAGTCGGCAAGGTCGAAGTGACCGCAGTCACTTCGCCCTCCCACTGACTGACCTGACAGGAAAACAGCGCCACTCGCCCTTCTCCGACTGCTGTGCCACCCGCCAGGGTGAGGCTGACAGCAGCTGAGTCCAGCCTCAGGCACCACAGGAAGCTCCGCCTCGCCCGACCTTGGGCCTCGGCCTCAGGAGGAAGTCTCTACCTCGCCCGACCTTGGGCCTCAGCCTCAGGAGAAGTCTCCGCCTCGCCCGACCCCAGGGCTCGGCCCCCGCCTCGGCCTCGGAAGGTGGTCTCCGCCTCGCCCGACCCTAGGGCCCGGCCTCAACCTCGACCTCGGGAGGAATCACGTCCTCGCCCGACCCCGGCCTCGGCCTCAGGAGGAGTCTCCGCCTCGCCCGACCTTGGGCTCGGACCGACCATGCCTCAGGGGGTACATCATTACCGTACCCCTAGCTAGCTCAGGTTACGGGGGAACAAGACCGGCGTCCCATCCAGGCTCGCCTCGGTAACAAGTAATGATGGCTCCCCGCGTGCGTCCATGACGATGGTGGCTCTCAGCCCCTTATGGAAGCAAGGAGACGTCAGCAAGGTCCCAACAGCCCCGACAGCTGTGCTTCTACAGGGCTCAAACGCTCCTCCGACGGCCACAACACCGCGTACATAGGGCTCTAGCACCTCTCCGATAGCCACGTTGGCATGCACATAGGGCTCTGGCTCCTCTCTTCCGGACACGTTAGCATATTGCTACACCCCCATTGTACACCTGGACCCTCTCCTTGCATCTATAAAAGGAAGGGCCAAGGCCCTCATACAATGGGTGGTCACGCGGGAGGACGGGTTGACGAACCGGCTCACGCTCTCTCTCTCCCTCGCGAACGCTTGTAACCCCTACTGCAAGCGCACCCACTCTGGCGCAGGATAACACGAGCCGCGGTTTTCCCCCCTTGTGTTCCGTATCGCGCCAACCCATCTGGGCTGGGGCATGCAACGATAATTTTACTCATCGGTCCAGGGACCCCCCGGGGTCGAAACGCCGACAGCAACCTAAGAGAATAGCTAGAGAAAAGAAAATCGTGCACCTTGTCCCCTCCGCCTCCACCCCCTTCGTTCAGCGATGGCTGACAAGGTGACCGTCGTTCCGCCGCGCGATCCGTGGCCTTTCTCCACTGTCACAGTGGACGATCTGGAGGCCCTCGTCGCCGATGGTTTGCTCTGTCCCCTCTCCGGTGACCCGCAGCCGGAGTGGATGGCCCCTGCGAGCGAGGCCGACCCGACTCTGCCGCCGGGGTATGTGGTTAGTTTCGTCTCCTTCCACGAGCGAGGGTTCGGAGTGCCAGCGAGCCATTTCATGCGGGCGCTCCTGCACTACTACGGGGTGGAGCTGCACAACTTCAACCCCAACTCCATTGCGCAAGCGGCCATCTTCGCGGCGGTTTGCGAGGGTTTTTTGGGGATTGACCCCCACTGGGATCTGTGGACCCATCTTTTCTCCGTGGAGCTCTTCGCCTTGACGACGGGGGAAAAGAAGGTCCACATGGTGGTGCAGGCTGGTGGCTGCTGAAAGTCACCTAGAGGGGGGTGAATAGGGCGAATCTGAAATTTATAAACTTAAGCACAACTACAAACCGGGTTAGCGTTAGAAATATGACCGAGTCCGAGAGAGAGGGTGAAAAACAAATCGCGAGCAAATAAAGAGTGAGACACAAGGATTTGTTTTACTGAGGTTCGGTTCTTGCAAACCTACTCCCCGTTGAGGTGGTCACAAAGACCGAGTCTCTTTCAACCCTTTCCCTCTCTCAAACGGTCACTTAGACCGAGTGAGCTTCTCTTCTCAATCAAACGGGACACAAAGTCCCCGCAAGGACCACCACACAATTGGTGTCTCTTGCCTCAGTTACAATTGAGTTGATCACAAGAAAGAATGAGAAAAAGAAGCAATCCAAGCGCAAGAGCTCAAATGAACACAAGGCACTCTCTCACTAGTCACTATTTGATTTGGAATGAACTATGGACTTGGGAGAGGTTTTGATCTCTTTGATGTGTCTTGTATTGAATGCTATAGCTCTTGTAAGGTGTAGGAAGTTAGAAAACTTGGATGCAATGAATGGTGGGGTGGTTGGGGTATTTATAGCACCAACCACCAAAAGTGGCTGTTGGGAGGCTGTCCGTCGCATGGCGCATCGGACAGTCCGGTGCGCCAGCCACGTCAGTCGGCCATTGGGTTCTGACCATTGGAGCTCTGACTGGTGGGGCCTCTGGGTTGTCCGGATGTGCACCGAACAGGTCATGTAGACTGTCCGGTGCCCCTTCTACGCGTGCTCTGACTCTGGCGCGTACTGTAGCGCATTTAATGCAGTTGCAGTCGACCGTTGGCGCGAAGTAGCTGTTGCTCCGCTGGCACACTGGACACTGTCCGGTGCTTCACCGGACAGTCCGATGAATTATAGCGGAGCGGCCTCCCATTTTCCCGAAGGTAGCGAGTTCAGCGTCAAGTTCCCTGGTGCACCGGACAGTCTGGTGCGCTAGACCAGGGTGCCTTTGGGATGTCTTTAGCTCTCTTTATTTGAACCCATCTTTGGTCTTTTTATTGGCTTGTTGTGAACCTTTGACACCTGTAAAACTTATAGACTAGAGCAAACTAGTTAGTCCAATTATTTGTGTTGGGCAATTCAACCACCAAAATCAATTTAGGAAAAGGTGTAAGCCTATTTCCCTTTCAATCTCCCCCTTTTTGGTGACTGATGCCAACACAAACCAAAGCAAATATATAAATGCATAATTGAACTAGTTTGCATAATTGTAAGTGCAAAGGTTGCTTGGAATGAAACCAATATATTCTCATAAGATGCGCATGGATTGATTTCTTTTTCATTTTCAACATTTTGGACCACGCTTGCACCACATGTTTTGTTTTTGCAATTTCTTTTGTAAATTCTTTTCAAAGTTCTTTTGCAAATAGTCAAAGAATCAATGAGTAAGATTTTGAGAAGCATTTTCAAGATTTGAAATTTTCTCCCCCTGTTTCAAATGCTTTTTCCTTTGACTAAACAAAACTCCCCCTCAATCAAATTCTTCTCTTAGTGTTCAAGAGGGTTTTGGATATTAGTTTTGAAAGGGGTTGTACCAATTTGAAATTCTAATAAGATACCGATTGGAAAATCATCATGAAAATCACAAATTGAGAAATCTTTTCTTAACTCAAATTTTTGAAAATTGGTGGTGGTGCGGTCCTTTTGCTTTGGGCTAATACTTTCTCCCCCTTTGGCATGAATCGCCAAAAACGGATACTTGAGTGAAATATAAGCCCTTTTAACTACTTTCTCCCCCTTTGGCGAACAAAATATGAGTGAAGATTATACCAAAGTTGGAGAGCGGCGCGGAGTGACGGCGAAGGATGAGTAATTTAGATGGAGTGGAGTGGAAGCCTTTTGTCTTCGCCAAAGACTCCTTTTCACTTTCAATCTATGACTTAGTTTGAAATATACTTGAAAACACATTAGTCATAGCACATGAAAGAGATATGATCAAAGGTATATTAATGAGCTATGTGTGCAAAACATCAAAAGAAATTCTGAGAATCAAGAATATTTAGCTCATGCCTAAGTTTGTTAAATGTTTGTTCATCTAATGGCTTGGTAAAGATATCGGCTAATTGTTCTTTAGTGTTAATATATGCAATCTCGATATCCCCCTTTTGTTGGTGATCCCTTAGAAAATGATACCGAATGGCTATGTGTTTAGTGCGGCTATGTTCAACGGGATTATCCGCCATGCGGATTGCACTCTCATTATCACATAGAAGAGGAACTTTGGTTAATTTGTAACCATAGTCCCTAAGGGTTTGCCTCATCCGAAGTAATTGCGCGCAACAATGGCCTGCGGCAATATACTCGGCTTCGGCGGTAGAAAGAGCTACGAAATTTTGCTTCTTTGAAGCCCAAGACACCAGAGACCTTCCCAAGAACTGGCAAGTCCCCGATGTGCTCTTTCTATTAATTTTACACCCCGCCCAATCGGCATCCGAATAACCAATTAAATCAAATGTGGATCCCCGAGGGTACCAAAGCCCAAACTTAGGAGTATAAACTAAATATCTCAAGATTCGTTTTACGGCCCTAAGGTGAGCTTCCTTAGGATCGGCTTGGAATCTTGCACACATGCATACGGAAAGCATAATGTCCGGTCGAGATGCACATAAATAGAGTAAAGAACCTATCATCGACCGGTATACCTTTTGATCTACGGATTTACCTCCCATGTCGAGGTCGAGATGCCCATTGGTTCCCATGGGTGTCTTGATGGGCTTGGCATCCTTCATCCCAAACTTGTTTAGAATGTCTTGCATATACTTCGTTTGGCTAATGAAGGTGCCTTCTTGGAGTTGCTTCACTTGAAATCCCAAGAAGTACTTCAACTCCCCCATCATAGACATCTCGAATTTCTGTGTCATGATCCTACTAAATTCCTCACATGTAGATTCGTTAGTAGACCCAAATATAATATCATCAACATAAATTTGGCATACAAACAAATCATTGTCAAGAGTTTTAGTAAATAAAGTAGGATCGGCCTTTCTGACTTTGAAGCCATTAGTGATAAGGAAATCTCTTAGGCATTCATACCATGCTCTTGGAGCTTGCTTGAGCCCATAAAGCGCCTTCGAGAGTTTGTATACATAGTTAGGGTACTCACTATCTTCAAAGCCGGGAGGTTGCTCAACATAGACCTCTTCCTTGATTGGTCCGTTGAGGAAGGCACTTTTCACGTCCATTTGGTAAAGCTTAAAGCCATGGTAAGTAGCATAGGCAAGTAAAATGCGAATTTACTCAAGCCTAGCTACGGGTGCATAGGTTTCACCGAAATCCAAACCTTCGACTTGTGAATATCCCTTGGCCACAAGTCGGGCTTTGTTCCTTGTCACCACACCATGCTCATCTTACTTGTTGCGGAAAACCCACTTGGTTCCTACAAGATTTTGGTTAGGACGTGGAACTAAATGCCATACCACATTCCTAGTGAAGTTGTTGAGCTCCTCTTGCATCGCCACCACCCAATCCGAATCTTGAAGTGCTTCCTCTACCCTGTGTGGCTCAATAGAGGAAACAAACGAGTAATGTTCACAAAAATGAGCAACACGAGATCGAGTAGTTACCCCCTTTTGAATATCGCCGAGGATGGTGTTCACGGGGTGATCTTGTTGGATTGCTTGGTGGACTCTTGGGTGTGGCGGTTTTGGAACTTGTTCATCTTCCTCATCTTGATCACGGGCACTCCCCCTTGATCATTGCTCTCCTCTTGAGGTGGCTCAACTTCTTGATCTTCTCCTTCATCATTTTGAGCCTCATCCTCATCTTGAGTTGGTGGAGATGCTTGCATGGAGGAAGATGGTTGATCTTGTGCTTGTGGAGACTCTTCGGATTCCTTAGGACACACATCCCCAATGGACATGTTCCTTAGCGCGACGCATGGAGCCTCTTCATCATCTAACTCATCAAGATCAACTTGCTCTAGTTGAGAGCCATTAGTCTCATCAAACACAATGTCACAAGAAACTTCAACTAGTCCAGTGGACTTGTTAAAGACTCTATATGCCCTTGTGTTTGAATCATATCCTAGCAAAAAGCCTTCTACAGCCTTAGGAGCAAATTTAGATTTTCTACCTCTTTTAACAAGAATAAAGCATTTGCTACCAAAGACTCTAAAATATGAAACATTGGGCTTTTTACCGGTTAGGAGTTCATATGATGTCTTCTTGAGGATTCGGTGTAGATACAACCGGTTGATGGCGTAGCATGCGGTGTTAACCGCCTCCGCCCAAAACCGATCCGAAGTCTTGTACTCATCAAGCATGGTCCTTGCCATGTCCAATAGAGTTCTATTCTTCCTCTCCACTACACCATTTTGTTGTGGGGTGTAGGGAGAAGAGAACTCATGCTTGATGCCTCCTCCTCAAGGAAGCCTTCAATTTGAGAGTTCTTGAACTTCGTCCCGTTGTCGCTTCTTATTTTCTTGATCCTTAAGCCGAACTCATTTTTGAGCCCGTCTCAAGAATCCCTTTAAGGTTTCTTGGGTATGAGATTTTTCCAGCAAAAAGAACACCCAAGTGAAGCGAGAATAGTCATCCAAAATAACTAGACAGTACTTACTCCCGCCGATGCTTATGTAAGCTATCGGGCCGAATAAGTCCATGTGTAGGAGCTCGAGTGGCCTGTCGGTCGTCATGATGTTCTTGTGCGGATGATGAACACCAACTTGCTTCCCTGCCTGACATGCGCTAGAAATCTTGTCTTTCTCAAAATGAACATTTGTTAGTCCCAAAATGTGTTCTCCCTTTAGAAGCTTGTGAAGATTCTTCATTCCAACATGTGCTAGTTGGTGATGCCAGAGCCAGCCCATGTTGGTCTTAGCAATTAAGCAAGTGTCGAGTTCAGCTCTATCAAAATCTACTAAGTATAGTTGACCCTCTAACACTCCCTTAAATGCTACTGAATCATCACTTCTTCTAAAGACAGTAACACCTATATCCGTAAAAAGACAGTTGTAACCCATTTTGCATAATTGCGAAACTGAAAGCAAGTTATAATCTAAAGAATCTACAAGAAAAACATTGGAAATGGAATGGTCAGGAGATATAACAATTTTACCCAATCCTTTGACCAAACCTTGATTTCCATCCCCGAATGTGATAGCTCGTTGGGGATCTTGGTTTTTCTCGTAGGAGGAGAACATCTTCTTCTCCCCTGTCATGTGGTTTGTGCACCCGCTATCGATGATCCAACTTGAGCCCCCGGATGCATAAGCCTACAAAACAAATTTAGTTCTTGATTTTAGGTACCCAAATGGTTTTGGGTCCTTTGGCATTAGATACAAGAACTTTGGGTACCCAAGCACAAGTATTTGATCCCTTGTGTTTGCCCCCAACATACTTGGCAACTACCTTGCCGGATTTGTTAGTCAAAACATAAGATGCATCAAAAGTTTTAAATGAAATGTTAGAATCATTTGATGCAATAGGAGTTTTCTTCTTAGGCAATTTAGCACAGATTGATTGCCTTGAACTAGATGCCTCACTCTTGTACATAAAAGCATGGTTAGAGCGAGAGTGAGACTTTCTAGAGTGAATTCTCCTAATCTTGTGCTCGGGATAACCGACAAGGTATAAAATGTAACCCTCGTTATCCTGAGGCATGGGAGCCTTGCCCTTGACAAAGTTTGACAATCTTTTAGGAGGGGCATTAAGTTTGACATTGTTTCTCTTTTGGAAGCCAATGCCATCCTTGATGCCAGGACGTCTCCCACTATAGAGCATGCTTCTAGCAAATTTAAATTTTTCATTTTCTAAGTCATGCTCATTAATTTTGGCATTAAGTTGAGCTATGTGATCATTTTGTTTCTTAATCAAAGCTAGGTGATCATGAATAGCATCAACATTAATGTCTCTACATCTAGTGCAAATGGAAACATGCTCAACGGTAGATGTAGAGAGTTTGCAAGATTTTAGTTCAACAATCTTAGCATGTAAAATGTCATTTTCACTTCTAAGATTGGAAACGGTAACATTACAAACATCTAAGTCTTTAGCCTTAGCAATTAATTTTTCATTCTCATTTTTAAGGCTAGCAAGAGAGACATTCAATTCTTCAATCTTAGCAAGTAAACTAACATTATTATCTCTAAGATTGGGAATTGAAACATCACAAGCATTTGAATCAACCTTAGCAGTTATTTTAGCATTCTCATTTCTAAGGTTGGCAATAATATCACGGCAAATGCTTAGCTCACTAGATAGTTTTTCACATTTTTCTACTTCTAGAGCATAAGCATTCTTAACCTTAACATGCTTCTTATTTTCCTTAATTAGGAAGTCCTCTTGGGAGTCCAAGAGTTCATCCTTCTCATGAATAGCACTAATTAATTCATTCAATTTTTCTTTTTGTTGCATGTTTAGGTTGGCAAAAAGTGTGCGCAAGTTATCCTCCTCATTTTCACTAGAATCATCTTCATCACTAGAGGATGCATATTTAGTGGAGGATCTTGATTTTACCTTCTTCGTTTTGCCGTCCTTTGCCATGAGGCACTTGTGGCCGACGTTGGGGAAGAGGAGCCCTTTGGTGATGGCGATGTTGGCGGCATCCTCGTCAGAGGAGGAGTCGGTGGAGCTCTCGTCGGAGTCCCACTCGCGGCACACATGGGCATCGCCGCCCTTCTTCTTGTAGTATCCCTTCTTTTCTCTCATCTTGCCCTTCTTGTCGCCGCCCCTGTCACTGTCACTTGATAATGGACATTTTGCTATGAAGTGACCGGGCTTACCACACTTGTAGCACACTTTCTTGGAGCGGGATTTGTAGTCCTTCCCCCTCCTTTGCTTGAGGATTTGGCGGAAGCTCTTGATGATGAGCGCCATCTCCTCATTGTCGAGCTTGGAGGCGTCAATGGGGAGTCTACTTGATGTAGACTCTTCCTTCTTCTCCTCTGTCGCCTTGAATGCGACCGGTTGTGCTTCGGGCGTGGAGGGGCCATCTTGCTCGATGATTTTCTTTGAGCCTTTGATCATCAATTCAAAGCTCACAAATTTTCCTATCACTTCCTCGGGAGACATTAGTGTATATCTAGGATCACCACGTATTAATTGAACTTGCGTAGGGTTAAGAAAAACGAGTGATCTAAGAATAACCTTGACCATTTCATGGTCGTCCCATTTTTTGCTCCTGAGGTTGCGCACTTGGTTCACCAAGGTCTTGAGCCGGTTGTACATTTCTTGTGGCTCCTCTCCTTGGCGAAGCCAAAAGCGACCGAGCTCCCCCTTGATCGTTTCCCGCTTGGTGATTTTGGTCACCTCGTCTCCTTCGTGTGCGGTCTTGAGTACGTCCCAAATCTCTTTGGCACTCTTCAATCCTTGTACCTTGTTATACTCCTCTCGACTTAGAGAGGTGAGGAGTATAGTGGTGGCTTGGGAGTTGAAGTGCACGATTTGGGCCACCTCGTCCTCATCATAATCTTCATCCCCTACGAATGGTACCTGTACACCAAACTCAACAACATCCCATATACTTTTGTGGAGTGAGGTTAGGTGATACCTCATCATATGACTCCACCTAGAATAATCCTCACCGTCAAATGTCGGTGGTTTACCTAATGGGACGGAAAGTAATGGAGTATGTTTAGGAATGCGAGGATAGCGTAGGGGGATCTTACTATACTTCTTGCGCTCTTGGCGCTTAGAAGTGACGGACGCGGCGTCAGATCCGGATGTAGAGGGCGAGGAAGAGTCGGTCTCGTAGTAGACCACTTTCTTCATTTTCTTCTTCTTCTCGCCACTCTTGTGCGATCGAATGCAATAAGGGGATCCATCCTTCTTGTTGTTGGCGGACTCCCGTGATGGAGCCTTCCCGTGGCTTGTGGCGGACTTCTCACCGCCGATCCCCATCTTCTTGGCGTGATCTCCCGACATCACTTTGAGCGGTTAAGCTCTAATAAAGCACCGAGCTCTGATATCAATTGAAAGTCGCCTAGAGGGGGGTGAATAGGGCGAATCTGAAATTTATAAACTTAAGCACAACTACAAGCCGAGTTAGCGTTAGAAATATGAACGAGTCCGAGAGAGAGGGTGAAAAACAAATCGCGAGCAAATAAAGAGTGAGACACAAGGATTTGTTTTACTGAGGTTTGGTTCTTGCAAACCTACTCCCCGTTGAGGTGGTCACAAAGACCGAGTCTCTTTCAACCCTTTCCCTCTCTCAAACGGTCACTTAGACCGAGTGAGCTTCTCTTCTCAATCAAACGGGACACAAAGTCCCCGCAAGGACCACCACACAATTGGTGTCTCTTGCCTCAGTTACAATTGAGTTGATCACAAGAAAGAATGAGAAAAGAAGCAATCCAAGCGCAAGAGCTCAAATGAACACAAGTCACTCTCTCACTAGTCACTATTTGATTTGGAATGAACTATGGACTTGGGAGAGGTTTTGATCTCTTTGATGTGTCTTGTATTGAATGTTATAGCTCTTGTAAGGTGTAGGAAGTTGGAAAACTTGGATGCAATGAATGGTGGGGTGGTTGGGGTATTTATAGCACCAACCACCAAAAGTGGCTGTTGGGAGGCTGTCTGTCGCATGGCGCACCGGACAGTCCGGTGCGCCACTGGACACTGTCCGGTGCGCCAGCCACGTCAGCCGGCCGTTGGGTTCTGACCGTTGGAGCTCTGACTGGTGGGGCCTCTGGGCTGTCCGGTGGTGCACCGGACAGGTCCTGTAGACTGTCCGGTGGTGCACCGGACAGGTCTTGTAGACTGTCTGGTGCCCCTTCTGCGCGTGCTCTGACTCTGGCGCGTACTGTAGCGCATTTAATGCAGTTGCAGTCGACCGTTGGCGCGAAGTAGCCATTGCTCCGCTGGCACACCGGACAGTCCGGTGTGACACCAGACACTGTCCGGTGCTTCACCGGACAGTCCGGTGAATTATAGCGGAGCAGCCTCCCATTTTCCCGAAGGTAGCGAGTTCAGCGTCAAGTTCCCTGGTGCACCGGACACTGTCCGGTGGTGCACCGGATAGTCCGGTGCGCCAGACCAGGGTGCCTTTATTTGAACCCATCTTTGGTCTTTTTATTGGCTTGTTGTGAACCTTTGGCACCTGTAAAACTTATAGACTAGAGTAAACTAGTTAGTCCAATTATTTGTGTTGGGTAATTCAACCACCAAAATCAATTCAGGAAAAGGTGTAAGCCTATTTCCCTTTCAGCTGCACCCTTCAGTTGAGGCAGGGGCGCGCGCAGCAGTACATCCCCGCCATCCTTGTGTCTTCGAACAAGGGGTGGCAGCGCCGGTGGTTTTACCTCCGGAATGACGACGGAAGGCTCCCGTCGTTTTCTCAACGAGTGGTGACCGCGCGCCGGCAGCAACTGGCGCTGGGGGGCCACGCGCGAGAAACAGGAGAAGCTCCAGCCTCTTCTGGAGGCCTTGCAGAGGTTACGAGATGGGGGTCTTACTGCTGTGGGGGTCGTCGCCGCTACCCATCGCCGGAGGGTGCTTCCTTTGGCGGAGCGGCGGTTGCCGCTTTCGGAGATGAAGCCGGGGGTTGATTTGGAGGGCTCGCAGATGTCCTCGGCTTCCCTCTCCACCGACGACCTCCGCAGACGGGTAGCGGGTACGGTAGGGAGGCTGGATGCCGGTGCCCTTACCCAGCCCGTGATGCGTCCCGAGCGTGGGTACGTGTCCCTGGTGAGTGTCCGCTCCTTCTCCTGTTTTGCGCCGAGTTGCCTTTGATTCTTACCATCGGGATTTCCGTTCGTCTCCAGGGGTTGCAGTTTTACAAGCCCTCCCTGCCACCGGTCCCGGAGGACGCGGTGGACCGAGCCGCGCGGAGGGTCGCCGCGGAGAAGAAAAAGGAGAAGAAGGACATGGAAAAGGCCCAGGCCCGCGAGCGGATGTGGGCTCGGGAAGCCTTGGAGAGGCGCCGTCGGAGGCAGGAGAGGGACGGGCTCCCGAGGGAGCCGTCGCCGGAGACGCCTGACGACGATGAAGATGATGATGATGATGACGAGGGCGACGACATGGCAGCCCGTCTTGGCCTCAGCCCGGATCTGAGGCTAGGCCAGGGGTCGCCGAGCCAGCCTCCAAGTGGGTTGGCGCCATCAGAATCTGGGGCTGGGACATCAAGGTCCCGGTCTGAGGAGCGAGGGCAGGCCGAGGGGGTACTTGACCCCTTGGCCGAGGTAGTTGAGGTGACTCTGGGGAGTCAGGCCGATCCGCCTGCCCCCAATAGCAGTCGCCTGTGTCGGCTGCATAGGAAGTTGGTCCTTCGGCCATCATGACAACGCCTGGGCGGGCCGCCCCTTTGGCGCCTCGGGCACCCGAGGTGGAGGCAGCACCGGAGTCGGCAGCGGGGCTACCCTCAGCAGCGCCTGCGAGGGCCGAGGCCCGAGGGGCCTCCCCACAGGCACGATTGGCCCTGGTCCAGAGTGGGTAAGTATCCGAGGATACCTCTGCTTTGGTTTTTCCTCTGTGTGTCTTGATCTTGTCTTCTCTCCTTCTTTCAGCAAGTGGAGGCAGAGCTCGACTGGTCTGGCCCCCAGGAAGGCCCTTAAGACGGGGCTGGTCTCTGCAGCCGGTGCCGCGGCGCACCAGGCCGGTTGGCTGGCCTCCGCGCAAAGCGCCCTCGAGTGGGGGGCCCAGGCGGCACGAGTTGCCATGGGGCAAGTCCCCCGGACCGACCCCTCTGTCAGGGCGGCCATCGTGCCGGAGGAGACTGCTGACGCGACTGTAGCCTCAAGCCCGCCTGACCTGTTGCTGGCGCCGGCGTCGACTCCCGCTGGGGCCGTCGCTGATTCGCCCGCGGAGCCGCCCGTCGCTCCTGACGTCGGGATGGTTGAGGAGCCACCGCTCGTGGTCATCCTCGACCTCCCTAGACTCGGCCATAAGGAGAGGGCGGCCGCCGTTGCCGAGGTCGGTGATCGGGGCCCGCCTCCTTAGCCGAGGGGAGGCCCAGTACGTCGACAGCGAGGGTACCCGATGCGTCGACTGCAGGGGGTTCCGACGCCTTGGAGGAGGGGCGCGCAGAACCGCGACCCGTCTTGGGGGGCAGCGACCTTATCCCCGCGCGACACAACCCCAATGAGTGGTGTGGGCAGGCGCTCCGGTTCTGGAGCCGCGGCGCCTCGGAACCCCTCTTCCTCCTCAACGATGAGCGGGAGGAGCAGTCTCGAGATGAGCTCCGTGAGTATGCCGAGGCAGCGATGGGGTCGCTTTGGTCGACCATGGAGATCCTTTCTAGGGACGTTCACAGGGTCCTCCAGGTAAGGATTTCAGGCATACCCCTTACGTGACTAGGGCATTCTTTGTAATACCCTGCTTTCCTTCCTCAGGAACTGGCGAATGTGAGCACCGCCAAGTCGCTGTTCATCCACCGCGAGAGCGGCGTTTTGGGTTCGATGCGATCCCAGAGGGCCACGCTTGCCGAGGCTAATGAACGCCTCGCCTAACGGAGCACCGAGGTGGCAGACCTTTGGCTGCTCCGTGATGAGCTGAAGTCGGAGGTAGCGGCGGCATGGGCAGAGGCGGCGTTGGCATGGACGGAGATGCAACAACAGCAGCTGGAGCTTGGCCAGGTCATCGGCGAGCGGGACCAATCTCGGAGCCAAGCTGCCGAGGCCGTGGGCCGGGCTGAGGCCCTTAGGGGTCAGCTGGCTGAGGCTACGGAGCAGCTTGCCGAGGCGTCCGCTCGGGCCGAGACCCTTGCTGAGGACCTGGCCGTAGCCGTCGGGTCTGCCCAGTTTGCCCAGGCCGTGGCCTCGCAGGAGCGCGCCCGGGCCGAAGGTATGTTTAGACCGCTTTGTAACCTCGATTCAGCCTCATTCTTCAACCCGTGTCTGAAGAATTTTGTTCGGCTCCCTGCAGAGTCCGTCAAGGCGCTCGCCCAAGCGGTCGAGCAGAAGGAGGCCGACCGTGTGGCTATGTCTGAGGCCATCTCGAACTTTTGCCGGGCCTTTGACCTTGACGATGTCCCCTCGGGTAGCTCCCCCCAGAGTCACCTGCGGGCCTTGGGCAGCCATGTGCGCAGCAGACTCCGCGGGGCACTGCACCACGGCGTTAGGCGGGCCTTCGCCGTGCTTGCTTCCCACTACGATGTGGATCTGGAGCGGGTCAGTGAGGGGTACTGCCTACCCGACGAAGATGAGGCGGCGTTAGCCGAGGTCCAGAGGCTTGACACAGCCACGGCGGGCCCAAGCGCGGTGCTGGCGTCCTCTTATGAGGTGGAGATCCTTCCGCTTGCATCGTCGTCTGGGGCCAGGCCAGATCTTGCCGAGGGTGGAGACGACGCCGAGGGTGATCCTGCTGGAACAGTTTGTCTGCAGAGTGTGTGTGTTTCTCGCGGCCGCTGAGGCCTAAACACTTTTATCGTTGTGTTATAAAGCCGCATTTCCTTTCCTCTCGTTTCGAGTATTAGGACTTGTTCGTTGGTAGCAGAATTGCTTACCCGAGCGAGAGTTACTTTTCGCGGAAGGTGATGAGTGAGGTATCCGTATCCTGGAGGCGTAGGAGTCCCTCGGCTCGATCGACCTTGCCGCTTACGCGCACTCTTACCCGTTTGCAGGATTCTGTTATCGATATAGTCGAGAAGGCACAAAAGTCGTTTTGGTAGAAAATCTTTCTTGGTAGAAAAATTTTTCGAGGAAGAATTTGACGCAAAGGGGGTTCCCCCCCTTCTAGCCCCCGAGGGAGGGTCGGGCTTTGCCGAGGCAAGGCTGACCCTTCCTTGACGGTTAGACTTTATTTGTGTATGTAAAGAGAACGAGGAATATGAACGACTTGAAACATCTTAAGGGAAGAAGCGACGTAGTTGTTGGATGTTCCAAGCGTTGCTGTAGACCTCGCCTTGATCGTTGGCCAGCTTGTATGTTCCGGGCTTCAAAATCTTGGCGATGATGAACGGCCCTTCCCAGGGAGGAGTAAGCTTGTGGCGCCCTCGGGCGTCCTGCCATAGCCGAAGTACCAAGTCTCCCACCTGGAAGCCTCGGGGTCGAACCCCTCGGGCGTGGTAGCATCGCAGAGACTACTGATACCGCGCCGAGTGTAGTAAGGCCACGTCCCGAGCCTCTTCGAGCTGGTCCAGTGAGTCTTCTCGGCTGGTCTGGTTGCTTCGGTCGTTGTACGCCTTTGTCCTCGGGGAACCGTATTCTAAGTCTGTGGGCAAGATAGCCTCGGCCCCATAGACTAGAAAGAACGGCGAGAAACCCGTGGCTCGGCTCGGCGTGGTCCTCAGACTCCAGACCACCGAGGGTAGCTCTTTCATCCACTGCTTGCCGAATTTGTTGAGGTCATTGTAGATCCTCGGTTTAAGTCCCTGCAGAATCATACCGTTGGCACGCTCCACCTGCCCATTCGTCATGGGGTGAGCTACGGCGGCCCAGTCCACACGGATGTGGTGGTCTTCGCAGAAGTCCAGGAACTTCTTCCTAGTGAACTGTGTGCCGTTGTCGGTGATGATGGAGTTCGGGACCCCAAAGCGATGGATGATGTTGGTGAAGAATGCTGCTGCCTGCTCGGACCTGATGTTGGTTAAGGGTCGGACCTCGATCCACTTGGAGAATTTGTCGATGGCGACTAGCAGGTGCGAGAAGCCCCCGGGTGCCTTTTGCAAGGGACCGACGAGGTCCAGACCCCACACTACAAACGGCCAGGTGATGGGTATTGTCTGCAGGGCCTAAGCGGGCAGGTGCGTCTGTCTCGCGTAGAATTGACACCCTTGGCAAGAGCGTACAATCCTAGTGGCGTCGGCCACCGCGGTCGGCCAGTAGAAACCTTGTCGGAAGGCGTTCTCCACGAGGGCTCAAGGTGCTACATGGTGACCGCAAGCCCCCGAGTGTATTTCTTGCAATAGCTCCTGTCCTTCGGCGACGGATATGCATCATTGGAGAATGCCTGAGGGGCTATGGTGGTAGAGCTCCTTTTCATCACCCAGTAAGATGAACGACTTGGCGCGCCACTGATAGTTGCCTAGAGGGGGGGTGAATAGGGCGAAACTGAAATTTACAAATATAAACACAACTACAAGCCGGGTTAGCGTTAGAAATATAAACGAGTCCGCGAGAGAGGGCGCAAAACAAATCGCAAGCGAATAATGAAGTGTGTGACACGCGGATTTGTTTTACCGAGGTTCGGTTCTTTCAAACCTACTCCCCGTTGAGGAGGCCACAAAGGCCGGGTCTCTTTCAACCCTTCCCTCTCTCAAACAGTCCCTCGGACCGAGTGAGCTTCTCTTCTCAAATCAAAGCCGGGAACAAAACTTCCCTGCAAGGGCCACCACACAATTGGTGCCTCTTGCCTTGATTACAATGGAGTTTTGATCACAAGAACAAGTGAGAAAGAAAAGAAGCAATCCAAGCGCAAGAGCTCAAAAGAACACGGCAAATCTCTCTCGCTAATCACTAAAGCCTTGTGTGGAATTGGAGAGGATTTGATCTCTTTGTATGTGTCTAGAATTGAATGCCTAGCTCTTGTAAGTGGTTGAGAAGTGGGAAAACTTGGATGCAATGAATGGTGGGGTGGTTGGGGTATTTATAGCCCCAACCACCAAAAGTGGTCGTTGGGAGGCTGTCTGTTCGATGGCGCACCGGACAGTCCGGTGCACACCGGACAGTCCGGTGCCCCCTGCCACGTCATCACTGCCGTTGGATTCTGACCGTTGGAGCATCTGACTTGTGGGCCCGCCTAGGTGTCCGGTGCACACCGGACAGGTACTGTTTGCTGTCCGGTGTGCCAGCATGGGCGCGCCTGCCATCTGCGCGCGCTGCGCGCGCATTTATTGCGCAGCAGGTAGCCGTTGGCGCGGGGTAGCCGTTGCTCCGGAGTCGCACCGGACAGTCCGGTGCACACCGGACAGTCCGGTGAATTATAGCGGACTAGCCGTTGGAGTTTCCCGAAGCTGGCGAGTTCCTGAGGCCGACCTCCCTTGGCGCACCGGACACTGTCCGGTGTACACCGGACAGTCCGGTGAATTATAGCCGAGTCGCCTCTGGAAATTCCCGAAGGTGGCGAGTTTGAGTCTGAGTCCCCCTGGTGCACCGGACATGTCCGGTGGCACACCGGACAGTCCGGTGCGCCAGACCAGGGGTGCCTTCGGTTGCCCCTTTGCTCCTTTGTTGAATCCAAAACTTGGTCTTTTTATTGGCTGAGTGTGAACCTTTTACACCTGTATAACTTATACACTAGAACAAACTAGTTAGTCCAAAGATTTGTGTTGGGCAATTCAACCACCAAAATTATATAGGAACTAGGTGTAAGCCTAATTCCCTTTCAATCTCCCCCTTTTTGGTGATTGATGCCAACACAAACCAAAGCAAATATAGAAGTGCATAATTGAACTAGTTTGCATAATATGAGTGCAAAGGTTGCTTGGAATTGAGCCAATATAAGTACTTTACAAGATATGCATGGATTGTTTCTTCATTTTTAACATTTTGGACCACGCTTGCACCACATGTTTTGTTTTTGCAAATTCTTTTGTAAATCCATTTCAAAGATCTTTTGCAAATAGTCAAAGGCAAATGAATAAGAGTTTGCAAAGCATTTTCAAGATTTGAAATTTTCTCCCCCTGTTTCAAATGCTTTTCCTTTGACTCAACAAAACTCCCCCTAAATGAGATCCACCTCTTAGTGTTCAAGAGGGTTTTGATATATCATTTTTGAAATACTACTTTCTCCCCCTTCTTGAACGTAATAGGATACCAATTGAAAATACTCTTTGAAAAACTAAGTTTTTGAAATTGGTGGTGGTGCGGTCCTTTTGCTTTGGGCTCATACTTTCTCCCCCTTTGGCATGAATCGCCAAAAACGGAATCATTAGAGCCCTTGTAGTAATTTCTTCCCCTTTGGTCATAAACAAATGAGTTAAGATTATACCAAAGATGAAGTCCTTTTGCTCTCTCCCCCAAAGATGGAGAGTGGCTTGGAGCGACGGCGAAGGATGAGTTACGGAGTGGAAGCCTTGTTGTCTTCGCCGAAGACTCCAATTCCCTTTCAATACACCTATGACTTGGTTTGAAATAGACTTGAAAACACATTAGTCATAGCATATGAAAGAGACATGATCAAAGGTATATTTATGAGCTATGTGTGCAAGCTAGCAAAAGAAATTTCTAGAATCAAGAATATTGAGCTCATGCCTAAGTTTGGTAAAAGATTGTTCATCAAGTGGCTTGGTAAAGATATCGGCTAATTGATCTTTAGTATTAATGTAAGAAATCTCGATATCTCCCTTTTGTTGGTGATCCCTAAGAAAATGATACCGAATGGCTATGTGCTTAGTGCGACTATGCTCGACGGGATTGTCGGCCATTTTGATTGCACTCTCATTATCACATAGCAAAGGGACTTTGGTTAATTTGTAACCGTAGTCCCGCAGGGTTTGCCTCATCCAAAGCAATTGCGCGCAACAATGACCTGCGGCAATGTACTCGGCTTCGGTGGTGGAAAGAGCGACCGAATTTTGCTTCTTTGAAGCCCATGACACCAAGGATCTTCCCAAGAACTGGCAAGTCCCCGATGTGCTCTTCCTATTAATCTTACACCCCGCCCAATCGGCATCCGAATAACCAATCAAATCAAAAGTGGATCCCCGAGGGTACCAAAGCCCAAACTTGGAGTATAAGCCAAATATCTCAAGATTCGTTTTACGGCCGTAAGGTGGGATTCCTTAGGGTCGGATTGGAATCTTGCACACATGCAAACGGAAAGCATAATGTCCGGTCGAGATGCACATAAATAGAGTAATGATCCTATCATCGACCGGTATACCTTTTGATCCACGGACTTACCTCCCGTGTCGAGGTCGAGATGCCCATTGGTTCCCATGGGTGTCTTGATGGGCTTGGCATCCTTCATTCCAAACTTGGTTAGAATGTCTTGAGTGTACTTCGTTTGGCTAATGAAGGTGCCCTCTTGGAGTTGCTTCACTTGAAATCCTAGAAAATACTTCAACTCCCCCATCATAGACATCTCAAATTTCTGTGTCATGATCCTACTAAATTCTTCACATGTAGATTCGTTAGTAGACCCAAATATAATATCATCAACATAAATTTGGCATACGAACAAATCATTGTCAAGAGTTTTAGTGAACAAAGTAGGATCGGCCTTGCCGACTTTGAAGCCATTAGCAGTAAGGAAATCTCTTAGGCATTCATACCATGCTCTTGGGGCTTGCTTGAGCCCATAAAGCGCCTTAGAGAGCCTATAAACATGGTTAGGATACTCACTATCTTCAAAGCCGGGAGGTTGCTCAACATAGACCTCTTCCTTGATCGGTCCATTGAGGAAAGCACTTTTCACGTCCATTTGATAAAGCTTAAAGCCATGGTAAGTAGCATAGGCCAATAATATGCGAATTGACTCAAGCCTGGCTACGGGTGCATAGGTTTCACCGAAATCCAAACCTTCGACTTGGGAGTATCCCTTGGCCACAAGTCGTGCTTTGTTCCTTGTCACCACACCATGCTCAACTTGCTTGTTGCGGAAGACCCATTTGGTTCCTACAACATTTTGGTTAGGACGTGGAACTAAATGCCATACCTCATTCCTAGTGAAGTTGTTGAGCTCCTCTTGCATCGCCATCACCCAATCCGAATCTTGAAGTGCTTCCTCTACCCTGTGTGGCTCAATAGAGGAAACAAAAGAGTAATGTTCACAAAAATGTGCAACACGAGATCGAGTGGTTACCCCCTTATGAATGTCGCCGAGGATGGTGTTGACGGGGTGATCTCGTTGGATTGCTTGGTGGACTCTTGGGTGTGGCGGTCTTGGTTCTTCCTCATTCTCCTTTTCTTGATCATTTGCATCTCCCCCTTGATCATTGCCATTATCTTGAGGTGGCTCATCTTCTTGATTTTGTCCTTCATCAACTTGAGCCTCATCCTCATTTTGAGTTGGTGGAGATGCTTGTGTGGAGGAGGACGGTTGATCTTGTGCTCTTGGAGGCTCTTCGGATTCCTTAGGACACACATCCCCAATGGACATGTTCCTTAGCGCTGTGCATGGAGCCTGTTCTTCACCTATCTCATCAAGATCAACTTGCTCTACTTGAGAGCCGTTAGTTTCATCAAACACAACGTCACATGAGACTTCAACTAGTCCAGTGGACTTGTTAAAGACCCTATATGCCCTTGTGTTTGAATCATAACCAAGTAAAAAGCCTTCTACAGTTTTAGGAGCAAATTTTGATTTTCTACCTCTTTTAACAAGAATAAAGCATTTGCTACCAAAAACTCTAAAGTATGAAATGTTGGGCTTTTTACCGGTTAGGAGTTCATAGGATGTCTTCTTGAGGATTCGGTGAAGATATAACCGGTTGATGGCGTAGCAGGCGGTGTTGACCGCTTCGGCCCAAAACCGGTCCGGTGTCTTGTACTCATCAAGCATGGTTCTTGCCATGTCCAATAGAGTTCGATTCTTCCTCTCCACTACACCATTTTGTTGAGGGGTGTAGGGAGAAGAGAACTCATGCTTGATACCCTCCTCCTCAAGAAAGCCTTCAACTTGAGAGTTCTTGAACTCCGTCCCGTTGTCGCTTCTTATTTTCTTGATCCTTAAGCCGAACTCATTTTGAGCCCGTCTCAAGAATCCCTTTAAGGCCTCTTGGGTTTGAGATTTTTCCTGTAAAAAGAATACCCAAGTGAAGCGAGAATAATCATCCACAATAACTAGACAGTACTTACTCCCGCCGATGCTTATGTAAGCAATCGGGCCGAATAGATCCATGTGTAGGAGCTCAAGCGGCCTGTCGGTCGTCATGATGTTCTTGTGTGGATGATGGGCTCCAACTTGCTTCCCTGCCTGGCATGCGCTACAAATCCTGTCTTTCTCAAAATGAACATTTGTTAATCCTAAAATGTGTTCTCCCTTTAGAAGCTTGTGAAGATTCTTCATCCCAACATGGGCTAGTTGGCGGTGCCAGAGCCAACCCATGTTAGTCTTAGCAATTAAGCAAGTGTCGAGTTCAGCTCTATCAAAATCTACCAAGTATAGCTGACCCTCTAACACTCCCTTAAATGCTATTGAATCATCACTTCTTCTAAAGACAGTGACACCTACATCAGTGAATAAACAGTTGTAGCCCATTTGACATAATTGGGATATGGAAAGCAAATTGTAATCTAAAGAATCTACAAGAAAAACATTGGAAATAGAATGGTCAGAAGATATAGCAATTTTACCAAGACCTTTGACCAAACCTTGATTTCCATACCCGAATGTGATAGCTCGTTGGGGATCTTGGTTTTTCTCGTAGGAGGAGAACATTCTTTTCTCCCCGGTCATGTGGTTTGTGCACCCGCTGTCGAGTATCCAACTTGAGCCCCCGGATGCATAAACCTACAAAACAAATTTAGTTCTTGACTTTAGGTACCCAAACTGTTTTGGGTCCTTTGGCATTAGAAACAAGAACTTTGGGTACCCAAACACAAGTCTTTGACCCCTTGTGTTTGCCCCCAACAAACTTGGCAACGACCTTGCCGGATTTGTTAGTCAAAACATAGGATGCATCAAAAGTCTTAAATGAAATGCTATGTTCATTTGATGCATTAGGAATTTTCTTCTTAGGCAACTTAGCACGGGTTGGTTGCCTAGAACTAGATGTCTCACCCTTATACATAAAAGCATGATTAGGGCCAGAGTGAGACTTCCTAGAATGAATTTTCCTAATCTTGTCCTCGGGATAACCGGCAGGGTATAAAATGTAACCCTCGTTATCCTGAGGCATGGGAGCCTTGCCCTTAACAAAATTTGACAATCTTTTAGGAGGGGCACTAAGTTTGACATTGTCTCCCCTTTGGTAGCCAATGCCATCCTTAATGACAGGGCGTCTCCCATTATAAAGCATGCTACGAGCAAATTTAAATTTCTCATTCTCTAGGTTGTGCTCGGCAATTTTAGCATCTAGTTTTGCTATATGATCATTTTGTTGTTTAATTAAAGCCATATGATCATGAATAGCATCAATATCGACATTTCTACATCTAGTACAAATAGATACATGCTCAACAATAGATGTAGAGGGTTTGCAAGATTTTAATTCTACAACCTTAGCATGCAACATATCATTTTTAGTTCTAAGGTCGGAAATTGTAACATTGCAAACATCTAGTTCCTTAGCCTTAGTAATCAATTTTTCATTTTCTACTCTAAGGCTAGCAAGAGATATGTTTAATTCTTCAATCCTAGCAAGCAAATCATCATTATTATCTCTAGGATTGGGAATTGAAACATTACAAACATGAGAATCAACCTTAGCATTTAAACTAGCATTTTCATTTCTAAGGTTGTCAATCATCTCACGGCAAGTGCTTAGCTCACTAGACAATTTTTCACATTTTTCAACTTGTAGAGCATAAGCATTTTTAACCTTAACATGTTTTTTATTTTCCTTGATTAGGAAGTCCTCTTGGGAGTCCAAGAGATCATCCTTCTCATGGATGGCACTAATTAGTTCATTTAATTTCTCTTTTTGTTCCATGTTAAGGTTGGCAAAAAGAGTACGCAAATTATCTTCCTCACCACTAGCATTATCATCACTAGAAGACTCATATTTAGTGGAGGAGTTGGATTTAACCTTCTTCTTTTTGCCGTCCTTTGCCATGAGACACTTGTGGCCGACGTTGGGGAAGAGGAGTCCCTTGGTGACGGCGATGTTGGCAGCGTCCTCGTCGTCGGAGGAGTCGCTTGAGCTTTCGTCGGAGTCCCACTCCCGACAAACATGGGCATCACCGCCCTTCTTCTTGTAGTACCTCTTCTTCTCCTTTCGCCTCCCCTTCTTGTCGTCACCTCGGTCACTGTCACTAGATATAGGACATTTAGCAATAAAATGACCGGGCTTACCACACTTGTAGCAAACCTTCTTGGAGCGGGACTTGTAATCCTTCCCCCTCCTTTGCTTGAGGATTTGGCGGAAGCTCTTGATGACGAGCGCCATTTCCTCATTGTCGAGCTTGGAGGCGTCTATTGGTTGTCGACTTGGTGTAGACTCCTCCTTCTTTTCCTCCGTTGCCTTGAATGCAACGGGTTGAGCTTCGGATGTGGTGGCATCATCAAGCTCGTTGATCTTCCTCGAGCCTTCGATCATGCACTCAAAACTTACAAAATTCCCGATAACTTCCTCGGGGGTCATTTTAGTATATCTAGGATTACCACGAATTAATTGAACTTGAGTAGGGTTAAGGAAAATAAGAGATCTTAGAATAACCTTAACCATCTCGTGGTCATCCCACTTTACGCTCCCGAGGTTGCGCACTTGATTCACCAAGGTCTTGAGCCGGTTGTACATGTGTTGTGGCTCCTCCCCTTTGCGAAGCCGGAACCGACCGAGCTCCCCCTCGATCGTTTCCCGCTTGGTGATCTTGGTGAGCTCGTCTCCCTCGTGCGCGGTTTTGAGCACATCCCAAACCTCCTTGGCGCTCTTCAACCCTTGTACTTCGTTATACTCCTCTCTACTTAGAGAGGCGAGGAGTATTGTTGTTGCTTGAGAGTTGAAGTGCTCGATTTGGGCCACCTCATCCTCATCATAGTTCTCATCCCCTACGGACGGTACCTGTGCACCAAACTCAACAACATCCCATATACTTTTGTGGAGCGAGGTTAGATGAAATCGCATTAAATCGCTCCACCTAGCGTAATCTTCACCATCAAAAGTTGGTGGTTTGCCTAATGGGACGGAAAGTAAAGGTGTATGTTTGGAAATGCGAGGGTAGCGTAGGGGGATCTTACTATACTTCTTGCGCTCTTGGCACTTAGAAGTGACGGAGGGCGCATCGGAGTCGGAGGTCGATGTTGATGAAGTGTCGGTCTCGTAGTAGACCACCTTCCTCATCCTCTTGTGCTTGTCGCCTTTCCGATGCGGCTTGTGGGAAGAAGATTTTTCCTTCTTCTCTTTGTGGTGAGAAGAGGAAGACCTTTTCTCCTTCCGTTTGGAGGAGTCCTTCTTCTTCTCCTTCCTCTTGGTGCGGGACTCTTCCGATGAAGTGCTCCCGTGGCTTGTAGTGGGCTTTTCGCCGGTCTCCATCTCCTTCTTGGCGTGATCTCCCGACATCACTTCGAGCGGTTAGGCTCTAATGAAGCACCAGGCTCTGATACCAATTGATAGTCGCCTAGAGGGGGGGTGAATAGGGCGAAACTGAAATTTACAAATATAAACACAACTACAAGCCGGGTTAGCGTTAGAAATATAAACGAGTCCGCGAGAGAGGGCGCAAAACAAATCGCAAGCGAATAATGAAGTGTGTGACACGCGGATTTGTTTTACCGAGGTTCGGTTCTTTCAAACCTACTCCCCGTTGAGGAGGCCACAAAGGCCGGGTCTCTTTCAACCCTTCCCTCTCTCAAACAGTCCCTCAGACCGAGTGAGCTTCTCTTCTCAAATCAAAGCCGGGAACAAAACTTCCCCGCAAGGGCCACCACACAATTGGTGCCTCTTGCCTTGATTACAATGGAGTTTTGATCACAAGAACAAGTGAGAAAGAAAAGAAGCAATCCAAGCGCAAGAGCTCAAAAGAACACGGCAAATCTCTCTCGCTAATCACTAAAGCCTTGTGTGGAATTGGAGAGGATTTGATCTCTTTGTATGTGTCTAGAATTGAATGCCTAGCTCTTGTAAGTGGTTGAGAAGTGGGAAAACTTGGATGCAATGAATGGTGGGGTGGTTGGGGTATTTATAGCCCCAACCACCAAAAGTGGTCGTTGGGAGGCTGTCTGTTCGATGGCGCACCGGACAGTCCGGTGCACACCGGACAGTCCGGTGCCCCCTGCCACGTCATCACTGCCGTTGGATTCTGACCGTTGGAGCATCTGACTTGTGGGCCCGCCTAGGTGTCCGGTGCACACCGGACAGGTACTGTTTGCTGTCCGGTGTGCTAGCATGGGCGCGCCTGCCATCTGCGCGCGCTGCGCGCGCATTTATTGCGCAGCAGGTAGCCGTTGGCGCGGGGTAGCCGTTGCTCCGGAGTCGCACCGGACAGTCCGGTGCACACCGGACAGTCCGGTGAATTATAGCGGACTAGCCGTTGGAGTTTCCCGAAGCTGGCGAGTTCCTGAGGCCGACCTCCCTTGGCGCACCGGACACTGTCCGGTGTACACCGGACAGTCCGGTGAATTATAGCCGAGTCGCCTCTGGAAATTCCCGAAGGTGGCGAGTTTGAGTCTGAGTCCCCCTGGTGCACCGGACATGTCCGGTGGCACACCGGATAGTCCGGTGCGCCAGACCAGGGGTGCCTTCGGTTGCCCCTTTGCTCCTTTGTTGAATCCAAAACTTGGTCTTTTTATTGGCTGAGTGTGAACCTTTTACACCTGTATAACTTATACACTAGAACAAACTAGTTAGTCCAAAGATTTGTGTTGGGCAATTCAACCACCAAAATTATATAGGAACTAGGTGTAAGCCTAATTCCCTTTCAGCCGCGCCAGTCGCCGAGCTTCGGCCTTGTCGAGGGGTAGCTCTCTTCTGAGGAGATATTCCAGGTATGGGGTCTACCAGTTTTGGTTTGGCGCAACCCTATTCTGCTCTCCCTCGATGCACAAGGCCTCACCCTCGGCGGCCGAGGATACCTCGGACTGGGTCGAGGCCTCCTCGGGCTAGGCCGAGGCCTCCTCGGGCTCGGGCGTGTCGTCGATATTGACGGAGGGTTGATGTATGTCTCTGGAGAAGACGTCAGGGGGAACCATTGTCCGTCCCGAGGCTATTTTCGCCAGCTCATCCGCAGTCTTGTTGTACCGTCGAGCGATGTGGTTGAGCTCCAGCCCGTAGAACTTGTCTTCTAGGCGTCGAACTTCGTCGCAGTAGGCCTCCATCTTCCAGTCACGGCAGTGGGAGTTCTTCATGACTTGGTCAATGACAAGCTGCGAGTCGCCACGAGCGTCGAGGCGCTGGACCCCTAGCTCGATGGCGATGCGCAACCCATTAACCAGAGCCTCGTACTCAGCCACGTTGTTTGATGCCGAGAAATGGAGGCGCAACACGTAGCGGAGATGTTTCCCGAGGGGTGAGATGAAGAGTAGGCCAGCACCTGCTCCCGTTGGCCTGCTCTTCATCAGCGACCCATCGAAGTACATGGTCCAAAGTTCCGGTTGGATCAGAGCTGTTGGCAATTCGGTGTCGACCCATTCAGCCACGAAGTCCGCCAAGACTTGGGACTTTATGGCCTTCCAAGAAGCAAACGAGATTGTCTCGCCCATGAGCTCCACTGCCCACTTTGCTATCCTACTCGAGGCCTCTCGGCACTGGATGATCTCCCCAAGGGGGAAGGATGACACCACAGTCACCGGATGAGACTCGAAGTAGTGTCGCAACTTTCGTCGCGTCAAAATTACTGCGTACAGTAGCTTCTGAATTTGCGGGTAGCGGGTCTTGGTCTTGGATAGCACTTCACTAATGAAGTAGACCGGCCTCTGGACGAGCAGCGCATGCCCTTCTTCTCGTCTCTTGACTATGATCGCGGCGCTGACCACCTGAGTGGTTGTGGCTACGTAGATCAAGAGGGCTTCTCCCGCAGCGGGGGGCACCAAGATGGGTGCGTTTGTAAGGAGCGCCTTTAAGTTTCCGAGGGCTTCCTCGGCCTCAGGGGTCCAAGTGAAGCGCTCGGCCTTCCTTAAGAGGCGGTACAAGGGTAGGCCTTTTTCGCCGAGGCGCGAGATGAAGCGGCTCAGAGCCGCCAAGCATCCCATGACCCTTTGTACTCCTTTCAAATCTTTGATAGGACCCATGTTGGTGATGGCCGCGATTTTCTCCGGGTTGGCCTCGATGCCCCGCTCGGAGACGATGAACCCCAGAAGCATGCCTCGGGGGACTCCGAAGACACACTTCTCGGGATTGAGCTTCACGCCCTTCACTCTCAGACACTTGAATGTCGTTTCAAGGTCGAAGAGGAGGTCGGAGGCTTTCCTCGTCTTGACAACGATGTCATCGACGTAAGCCTCGACCGTTTGGCCGATGTGCTCTCCGAACACGTGGTTCATGCACTTTTGGTATGTTGCAACTGCATTCCTCAAGCCAAATGGCATAGTAGTATAACAGTACATGCCAAAACGTGTGATGAAAGAAGTCGCGAGCTGGTCGGACTCTTTCATCTTGATTTGGTGATAACCTGAATAGGCGTTGAGGAATGATAGGGTTTCGCACCCAGCAGTTGAGTCCACAATTTGATCGATGCGAGGCAGAGGGTAGGGAACCTTTGGACATGCCTTGTTTAGACCAGTGTAGTCTACGCACATCCTCCATTTCCCACCTTTCTTTTTCACAAGCACAGGGTTGGCTAACCATTCGGGATGGAATACCTCTTTGATGAACCCTGCAGCCATGAGCTTGTGGATCTCCTCGCCTATGGCTCTACGCTTTTCTTCGTCGAAACGGCGCAGAGGATGCTTCATGGGTCGGGCACCGGCTCAGATATCCAGTGAGTGCTCGGCGACAACCCTCGGTATGCCGGACATGTCCGAAGGGCTCCACGTAAAAACTTCGGCATTCGCGCAGAGAAAGTCGACGAGCACTGCTTCCTATTTGGGGTCGAGCTCGGAGCCGATCCGGACTTGCTTGCAGGCGTCGTTGCTGGGGTCGAGGGGGACGGACTTAACCGCCTCGGTCGGTTCGAAGTTGTCGGCATGCCGCTTCGCATCGGGCACCTCCTGGGAGAGGCACTCTAGGTCGGCGATGAGGGCCTCGGACTCGGCGAGGGCCTCAGCGTACTCCACGCACTCCACGTCGCATTCATACGCGTGTCGGTACGTGGATCCGACGGTGATGACCCCATTGGGGCCTGACATTTTGAGCTTGAGGTACGTGTAGTTGGGGACGGCCATGAACTTGGCGTAGCACGGTCTCCCCAGCACCGCATGTTAGGTCCCTCGGAAATCGACCACCTCGAACGTGAGGGTTTCTCTGCGTAAGTTGGAGGGAGTTCTGAAGCAGACAGGCAAATCGAGTTGCCCAAGGGGGAGGATGCGCTTTTCGAGGACAATCCCGTGAAAGGGCGCCTGAAAGTCGCCTAGAGGGGGGGTGAATAGGGCGAAACTAAAATTCTCAAAAGCAATCACAACTACAAGCCGGGTTAGCGTTAGAAATATAATCAAGTCCGCGAGAGAGGGCACAAAACAAATCGCAAGCGAATAATGAAATGAGACACGCGGATTTGTTTTACCGAGGTTCGGTTCTCTCAAACCTACTCCCCGTTGAGGAGGCCACAAAGGCCGGGTCTCTTTCAACCCTTCCCTCTCTCAAACGGTCCCTTGGACCGAGTGAGCTTCTCTTCTCAAATCACTTGGGAATCAAACTTCCCGCAAGGACCACCACACAATTGGTGTCTCTTGCCTCAATTACAAGTGAGTGTTTGATCACAAGAAAGAAAGCCAAAGAAAAGAAGCGATCCAAGCGCAAGAGCTCAAATGAACACTACAAATCACCCTCTCTAGTCATTAGGGCTTTGTATGGAGTTGGGAGAGGATTTGTTCTCTTTTATTGTGCTTTGCAATGAATGCTAGCTCTTGTATAGTGGTTGGAAGCTGGAAAACTTGGATGCAATGAATGGTGGGGTGGTTGGGGTATTTATAGCCCCAACCACCAAACTTGACTGTTGGTGGAGTTGTCTGTCGTATGGTGCACCGGACAGTCCGGTGCACACCGGACATGTCCGGTGCGACAGCCATGTCACCAAGTAGCCGTTGGATCGACCGTTGGAGTTCTGACTTCTGGGCCCGCCTTGATGTCCGGTGGCGCACCGGACATGTACTGTAGGGTGTCCGGTGCGCCAGCATGGGCGTGCCTGACCTCTGCGCGCGCTGGCGCGCAATAAATGCGCTGCAGGTAGCCGTTGGCGCCTGAAGTAGCCGTTGCTCCGCAGATGCACCGGACAGTCCGGTGCACACCGGACAGTCCGGTGAATTATAGCGGAGCGGCTGAAGTGAAAACCCGAGGCTGGCGAGTTCCGGAGGCCGCCCTTCCTTGGAGCACCGGACATGTCCGGTGCACACCGGACAGTCCGGTGAATTATAGCGGAGTGGCCTCCGGAAATTCCCGAGAGCGAAGACTTTGAAGTCGGAGTCCTCTGGTGCACCGGACATGTCCGGTGGCACACCGGACAGTCCGGTGCGTCAGACCAGAGAAGCCTTCGGTTGCTCCTTTGCACTTTTGTTGAACCCAACACTTGGTCTTTTTATTGGCTAAGTGTGAACCTTTGGCACCTGTATAACTTATACACTAGAGCAAACTAGTTAGTCCAAAGATTTGTGTTGGGCAATTCAACCACCAAAATTATTTAGGAACTAGGTGTAAGCCTAATTCCCTTTCAATCTCCCCCTTTTTGGTGATTGATGCCAACACAAACCAAAGCAAATATAAAAGTGCATAGTTTGAACTAGTTTGCATAATGTAAGTGTAAAGGTTGCTTGGAATTGAGCCAATATAAATACTTACATGATGCGCATGGATTGTTTCTTTGTTTTTGACATATTGGACCACATTTGCACCAAAAGTTTTGTTTTGCAAAATCTTTTGTAAATTCTTTTCAAGAACTTTTTGCAAGATAGTCAAAGATAAATGAATAAGAATTTTGAGAAGCATTGTCAAGATTTGAAATTTTCTCCTTTTGTTTGAAATGCTTTTCCTTTGACTAAACAAAACTCCCCCTCAAATAAATTCTCCTCTTAGTGTTCAAGAGGGTTTTAAGATATCAAGTTTTGAAAATACTACTTGCTCCCCCTTTAGAACACAAGGAGATACCAATTTTGAAATTTTCCATCCAATTGAAAATCATATTTTAAAATTAGGTGGTGGTGCGGTCCTTTTGCTTTGGGCTCATGTTTTCTCCCCCTTTGGCATGAATCGCCAAAAACGGAATCATTAGAGCCCTACGAAATACTTTCTCCTCCTTTGGCCATAAAATAAATGAGTGAAGATTATACCAAGGTTGGAGAGATGCTCGGAGTGACGGCAAAGGATGAGTAGTAGAGTGGAGTGGAAGCCTTTGTCTTCGCCGAAGACTCTAATTCCCTTTCAATATACCTATGACTTGGTTTGAAATACACTTGAAAACACATTAGTCATAGCATATAAAAGAGACATGATCAAAGGTATACTTATGAGCTATGTGTGCAAGTTTAGCAAAAGAAATTCCTAGAATCAAGAATATTAAGCTCATGCCTAAGTCTGGTAAAATTTTGTTCATCAAGAGGCTTGGTAAAGATATCGGCTAATTGGTCTTTAGTGTTAGTGTATGAAATCTCGATCTCCCCCTTTTGTTGGTGATCCCGAAGAAAATGATACCGAATGGCTATGTGTTTAGTGCGGCTATGCTCGACGGGATTGTCGGCCATTTTGATTGCACTCTCATTATCACATAGAAGAGGAACTTTTGTTAGTTTGTAACCGTAGTCCCGCAGGGTTTGCCTCATCCAAAGCAATTGCGCGCAACAATGGCCTGCGGCAATATACTCGGCTTCGGCGGTAGAAAGAGCGACCGAATTTTGCTTCTTTGAAGCCCATGACACCAAGGATCTTCCCAAGAACTGGCAAGTCCCCGATGTGCTCTTCCTGTTAATCTTACACCCCGCCCAATCGGCATCCGAATAACCAATTAAATCAAAAGTGGATCCCCGAGGGTACCAAAGCCCAAACTTAGGAGTATAAGCCAAATATCTCAAGATTCGTTTTACGGCCGTAAGGTGTGATTCCTTAGGGTCGGCTTGGAATCTTGCACACATGCATACGGAAAGCATAATGTCCGGTCGAGATGCACATAAATAAAGCAATGAACCAATCATCGACCGGTATACCTTTTGATCCACGGACTTACCTCCCGTGTCGAGGTCGAGATGCCCATTGGTTCCCATGGGTGTCTTGATGGGCTTGGCATCCTTCATTCCAAACTTGGTTAGAATGTCTTGAGTATACTTTGTTTGGCTAATGAAGGTGCCCTCTTGGAGTTGCTTGACTTGGAATCCTAGAAAATACTTCAACTCCCCCATCATAGACATCTCGAACTTTTGTGTCATGATCCTACTAAATTCCTCACATGTAGATTCGTTAGTAGACCCAAATATAATATCATCAACATAAATCTGGCATACAAACAAATCATTTTGCAAGAGTTTTAGTGAACAAAGTAGGATCGGCCTTGCCGACTTTGAAGCCATTAGCAATAAGGAAATCTCTAAGGCATTCATACCATGCTCTTGGGGCTTGCTTGAGCCCATAAAGCGCCTTAGAGAGCTTATAGACATGGTTAGGGTACTCACCATCTTCAAAGCCGGGAGGTTGCTCAACATAGACCTCTTCCTTGATCGGTCCGTTGAGGAAGGCACTTTTCACGTCCATTTGATAAAGCTTAAAGCCATGGTAAGTAGCATAGGCCAATAATATGCGAATTGACTCAAGCCGAGCTACGGGTGCATAGGTTTCACCGAAATCCAAACCTTCGACTTGGGAGTATCCCTTGGCCACAAGTCGAGCTTTGTTCCTTGTCACCACACCATGCTCATCTTGCTTGTTGCGGAAGACCCATTTGGTTCCTACAACATTTTGGTTAGGACGTGGAACTAAATGCCATACCTCATTCCTAGTGAAGTTGTTGAGCTCCTCTTGCATCGCCACCACCCAATCCGAATCTTGAAGTGCTTCCTCTATCCTGTGTGGCTCAATAGAGGAAACAAAAGAGTAATGCTCACAAAAATGTGCAACACGAGATCTAGTGGTTACCTCCTTATGAATGTCGCCGAGGATGGTGTCGACGGGGTGATCTCGTTGAATTGCTTGGTGGACTCTTGGGTGTGGCGGCCTTGGTTCTTGCTCATCCTCCTTTTCTTGATCATTTGCATCTCTCCCTTGATCATTGCCATTATCTTGAGGTGGCTCATCTTCTTGATCTTGTCCTTCATCAACTTGAGCCTCATCCTCATTTTGAGTTGGTGGAGATGTTTGCGTGGAGGAGGATGGTTGATCTTGTGTTTTTGGAGGCTCTTCGGATTCCTTAGGACACACATCCCCGATGGACATGTTCCTTAGCGCGATGCACAGAGCCTCTTCATCACCTATCTCATCAAGATCAACTTGCTCTACTTGAGAGCCGTTAGTCTCATCAAACACAACGTCACATGAGACTTCAACTAGTCCAGTGGACTTGTTAAAGACCCTATATGCCCTTGTGTTTGAGTCATAACCAAGTAAAAAGCCTTCTACAGTTTTAGGAGCAAATTTAGATTTTCTACCTCTTTTAACAAGAATAAAGCATTTGCTACCAAAAACTCTAAAATATGAAATGTTGGGCTTTTTACCGGTTAGGAGTTCATAGGATGTCTTCTTGAGGATTCGGTGAAGATATAATCGGTTGATGGCGTAGCAGGCGGTGTTGACCGCCTCGGCCCAAAACCGATCCGGTGTCTTGTACTCATCAAGCATGGTTCTTGCCATGTCTAATAGAGTTCGATTCTTCCTCTCCACTACACCATTTTGTTGTGGGGTGTAGGGAGAAGAGAACTCATGCTTGATGCCCTCCTCCTCAAGGAAGCCTTCAATTTGAGAGTTCTTGAACTCCGTCCCATTGTCGCTTCTAATTTTCTTAATCCTTAAGCCGAACTCATTTTGAGCCCGTCTCAAGAATCCCTTTAAGGTCTCTTGGGTATGAGATTTGTCCTGCAAAAAGAATACCCAAGTGAAGCGAGAATAATCATCCACAATAAGTAGACAGTACTTACTCCCGCCGATGCTTATGTAAGCGATCGGGCCGAATAGATCCATGTGAAGGAGCTCCAGTGACCTGTCACTTGTCATAATATTCTTGTGTGGATGATGAGTGCCAACTTGCTTCCCGGCTTGGCATGCGCTACAAATCCTGTCTTTCTCAAAATGAACATTGGTTAATCCTAAAATGTGTTCCCCCTTTAGAAGCTTATGAAGATTCTTCATTCCAACATGGGCTAGTCGGCGGTGCCAGAGCCAACCCAAGTTAGTCTTAGCAACCAAGCAAGTGTCGAGTTCAGCTCTATCAAAATCTACCAAGTATAGCTGACCCTCTAACACTCCCTTGAATGCTATTGAATCATCACTTCTTCTAAAGACAGTGACACCTACATTAGTGAATAGACAGTTGTAGCCCATTTGACATAATTGAGAAACGGAAAGCAAATTGTAATCTAATGAATCAACAAGAAAAACATTGGAAATGGAATGGTCAGGTGAAATAGCAATTTTACCCAAACCTTTGACCAAACCTTGATTTCCATCCTCGAATGTGATCGCTCTATGGGGATCTTGGTTTTTTTTATATGAGGAGAACATCTTCTTCTCCCCGGTCATGTGGTTTGTGCACCCGCTGTCGAGTATCCAACTTGAGCCCCCGGATGCATAAACCTACAAAATAATTTTAGCTCTTGACTTTAGGTACCCAAATGGTTTTGGGTCCTTTGGCATTAGAAACAAGAACCTTGGGTACCCAAACACAAGTCTTGGAGCCCTTGTGTTTGCCCCCAACAAATTTGGCAACTACCTTGCCGGATTTATTAGTCAAAACATAAGATGCATCAAAAGTTTTAAATGAAATGTTATGATCATTTGATGCATTAGGAGTCTTCTTCTTAGGCAACTTAGCACGGGTTGGTTGCCTAGAACTAGATGTCTCACCCTTATACATAAAAGCATGATTAGGGCCAGAGTGAGACTTCCTAGAGTGAATTCTCCTAATTTTGCTCTCGGGATAACCGGCAGGGTACAAAATGTAACCCTCATTATCCTGAGGCATGGGAGCTTTGCCCTTAACAAAGTTAGACAAATTTTTAGGAGGGGCATTAAGTTTGACATTGTCTCCCCTTTGGAAGCCAATGCCATCCTTGATGCCCGGGCGTCTCCCATTATAGAGCATACTTCTAGCAAATTTAAACTTTTCATTTTCCAAGTTATGCTCGGCAATTTTAGCATCTAATAATGCTATATGATCATTTTGTTGTTTAATTAAAGACATGTGATCATAAATAGCATTAACATCAATATCTCTACATCTAGTACAAATAGAAACATGCTCAACATTAGATGTAGAGGGTTTGCAAGATTTTAGTTCAACAACCTTAGCATGTAACAAATCATTTTTAGTTCTAAGGTCGGAAATAGTAGCTTTGCAAACATCAAAATCTTTAGCCTTAGCAATCAAATTATCATTTTCTACTCTAAGGCTAGCAAGAGAATCATTCAATTCCTTAATCTTAGTAAGCAAATCATCATTATCATTTCTAAGATCGGGAATTGAATCAATACAAACATGAGAATCAACCTTAGCACTTAATCTAGCATTTTCATTTCTAAGGTTGTTAATGGTCTCATGGCAAGTGCTTAGCTCACTAGACAATTTTTCACATTTTTCTACCTCTAGAGCATAAGCATTTTTAACCTTAACATGCTTTTTATTTTCCTTGATTAGGAAGTCCTCTTGGGAGTCCAAGAGGTCATCCTTTTCATGGATGGCACTAATTAGCTCATTTAGTTTTTCCTTTTGTTCCATGTTAAGGTTGGCAAAAAGAACGCGCAAGTTATCCTCCTCATTGCTAGCATCATCCTCATCACTAGAGGTTTCATATCTAGTGGAGGATCTTGATTTTACCTTCTTCCTTTTGCCGTCCTTTGCCATGAGGCACTTGTGGCTGACGTTTGGGAAGAGGAGTCCCTTGGTGACGGCGATGTTGGCGGTGTCCTCGTCGGATGAGGAGTCGGTGGAGCTCTCGTCGGAGTCCCACTCCCGGCAAACATGGGCATCGCCGCCCTTCTTCTTGTAGTACTTCTTCTTTTCTCTCCTCTTTCCCTTCTTGTCGTCGCCCCTGTCACTGTCACTAGATATAGGACATTTTGCAATGAAATGATCGGGCTTACCACATTTGTAGCACACTTTCTTGGAGCGGAGTTTGTAGTCCTTCCCCCTCCGTTGCTTGAGGATTTGGCGAAAGCTTTTAATGATTAAAGCCATCTCCTCATTGTCAAGCTTGGAGGCATCAATTGGTTGTCTACTTGGTGTAGACTCCTCCTTCTTTTCCTCCGTCGCCTTGAAGGCCACCGGTTGCGCCTCGGACGTGGAGGGTTCGTCAAGCTCGTTAATCTTCTTGGAGCCCTTGATCATACATTCAAAGCTCACAAAATTCCCGATAACTTCCTCGGGAGTCATTTGAGTATATCTAGGGTTACCACGAATTAATTGAACTTGAGTGGGGTTAAGGAAAATGAGTGATCTAAGAATAACCTTAACCACCTCATGGTCATCCCACTTCTTGCTCCCGAGGTTGCGCACTTGGTTCACCAAAGTTTTGAGCCGGTTGTACATGTCTTGTGGCACCTCCCCTTGGCGAAGACGGAAGCGACCGAGCTCCCCCTCGATCGTTTCCCGTTTGGTAATCTTGGTGAGTTCATCACCCTCGTGCGCGGTCTTGAGTAGGTCCCAAATCTCCTTTGCATTCTTCAACCCTTGCACTTTGTTGTATTCCTCCTTGCTTAGAGAGGCGAGGAGTATGGTTGTGGCTTGAGAGTTAAAGTGCTCGATTTGGGCCACTTCGTCCGTATCATAATCCTCATCCCCTATGGATGGTACCTGTGCTCCAAACTCAACAACATTCCATATACTTTTGTGGAGTGAGGTTAGATGAAATTTCATTAAATCACTCCACCTAGCATAATCTTCGCCATCAAAAGTTGGCGGTTTGCCTAATGGAACGGAAAGTAATGGAGTATGTCTAGATGTACGGGGATAGTGTAAGGGGATCTTACTAAACTTCTTGCGCTCTTGGCGCTTAGAAGTTACGGACGGCGCATCGGAGTCGGAGGTAGATGTTGATGAAGTGTCGGTCTCGTAGTAGACCACCTTCCTCATCCTCTTGTGCTTGTCGCCTTTCCGATGCGACTTGTGGGAAGAAGATTTTTCCTTCTTCTCTTTGTGGAGTGAGGAAGATTTCTTCTCCTTCCCTTTGTTGGAGGAGCTCTTCTTCTTCTCCTTCCTCTTGGTGCGGGACTCTTCCGATGAAGTGCTCCCGTGGCTTGTAGTGGGCTTTTCGCCGGTCTCCATCTCCTTCTTGGCGTGATCTCCCGACATCACTTCGAGCGGTTAGGCTCAAATGAAGCACCGGGTTCTGATACCAATTGAAAGTCGCCTAGAGGGGGTGAATAGGGCGAAACTGAAATTCTCAAAAGCAATCACAACTACAAGCCGGGTTAGCGTTAGAAATATAATCAAGTCCGCGAGAGAGGACACAAAACAAATCGCAAGCGAATAATGAAATGAGACACGCGGATTTGTTTTACCGAGGTTCGGTTCTCTCAAACCTACTCCCCGTTGAGGAGGCCACAAAGGCCGGGTCTCTTTCAACCCTTCCCTCTCTCAAACGGTCCCTTGGACCGAGTGAGCTTCTCTTCTCAAATCACTTGGGAATCAAACTTCCCGCAAGGACCACCACACAATTGGTGTCTCTTGCCTCAATTACAAGTGAGTGTTTGATCACAAGAAAGAAAGCCAAAGAAAAGAAGTGTAACACCCACTTTGTAAACAAAGTCTAAGCAGAGAAAATTGTATTCCGTATACATATACGAGTTATCTATGTTTCTCAATTCATGTGAACCCCATAATTAAACAAATAAATAATTAACAAAATACACTCAAATAAATCATTCATCATGCTGGATATTGTTTTTGTGTGTGCATTTGGTGACATAAATAAATCAACAATCAAATTGAGGATTTAATACCTACTTTGAATAAATAGAATAGGAGGGGAGAAATACTATAAAATACAAAATAAAACTTATTAAATAAAATCATATTGGCAAGTTCAAATTTAATATCTAACCAAGGACAATTTTGCCACAAAAAGAATTTCTTTTAGAACTGAAGTTTTTGAATTTGGAAAGGAATAAAAGAATAATAAATAAAAGAAAAAAAAAGAAAGCAGTCTTCAGTCGAGTAGGCCTCTATTCCCTGCTTTCGGCCCATCTTCGGATCCAGCTCGCGCAGCCCAGTTCCACTCGCCAGCCCTTCCACCTCTCTCAGCGCTGCCATGTGGGCCCCTCACGCAGACTGGTCTTCTTCCCCACGCTGCTCGTCGCGATTGTTGGCTGGCGCTGATGCGGTTGGAATCCAGGGACTCGCTCAACCGTACCTTGCGCTCGCTGCTGGTTGGTACCGCCACATGGGGCCCGCATTCCAGGGTCTTCTTCTCCACGTCGCTACCGTAACAAACTTGAGCTACGCTGCTAGACCGTTGCGATCTGGGGCGAATCTGACTTCGCCGCCAAATCCGCAACAACCCGCTTCGGTCGGACTCCTGGCACCTACCCGGACTCGCCTCTGGGCCATAAAAGCCAGTGGCGAGCTCGTGCGCCGCCATCACCTCATGTCCGGGGGTCCACTGCCGTCGGAATCAATTATCCCCATCGCTCGACACCCGTTGCCTGTCCTGGACGTTTGGTGGGGTTCACGGAGCGCGCTCGGAGAAGTAATTGGGTGAACGAGGCTTCGGCCTGCTGAGGATTCTTCGCCGTAGTTGTATCCTGCCGCGGATCCGCCATGTCGTGTGGCCTGCCTCGCCGCTGCTTCAATCGCCGGTAAGAAACCCCTAGCCTCGATCGCCTAGTAATTCTCATCGTGTAGCGCCCGTTATTGCAGTGAGTGGGGGCGGAATCACGCGGATCCTATGCTCTAGCCATGGTGCCACCGCGGTGTCCTCTGCGCCGCCGTGGTCAGCCAGCGGGTTGGGGAAGATGTCCCTTGGTCGTCGGATCCGCGTTGAGCGCTCTGGATTCGACCTTGGGGTAACTAAACTTGTGCCACTGATCATGGAGCGGACGTTCCAGATTAAAAGAGAAAGCAACAATTCGTGCGGGGGAATCTGATCCGTTCGATCGTGATCGGATGGCCCCGGGGCAGTCACGAGTACTTAAAATATGGGTCGTCGGATCTGAATCCAATAGGCTTCACTCGGTGATCGATCAAGATCTGATCTGGCGCACTGAATTCTAATCGTGTGGCTCAGGATCACGCATACCCCTTCGCCAAGTCTTTATGCAAAAGAGACCCTAAAGAATCCTGAAACTAACCCGCCATCCGCGCGGGGAGAATATGAGTCTTGGGACGTTTGTAATCTAGCCCCTGGGCTTCTGTCTATTCCGCGCGCAGTCCAGAGAGTAGTAAAATTAGAGAATTAATTCTGGAAATTGTTTTTTAATATAAAAATAATTCCCGAAACTTGTATAATTCATATTAAATTCATTTCAACTCCAAATTGAGTCATTCCAGTTGCAATAAGTTTGTTTTAATATTGTCTATCAGCTAGTAACACTGTTTAGCTATGAAACTTGATTTAAAATTATCCACATGAATAACTCTATTCTAGGCCTTAAATAACTTCAGAAAATCGTAACTTAATAATCGTAGCTCCGGATTTAGCGGTTCTCGAGCCCACGATCTCGTAGCAACGCGTAGATTATTATTACACAGTTTGTTCTCATGTTTGGTGTGATGTTAATTTTGCCTATACAATGTTTGTCTGTATTGCTACGACTAGCAGTGAGGTCACGAGTCATCTGAAGACCATCCTGGTACCTGGAATCTCAAGTCCCAGGCAAGTTGTGCCCTTGATCACTTCTTTTTACCTACTCATGTTCTGATTAATCATAATGATCTGCATAGGTTAATTTTGATGGGACCCAATAGGTTACCCTAGTTTGATTATCTTTATACCTTGTTACCACTGAACTTTTTGGGTAGTACTTGCTAGTGCTTTATGTGGTTTTGGGTATGAAGATACATTATTCATGATCACACTTTTATTATCTGTTTATTATCACTGTTCATGATAAGATCATTATGTTAATTGGAACATGGAGAACCACCCGGGAAAACAGTGCTACCACAAGGGTTTAATGGGACGCCCTTGCATTGGCCGATTAATTAGGAAAGCTAGTGGAAGACTACCTTACCCGAAAGGGGCAAGGGCAGTAGGGGAGTGGTCAGTGTAGGGAGGCCCTCGGGAGGATTTTGCTGCGATGGCGGTCCTGCAAGGGATTCCTGCATTGGAGCTTCCTATAAACTGTAGCGGGTTTTCTGAAGCTAGTGGAACTTTGTAAAGGCCTCGTAGTGTTACCCTGCCTCGCCTCCTCGGTAGAGGTGTATGGGAAGTCGCGATCCCTTGGCAGATGGGTAACATGACTTGTGGGTAAAGATGCGCCACCTCTGCAGAGTGTAAAACTGGTATACTAGCCGTGCTCACGGTCATGAGCAGCTCGGACCCTCACATGATTAATTTATGGAACTTAAATTCAATTTGTCATATGCATTGCATCGCAGGTGATGTTGTTACTTCTGTTCTACTATTTAATTGGGTTGGTATTTACTTATACTTAGTAATTGCTAATAAAATTTTGACCAACTTTAAAAGCAATGCTCAGCTCTAACCATCCTCTTTGGTAAGCCTTACACTTCACGTGAGCTCCCACCTTTGGCGAGTTCATGCACATTATTCCCCACAACTTGTTGAGCGATGAACGTATGTGAGCTCACTCTTGCTGTCTCACACCCCCCCACAGGTCAAGAACAGGTACCACAGGATGAGGCGCATGGAGGATGCTGTGGCGAGTTCGTGAGAGGTCTAGGTCGTCGTCTCCCAGTCAACTTTGGGTTGCTGGACCGTTGTCTCCTTATAATGTAATTATTTATTTTGTATAGAACTCCTGTTATATATAAAGATGTGACATTCGATCCTGTGCCACTATACATCATATGTGTGAGACTTGGTCCCAGCACACCTGGTGTTTATGTTCGCGCCCGGATTTTGGACCTCTAAAATCCGGGTGTGACAGAAGTTGTATCAGAGGAATGTTGACTGTAGGACGAAACCTAGATAGAACTGGACAACAAATATTTACTACCTTTGCTACTCTGGTTCTTTTCTAAACTTATCTTAATCTTGTCTCATCTATTTTCGCTATACTCCGATCATTCTTACCTTTTTTTTTCTAACGACAAATGTGGATTTCACACTTTGAAATACTGTACCTAAAGTGACCTTTAGGAATAGGAGACCTAATCTTAGGAACAAAAACAAAACTATTTTTTTTATGCTTGGATGCTTGTTCTTATGATACTTTTCTGATTTGGATCTTTGATTGAGTGTGATGAATTGTGGAGTAATGTCCACAATTACATCTGCATATACATATAGACATAAATATAAATAAATAAAAATTATAAGATGATTGTACAAATTAAGAATACCACCACTAGAATATATCAAGCCTCATAGATCCATCTTATCTTAATAGATTCATCTTATCTTAAAAAGATTTTATCTCATCTTAATAAATCTAACTAATCTCAAAAGATTCTATTTCATCTTATCCTAATAAGCATACTTATCCACCCTAGTTTAACAACCATGATCTGATGTAAATTAATTAGATCTTATCTAGTCAAACTAGTCACACCAATCTAACCTAGATCTGATCTAATCTAAAGTGACTTATCAAACATGTTAGATAATATTGATAAAATAGTTTAGACTCTACTCCTATAGGACAGGTCTTAACTTAGTTCACCCTGCACTAAATTAAGAATGACAGATCGACTTGGCCATATGCAACTACCTTAACCATTCGATAGTTGCATAACCCCTCAATTTTAACCTAGCAAGAGATTCTAACCTACCTACACCATATAATCCATCCTACTCACATATATCCTAACCATATGTCCTTAACTCGGATGGCAACTCCAAGATGAAAGGCCAAAGGAGACCAACCACGTCAAAGAAAGATAAGCATCAACTCAAGACTTCAAAGATCAAGTTGAATCGCCAGCGGAATCAAGATCCACAGTTCAGGATGAAGTCTTTCCTTATTATACTCTTCCTTGCCACCACCTATTACCTATACTTGCCATAATCGTACCTCATCTCACCTAATAAATGGCTAGACATATATGTCTATATTTTCCAAATCATCTACTAGCTAGTATAAAAAAAACATGAAACACAACTTTTTTATTCCTAAAAAAAATGGTTGCATCCCTTTTCTACAAATCTCGAGGACGAGATTGTTTTTAAGGGGGGTAGGATTTGTAACACCCACTTTGTAAACAAAGTCTAAGCAGAGAAAATTGTATTCCGTATACATATACGAGTTATCTATGTTTCTCAATTCATGTGAACCCCATAATTAAACAAATAAATAATTAACAAAATACACTCAAATAAATCATTCATCATGCTGGATATTGTTTTTGTGTGTGCATTTGGTGACATAAATAAATCAACAATCAAATTGAGGATTTAATACCTACTTTGAATAAATAGAATAGGAGGGGAGAAATACTATAAAATACAAAATAAAACTTATTAAATAAAATCATATTGGCAAGTTCAAATTTAATATCTAACCAAGGACAAATTTGCCACAAAAAGAATTTCTTTTAGAACTGAAGTTTTTGAATTTGGAAAGGAATAAAAGAATAATAAATAAAAGAAAAAAAAAGAAAGCAGTCTTCAGTCGAGTAGGCCTCTATTCCCTGCTTTCGGCCCATCTTCGGATCCAGCTCGCGCAGCCCAGTTCCACTCGCCAGCCCTTCCACCTCTCTCAGCGCTGCCATGTGGGCCCCTCACGCAGACTGGTCTTCTTCCCCATGCTGCTCGTCGCGATTGTTGGCTGGCGCTGATGCGGTTGGAATCCAGGGACTCGCTCAACCGTACCTTGCGCTCGCTGCTGGTTGGTACCGCCACATGGGGCCCGCATTCCAGGGTCTTCTTCTCCACGTCGCTACCGTAACAAACTTGAGCTACGCTGCTAGACCGTTGCGATCTGGGGCGAATCTGACTTCGCCGCCAAATCCGCAACAACCCGCTTCGGTCGGACTCCTGGCACCTACCCGGACTCGCCTCTGGGCCATAAAAGCCAGTGGCGAGCTCGTGCGCCGCCATCACCTCATGTCCGGGGGTCCACTGCCGTCGGAATCAATTATCCCCATCGCTCGACACCCGTTGCCTGTCCTGGACGTTTGGTGGGGTTCACGGAGCGCGCTCGGAGAAGTAATTGGGTGAACGAGGCTTCGGCCTGCTGAGGATTCTTCGCCGTAGTTGTATCCTGCCGCGGATCCGCCATGTCGTGTGGCCTGCCTCGCCGCTGCTTCAATCGCCGGTAAGAAACCCCTAGCCTCGATCGCCTAGTAATTCTCATCGTGTAGCGCCCGTTATTGCAGCGAGTGGGGGCGGAATCACGCGGATCCTATGCTCTAGCCATGGTGCCACCGCGGTGTCCTCTGTGCCGCCGTGGTCAGCCAGCGGGTTGGGGAAGATGTCCCTTGGTCGTCGGATCCGCGTTGAGCGCTCTGGATTCGACCTTGGGGTAACTAAACTTGTGCCACTGATCATGGAGCGGACGTTCCAGATTAAAAGAGAAAGCAACAATTCGTGCGGGGGAATCTGATCCGTTCGATCGTGATCGGATGGCCCCGGGGCAGTCACGAGTACTTAAAATATGGGTCGTCGGATCTGAATCCAATAGGCTTCACTCGGTGATCGATCAAGATCTGATCTGGCGCACTGAATTCTAATCGTGTGGCTCAGGATCACGCATACCCCTTCGCCAAGTCTTTATGCAAAAGAGACCCTAAAGAATCCTGAAACTAACCCGCCATCCGCGCGGGGAGAATATGAGTCTTGGGACGTTTGTAATCTAGCCCCTGGGCTTCTGTCTATTCCGCGCGCAGTCCAGAGAGTAGTAAAATTAGAGAATTAATTCTGGAAATTGTTTTTTAATATAAAAATAATTCCCGAAACTTGTATAATTCATATTAAATTCATTTCAACTCCAAATTGAGTCATTCCAGTTGCAATAAGTTTGTTTTAATATTGTCTATCAGCTAGTAACATTGTTTAGCTATGAAACTTGATTTAAAATTATCCACATGAATAACTCTATTCTAGGCCTTAAATAACTTCAGAAAATCGTAACTTAATAATCGTAGCTCCGGATTTAGCGGTTCTCGAGCCCACGATCTCGTAGCAACGCGTAGATTATTATTACACAGTTTGTTCTCATGTTTGGTGTGATGTTAATTTTGCCTATACAATGTTTGTCTGTATTGCTACGACTAGCAGTGAGGTCACGAGTCATCTGAAGACCATCCTGGTACCTGGAATCTCAAGTCCCAGGCAAGTTGTGCCCTTGATCACTTCTTTTTACCTACTCATGTTCTGATTAATCATAATGATCTGCATAGGTTAATTTTGATGGGACCCAATAGGTTACCCTAGTTTGATTATCTTTATACCTTGTTACCACTGAACTTTTTGGGTAGTACTTGCTAGTGCTTTATGTGGTTTTGGGTATGAAGATACATTATTCATGATCACACTTTTATTATCTGTTTATTATCACTGTTCATGATAAGATCATTATGTTAATTGGAACATGGAGAACCACCCGGGAAAACAGTGCTACCACAAGGGTTTAATGGGACGCCCTTGGCCGATTAATTAGGAAAGCTAGTGGAAGACTACCTTACCCGAAAGGGGCAAGGGCAGTAGGGGAGTGGTCAGTGTAGGGAGGCCCTCGGGAGGATTTTGCTGCGATGGCGGTCCTGCAAGGGATTCCTGCATTGGAGCTTCCTATAAACTGTAGCGGGTTTTCTGAAGCTAGTGGAACTTTGTAAAGGCCTCGTAGTGTTACCCTGCCTCGCCTCCTCGGTAGAGGTGTATGGGAAGTCGCGATCCCTTGGCAGATGGGTAACATGACTTGTGGGTAAAGATGCGCCACCTCTGCAGAGTGTAAAACTGGTATACTAGCCGTGCTCACGGTCATGAGCAGCTCGGACCCTCACATGATTAATTTATGGAACTTAAATTCAATTTGTCATATGCATTGCATCGCAGGTGATGTTGTTACTTCTGTTCTACTATTTAATTGGGTTGGTATTTACTTATACTTAGTAATTGCTAATAAAATTTTGACCAACTTTAAAAGCAATGCTCAGCTCTAACCATCCTCTTTGGTAAGCCTTACACTTCACGTGAGCTCCCACCTTTGGCGAGTTCATGCACATTATTCCCCACAACTTGTTGAGCGATGAACGTATGTGAGCTCACTCTTGCTGTCTCACACCCCCCCACAGGTCAAGAACAGGTACCACAGGATGAGGCGCATGGAGGATGCTGTGGCGAGTTCGTGAGAGGTCTAGGTCGTCGTCTCCCAGTCAACTTTGGGTTGCTGGACCGTTGTCTCCTTATAATGTAATTATTTATTTTGTATAGAACTCCTGTTATATATAAAGATGTGACATTCGATCCTGTGCCACTATACATCATATGTGTGAGACTTGGTCCCAGCACACCTGGTGTTTATGTTCGCGCCCGGATTTTGGACCTCTAAAATCCGGGTGTGACAAGAAGCGATCCAAGCGCAAGAGCTCAAATGAACACTACAAATCACCCTCTCTAGTCACTAGGGCTTTGTATGGAGTTGGGAGAGGATTTGTTCTCTTTTATTGTGCTTTGCAATGAATGCTAGCTCTTGTATAGTGGTTGGAAGCTGGAAAACTTGGATGCAATGAATGGTGGGGTGGTTGGGGTATTTATAGCCCCAACCACCAAACTTGACTGTTGGTGGAGCTGTCTGTCGTATGGTGCACCGGACAGTCCGGTGCACACCGGACATGTCCGGTGCGACAGCCACGTCACCAAGTAGCCGTTGGATCGACCGTTGGAGTTCTGACTTCTGGGCCCGCCTTGATGTCCGGTGGCGCACCGGACATGTACTGTAGGGTGTCCGATGCGCCAGCATGGGCGTGCCTGACCTCTGCGCGCGCTGGCGCGCAATAAATGCGCTGCAGGTAGCCGTTGGCGCCTGAAGTAGTCGTTGCTCCGCAGATGCACCGGACAGTCCGGTGCACACCGGACAGTCCGGTGAATTATAGCGGAGCGGCTGAAGTGAAAACGCGAGGCTGGCGAGTTCCGGAGGCCGCCCTTCCTTGGAGCACCGGACATGTCCGGTGCACACCGGACAGTCCGGTGAATTATAGCGGAGTGGCCTCCGGAAATTCCCGAGAGCGAAGACTTTGAAGTCGGAGTCCTCTGGTGCACCGGACATGTCCGGTGGCACACCGGACAGTCCGGTGCGTCAGACCAGAGAAGCCTTCGGTTGCTCCTTTGCACTTTTGTTGAACCCAACACTTGGTCTTTTTATTGGCTAAGTGTGAACCTTTGGCACCTGAACTTATACACTAGAGCAAACTAGTTAGTCCAAAGATTTGTGTTGGGCAATTCAACCACCAAAATTATTTAGGAACTAGGTGTAAGCCTAATTCCCTTTCAGCGCCGCATCGGCCCGGATCGTGGACAAATCGATCCCCAAGAGCCCGAGGGTCTCGACGTAGATGATGTTGAGGCTGCTACCCCCGTCCATGAGGACCTTGGTGAGCCTGGCGTTGCCGATGACAGGATCGACAACGAGCGGGTACCTTCCTAGGCTTGGCACGCAGTCGGGGTGGTCGCCTTGGTCGAAGGTGATGGGCTTGTCGGACCAGTCTAGGTAGACTGGCGCCGCCACCTTCACCGAGCAGACCTCCCGGCGCTCCTGCTTGCGGTGCTGAGCCGAGGCGTTCGCCACTTGCCCACTGTAGATCATGAGGCAGCCGTGGACCTCGGGGAACTCCTCTTCCTTGTCGCCCTCTTTCTTGTTGTTGTCTTGGCCTTTGCCGTCTTCCGCCGAGGGCCCAGCCTTATGGAAGTAGCGTCAAAGCATGACGCATTCCTCAAGGGTGTGCTTGACGGGACCCTGGTGATAGGGGCACGACTCCTTGAGCATCTTGTCGAACAGGTTGGCCCCTCCGGGAGGCTTCCGAGGGTTCCTGTGCTCGGCAGTAGCGACAAGATCTGCGTCAGCGGCGTCGCGCTTCTTTTGCGACTTCTTCTTGGCCTTCTTCTTCGTGCCCCGCTGGGCGGATGCCTCAGGGACGTCTTCCTGCTACCGTCCCTGAGGCTGCTTGTCCTTTCGGAAGATGGCTTCGAACGCCTCCTGACCAGAGGCGAACTTGGTGGCGATGTCCATGAACTCGCTCGCCTTGGTGGGAGTCTTGCGGCGCAGTTTGCTCACCAGGTCGCGGCAAGTGGTGCCGGCGAGGAACGCCCCGATGACATCCGAGTCGGTGATGTTGGGCAGCTCGATGCGCTGCTTCGAAAACCGCTAGATGTAATCTCGCAGGGATTCCCCTAGCTGCTGGCGGCAGCTTTGGAGATCCCAGGAGTTCCCAGGGCGCACGTACGTGCCTTGGAAATTTCCAGTGAAAGCCTTGACCAGGTCGTCCCAGTTGGAGATCTGCGCGGGAGGCAGATGCTCCAGCCAGGCCCGGGCAGCGTTGGAGAGGAAAAGGGGGAGGTTGCGGATGATGAGGTTGTCGTCGTCCGTTCCTCCCAGCTGGCAGGACAGCCGATAGTCCGCAAGCCACAACTCCGGCCTTGTTTCCCCCGAGTACTTGGTGATGGTAGTCGGGGCCCGGAACCGAGCTGGGAACGGCGCCCATCGTATGGCCCAGCTGAAGGCTTACGGACCTGGTGGTTCGGGCGAGGGGCTCCGATCCTCCTCGCTGTCGTAGCGTCCCCCACGCCTGGGGTGGTAGCCTCGGCGCACCTTCTCGTCGAGGCGGGCTCGACGGTCGCGGCGGTGGTGCTCGTTGCCGAGGCGACCCGGGGCTGCAGGCGTCGCGCCCCGCGTGCGCCCGGTGTGGACGGAGGCCTCCCGCATGAGTCGGGAAGTCATTGCGCGATGCTTCGGGGGGCACCCTTGCCTTCGGGAGGCAGAGCTTTCGGCCCGTCGGACCGCGGCATCCTCCAGGAGATTCTTGAGTTCTCCCTGGATACGCTGCCCCTCGGTGGTGGATGGCTCCGGCATTGCTCGGAGTAGTATTGCCGCTGCAGCCAAATTCTGGCCGACCCCGCTGGAGGCCGGGGGCAGCCTTGCCCTGGCATCGTCAACGATACGGCGCTGGACGTCCCGGGCCTGATGACGCGCTTCTCCGGCGAGTGCTCGGCCTGCCCACTCCTGCTTGATGTTTTGCCGGAGCTGCACAAGTTGCCCTGCTTCCTCGTCGAGCTTGGCCTGCATCTCGCGGATTTGCTCGAGCTGTGTGTCCTGACCCCCCGCAGGGATTGGGACCACAGCTAGCTCCCGCAGGATGTCAACGCGAGGCGCAGGCCCAGGGGGATCGTCATCCTCTGGCATACCGAGGTGGTTGCCTTCGTCGTGACCCCCTAGATCGACATGGAAACATTCGCGACTTGGGCCACAACCCTCGTCGTCAAGGTTGTGGCCATTGAAAGGGAATTAGGCTTACACCTATTTCCTAATTAATTTTGGTGGTTGAATTGCCCAACACAAATAATTGGACTAACTAGTTTGCTCTAGTGTATAAGTTATACAGGTGCCAAAGGTTCACACTTAGCCAATAAAAAGACCAAGAATTGGGTTCAACAAAGAGAGCAAGGGATAACCGAAGTGTGCCCTGGTCTGGCGCACCGGACTGTCCGGTGTGCCACCGGATAGTGTCCGGTGCACCAGGGGACTTCACGCTGAACTCTTCACCTTCGGGAAAATCCATAGGCGCTCCGCTATAATTCACCGGACTGTCCGGTGCTCCGGAAGAGAGCGACTCTGAACTCGCCAGCTTCGGGAATCCGCTCCGCTATAATTCACCAGACAAGTCCGGTGCACACCGGACTGTCCGGTGAGCCAGCGAAGCAACGAATACTTCGCGCCAACGGTCACCTGCAGAAGCAATTAATGCGCGCCAGAGCGCGCAGAAGTCAGGCACGTGCGAAGTGGTGCACCGGACACTCTACAGTACATGTCCGGTGTGCCACCAGACATCCTGGCGGGTCCAGCAATCAGAGCTCCAACGGTCGAAACCCAACGGCCTGGTGATGTGGCTGGCGCACCGGACTGTCCGGTGCGCCATGCGACAGCAGCCTCCACCAAACAACTAGTTTGGTGGTTGGGGTTATAAATACCCCCAACCACCCCACATTCAAGTCATCCAAGTTTTCACACTTCCAACCACTTACAAGAGCTAGGCATTCAATACAAGACACACCCAAGTGATCAAATCCTCTCCCAATTCCACAAAAGCTTTAGTGATAAGTGAGAGTGATTTGTTGTGTTCTTTTGAGCTCTTGCACTTGGATTGCTTTCTTTCTCATTCTTTTCTTGCGATCAAAACTCAATTGTAACTGAGGCAAGAGACACCAATTGTGTGGCGGTCCTTGCGGGGAAGTTTTGTTCCCGGTTGATTTGAGAAGAGAAAGCTCACTCGGTCCAAGGGACCGTTTGAGAGAGGGAAGGGGTTGAAAGAGACCCGGTCTATGTGACCACCTCAACGGGGAGTAGGTTTGCGAGAACCAAACCTCGGTAAAACAAATCCGCGTGTCACACTCTTTATTCGCTTGCGATTTGTTTTGCACCCTCTCTCGCGGACTCGATTATATCTCTAACGCTAACCCGGCTTGTAGTTGTGATTAACTTTATAAATTTCAGTTTCGCCCTATTCACCCCCCTCTAGGTGACTTTCAATTGGTATCGAAGCCCGGTGCTTCATTAGAGCCTAACCGCTCGAAGTGATGTCGGGAGAACACGCCAAGAAGGAGATGGAGACCGGCGACAAGCCCACTACAAGCCATGGGAAGGCTTCATCGGAAGAGTCCCGCAAAAAGGGGAAGGGGAAGGAGAAGAAAGCCTCTTCCCACAAGTCGCATCGGAGTAGCGACAAGAAAAAGAAGATGAGGAAGGTGGTCTACTACGAGACCGATACTTCATCACCTTCCACCTCCGGCTCCGACGCGCCCTCCGTAACTTCTAAGCGCCATGAGCGCAAGAAGTTTAGTAAGATCCCCTTACACTATTCTCGCACTTCTAGACATACTCCATTACTTTCCGTTCCATTAGGCAAATCGCCAACCTTTGACGGTGAAGATTATGCTAGGTGGAGTGATTTAATGAAATTTCATCTAACCTCACTCCACAAAAGTATATGGAATGTTGTTGAGTTTGGAGCACAGGTACCATCCATAGGGGATGATGATTATGATGAGGACGAGGTGGCCCAAATCGAGCACTTCAACTCCCAAGCAACAACTATACTCCTCACCTCTCTAAGTCGAGAGGAGTATAACAAGGTGCAAGGACTTAAGAGCGCCAAGGAAGTTTGGGACGTCCTCAAGACCGCGCACGAGGGGGATGAGCTAACAAAGATCACCAAGCGGGAGACGATCGAGGGGGAGCTCGGTCGCTTCCGGCTTCGCAAAGGAGAAGAGCCACAAGACATGTACAACCGGCTCAAAACCTTGGTGAACCAAGTGCGCAACCTTGGGAGCAAGAAATGGGATGACCACGAAATGGTTAAGGTTATTCTAAGATCACTTATTTTCCTTAACCCTACTCAAGTCCAATTAATTCGTGGCAATCCTAGATATACACTAATGACTCCCGAGGAAGTGATCGGGAATTTTGTGAGCTTTGAATTCATGATCAAAGACTCAAGGAAGATCAACGAGCTTGATGATCCCTCCACATCCGAAGCACAACCGGTCGCATTTAAGGCGACGGAGGAGAAGAAGGAGGAGTCTACATCAAGTAGAACACCCATTGACGCCTCCAAGCTCGACAACGAGGAAATGGCGCTCGTCATCAAGAGCTTCCGCCAAATCCTCAAGCAAAGGAGGGGGAAAGATTACAAACCCCGCTCCAAGAAGGTTTGCTACAAGTGTGGTAAGCCCGGTCACTTTATAGCAAAATGTCCATTATCTAGTGACAGTGACAGGGGCGACGACAAGAAGGGGAGAAGAAAGGAGAAGAAGAGGTACTACAAGAAAAAGGGCGGCGATGCTCATGTTTGTCGCGAGTGGGACTCCGACGAAAGCTCTAGCGACTCCTACGACGACGAGGACGCCGCCAACATCGCCGTCACCAAGGGACTTCTCTTCCCCAACGTCGGGCACAAGTGCCTCATGGCAAAGGACGGCAAAAAGAAGAAGGTTAAATCCAAATCCTCCACTAGATATGAGTCTTCTAGCGATGATAATGCTAGTGATGAGGAAGATAATTTACATACACTTTTTGCCAACTTAAATATGCAACAAAAAGAAAAATTAAATGAATTGATTAGTGCTATCCATGAGAAGGATGATCTCTTGGACTCCCAAGAGGACTTCCTTATTAAAGAAAACAAGAAGCATGTTAAAGTTAAAAATGCTTACGCTCTAGAAGTAGAAAAATGTGAAAAACTATCTAGTGAGCTAAGCACTTGCCATGAGACTATAGACAACCTTAAATATGAGAATGCTAATTTATTAGCTAAGGTTGATTTAAATACTTGTGATGTTTCTATTCCCAATCTTTGAAATGATAATGATGATTTGCTTGCTAAGATTGAAGAATTGAACATTTCTCTTGCTAGCCTTAGAAATGAAAATGAAAAATTGCTTGCTAAGGCTAAAGATTTTGATGTTTGCAATGCTACCATTTCCGACCTTAGAAGTAAAAATGACATATTGCATGCTAAGGTTGTAGAATTAAAATCTTGCAAACCATCTACATCTATCGTTGAGCACACTTCTATTTGTACTAGATGTAGAGATGTTGATATTAATGTTATTCATGATCACATGGCTTTAATTAAACAACAAAATGATCATATAGCAAAATTAGGTGCTAAAATTGCCGAGTATGAACTTGAAAATAAAAAATTTAAATTTGCTCGTAGTATGCTTTATAGTGGGAGACGCCCTGGCATTAAGGATGGTATTGGCTTCCAAAAGGGGAACAATGTCAAACTTAATGCCCCTCCTAAGAAATTGTCCAACTTTGTTAAGGGCAAGGCTCCCATGCCTCAGGATAACGAAGGTTGCATTTTGTACCCTACCGGTTATCCTGAGAGCAAAATTAGGAGAATTCATTCTAGGAAGTCTCACTCTGGCCCTAACCATGCATTTATGTATAAGGGTGAGACATCTAATTCTAGGCAACCAACCCGTGCTAAGTTGCCTAAAAGGAAAACTCCTAGTGCATCAAATGATCATGATATTTCATTTAAAACTTTTGATGCATCTTATGTTTTAACTAACAAATCCGGCAAGGTAGTTGCCAAGTATGTTGGGGGCAAACACAAGGGATCAAAGACTTGTGTTTGGGTACCCAAAGTTCTTGTATCTAATGCCAAAGGACCCAAAACCATTTGGGTACCTAAAGTGAAGAACTAAACTTGTTTTGTAGGTTTATGCATCCGGGGGCTCAAGTTGGATCATCGATAGCGGGTGCACAAACCACATGACAGGGGAGAAGAAAATGTTCTCCTCCTATGAGAAAAACCAAGATCCCCAAAGAGCAATCACATTTGGGGATGGAAACCAAGGTTTGGTCAAAGGATTGGGTAAAATTGTTATATCTCCCGACCATTCAATTTCCAATGTTTTTCTTGTAGATTCCTTAGATTACAATTTGCTTTCCGTGTCTCAATTATGTCAAACGGGTTACAACTGTCTATTTACTGATGTAGGTGTCACTGTCTTTAGAAGAAGTGATGATTCAGTAGCATTTAAGGGAGTGTTAGAGGGTCAGCTATACTTAGTAGATTTTGATAGAGCTGAACTCGACACTTGCTTAATTGCTAAGACTAACATGGGTTGGCTCTGGCACCGCCGACTAGCCCATGTTGGGATGAAGAATCTTCATAAGCTTCTAAAGGGAGAGCACATTTTAGGATTAACAAATGTTCATTTTGAGAAAGACAGGATTTGTAGTGCATGCCAAGCAGGGAAGCAAGTTGGTGCCCATCATCCACACAAGAACATCATGACGACCGACAGGCCACTGGAGCTCCTACACATGGATCTATTCGGCCCGATTGCTTACATAAGCATCGGCGGGAGTAAGTACTGTCTAGTTATTGTGGATGATTATTCTCGCTTCACTTGGGTATTCTTTTTGCAGGAAAAATCTCATACCCAAGAGACATTAAAGGGATTCTTGAGACGGGCTCAAAATGAGTTCGGCTTGAGGATCAAGAAAATTAGAAGCGACAACGGGACGGAGTTCAAGAACTCTCAAATTGAAGGCTTCCTTGAGGAGGAGGGCATCAAGCATGAGTTCTCTTCTCCCTACACGCCACAACAAAATGGTGTAGTGGAGAGGAAGAATAGAACTCTATTGGACATGGCAAGAACCATGCTTGATGAGTACAAGACTTCGGATCGGTTTTGGGCCGAGGCGGTCAACACCGCCTGCTACGCCATCAACCGGTTGTATCTACACCGAATCCTCAAGAAGACATCATATGAACTCCTAACCGGTAAAAAGCCCAATATTTCATATTTTAGAGTCTTTGGTAGCAAATGCTTTATTCTTGTCAAAAGAGGTAGAAAATCTAAATTTGCTCCTAAGACTGTAGAAGGCTTTTTATTAGGATATGATTCAAACACAAGGGCATATAGAGTCTTTAACAAGTCCTCTGGACAAGTTGAAGTTTCTTGTGACGTTGTGTTTGATGAGACTAACGGCTCTCAAGTAGAGCAAGTTGATCTTGATGAGATAGGTGAGGAAGAGGCTTCGTGCATCGCGCTAAGGAACATGTCCATTGGGGATGTGTGTCCTAAGGAATCCAAAGAGCCTCCAAATGCACAAGATCAACCATCCTCCTCCACGCAAGCATCTCCACCAACTGAAAGGGAAATGTGCCCTTGGGCCATTTCTAAGTATTTTGGTGATTGAGTGCCAACACAAGTGCTTAAATGTGAATCTATACCCATGGATGGACAAAGTGCAAATCAAGAGTAAAGGTATGTTTCTAAGCCTTAGTACATTGTTTTGAAGACTAATGTATTGTGTCTAAGTGCTTGAAACAGGAGAAATCGAGTAAGAGAAAAGTTGGCTGTGTACAGCCAAAAGGCTGTTCGGTCTGGAGCACCGGACTGTCCGGTGGTGCACCGGACAGTGTCCGGTGCGCCAGGCTGACTCGGCGTGAAGTGGCCGCTCTCGGGAATTCGCCGACGGCGTACGGCTAAAATTCACCAGACTGTCCAGTGTGCACCGGACTGTCCGGTGAGCCAACGGTCGGCCGGGCCAACGGTCGGCCGCGGAATCTGCACACGACACGTGGCCAGGCCAATGGTCAGAAGGGGGCACCGGACTGTCCGGTGTGCACCGGACATGTCCGGTGCGCCAACGGCTCCCAGATCAGCAACGGTCGGCTGCGCCATTTTAGGAAGGAAATCGGGCACCGGACAGTGTCCGGTGTGCACCAGACTGTCCGGTGCGCCCGATGACAGAAGGCAAGATCAGCCTTCCAGAATTGCTCTCAACGGCTCCTAGCTGCCTTGGGGCTATAAAAGGGACCCCTAGGCGCATGGAGGAGAAAACCAAGCAACCTTAGAGCATTCTTGATCATCCACACTCAGTCTTTGCGCATTCGTTTGTCATTCTCAGTGATTCGAGCTCCGTTCTAGTGAGAACTTTGAGATAGTCTTTTGAGCTCGATTCTTGGTCGTGTGTGTGTGCGCATTTTGCTGTGGATTTGTGTGTGTTGCTTCCCTCCCTTACTCCGTATTTCTTTGTGAACTTCAAGTGTAAGGGCGAGAGACTCCAAGTTGTGGAGATTCCTCGCAAACGGGATATTGAAAGGCAAAGCAAAACACTGTGGTATTCAAGTTGGTCTTTGGACCGCTTGAGAGGGGTTGATTGCAACCCTCGTCCGTTGGGACGCCACAACGTGGAGTAGGCAAGCGTTGGTCTTGGCCGAACCACGGGATAAACCACTGTGTCATCTCTGTGTTTGATCTCTTGTGGTATTGTGTTTTGTTGAGACTCCTCTCTAGCCACTTGGCGATTATTGTGCTAACACTTAACAAGTTTTTGTGGCTATAAGTTTAAGTTTCACAGGATCACCTATTCACCCCCCCCCCCCCTCTAGGTGCTCTCAATTGGTATCGGAGCCGTTCTCTTCACAAAGGGACTAACCGCCCGAAGAGATGGATCCTAAAGGGAAGGGAATCGTGATCAACGACAAGGAGAAGGAGTCCTTCGTCAACGAGCCAAGGGATGACAAGTCCAATGACTCAGGCTCGGGTCACAGACGCAAAGATGAGAAGAAGAAGAAGACAAGACGCATCAAGGAGATCGTCTACTACGACAGCGATGAGTCTACTTCCTCCCAAAAGGACGACGACCACAACGACTACGAGAAAAAGAAACCGGTCAATTCGAACTTTTCTTTTGACTACTCTCGTATTCCGCATAGTTCAAGTTCACATTTGCTCTCCATTCCACTCGGCAAGCCCCCACACTTTGATGGAGAGGACTACGGATTTTGGAGCCACAAAATGCGTAGTCACCTATTCTCTCTCCATCCTAGTATATGGGAGATTGTAGAAAGTGGAATGCACTTTGATAGTTCCGATAGTCCCATGTTCATTAATGAGCAAATACATAAGAATGCACAAGCTACTACTGTTCTTCTAGCTTCCTTGTGCAGGGATGAATACAACAAAGTGAGCGGCTTGGATAACGCCAAGCAAATATGGGACACCCTCAAGATCTCTCATGAAGGGAATGACGTCACCTTACTCACCAAGATGGAGTTGGTGGAGGGCGAGCTTGGACGGTTCGCAATGATAAGGGGCGAGGAGCCAACTCAAACATACAACCGGCTCAAGACCCTTATCAACAAAATAAGGAGCTATGGAAGCACGCGATGGACGGACCACGACGTCGTCCGACTGATGCTAAGGTCCTTTACCGTTCTTGATCCTCATTTGGTGAATAATATTCGTGAGAATCCCAGGTACACCAAAATGTCGCCCGAAGAAGTCCTTGGAAAATTCGTAAGTGGGCGAATGATGATCAAGGAGGCAAGGTACGTGGACGACGCCTTGAATGGACCGATCAACGAGCCGCAACCTCTTGCTCTCAAAGCAACAAGAAGCAAGGAGACGCTACCTAACAAGGTGGCACAAATTGAGGCGGCCGGACTTAATGATGAAGAGATGGCTCTCATCATCAAGAGATTCAAGATGACGCTCAAGGGTCGCAAGGGACAGCCAAGCAAGACCAAAGCCAAAGGGAAGCGCTCATGCTTCAAATGCGGTAAGATTGGTCATTTTATTGCTAACTGTCCCGATAATGAAAGTGACCAGGAACTCGGGAGCGAGAGGGAAAAGAAGAAACATTACAAGAAGGCCAAGGGCGAGGCACATATCGGAAAGGAGTGGGATTCGGATTGCTCCTCCTCCGACTCCGACAATGAAGGACTCGCCGCCACCGCCTTCAACAAGTCGTCCCTCTTCCCCAACGAGCATCACACATGCCTCATGGCGAAGAAGAAGAAGGTATGTACTCGAGAAAGTACCACTTATTCTTCCAGTGATGATGATTCTAGTGACGACAATGAAATAGACTATTCTAGTTTATTTAAAGGTCTAGATAGAATTAAAATTGGCAAAATTAATGAGTTAATTGATGCCTTGAATGAAAAGGATAGGCTTTTAGAAAAGCAAGAGGATTTGTTATATGATGAACATGATAAATTTGTAGAAGCACAAAAATCTCATGCTTTAGAAGTTAAAAGAAACGAAATGCTTTCTTGTGAATTATCTTCTTGCCATGAGACAATTTCTAGCTTAAAGAGCATTAATGATGACTTGAATGCTAAGATTGCTAGTAAATCTAACTCTTGCGTAGAAAATGTTATAACTTGCACTAGGTGTAAAGATATTAACATTGATGCTTATAGTGAACACCTAGCTTGCATTTCTAAATTAAATGAAGAGGTGGCTAGTCTTAATACCCAACTTGAGACTAGCAAAAGTGATTTTGAGAAACTTAAATTTGCTAGGGATGCCTACACGGTTGGTAGACATCCCTCAATTAAGGATGGACTTGGCTTCAAGAGGGAAGCCAAGAACTTAACAAGCCATAAGGCTCCCATTCCCGCCAAGGAGAAAGGGAAGGCCCCTATGGCTGGTAGTGCTAAAAAGAACCATGCTTTTATGTATCATGATAGAAGACATACTAGAAATGCAAATAGAAGTTATAATGTTTTTGATTCATATGTTTATGATTCTCATGACATGTTTGCTTCTAGTTCTTTCTATGTGCATGATAGAAATGTTGGTAGGAGAAATGTTGTTAATGTTCCTAGGAAAGTTAATGAACCTTCTACAATATATCATGCTTTGAATGCTTCCTTTGCAATTTGTAGAAAGGATAGAAAGGTGATTGCTAGGAAGTTAGGGGCAAAATGCAAGGGTGATAAAACTTGCATTTGGATCCCTAAGGAAATTGTGACTAACCTTGTAGGACCCAACAAGAGTTGGGTACCTAAGTCCCAAGCCTAAATTTGCCTTACAGGTTTATGCATCCGGAGGTTCAAGCTGGATTATCGACAGCGGATGCACAAACCATATGACGGGGGAGAAGATGTTCACCTCCTACGTCAAGAATAAGGATTCCCAAGATTCAATAATATTCGGTGATGGGAACCAAGGCAAAGTAAAAGGGTTAGGTAAAATTGCAATATCTAATGAGCACTCGATCTCTAATGTGTTTTTAGTTGAGTCTCTTGGATATAATTTGTTATCTGTTAGTCAATTATGCAATATGGGATATAATTGTCTATTTACAAATGTAGATGTGTCTGTCTTTAGAAGAAGTGATGGTTCACTAGCTTTTAAGGGTGTATTAGACGGCAAACTTTATTTAGTTGATTTTGAAAAAGAGGAGGCCGGGCTAGATGCATGCTTAATTGCTAAGACTAGCATGGGCTGGCTGTGGCATCGCCGCTTAGCACATGTGGGGATGAAGAACCTTCACAAACTTCTAAAGGGAGAACACGTGATAGGTTTGACTAACGTGCAATTCGAAAAAGATAGACCTTGTGCAGCTTGTCAAGCAGGTAAACAAGTGGGAGGAGCGCATCACAGCAAGAATGTGATGACCACTTCAAGACCCCTGGAGCTACTACATATGGACCTCTTCGGACCTGTCGCCTATCTAAGCATAGGAGGAAGTAAGTATGGTTTAGTTATTGTTGATGACTTTTCCCGCTTCACTTGGGTGTTCTTTTTGCAGGATAAGTCTGAAACCCAAGGGACCCTCAAGCGCTTCCTCAGGAGAGCTCAAAATGAGTTTGAGCTCAAGGTGAAGAAGATAAGGAGCGACAATGGGTCCGAGTTCAAGAACCTTCAAGTGGAGGAGTTCCTTGAGGAGGAAGGGATCAAGCACGAGTTCTCCGCTCCCTACACACCATAGCAAAATGGTGTGGTAGAGAGGAAGAACAGGACGCTAATCGATATGGCAAGGACGATGCTTGGAGAATACAAGACCCCCGAGTGCTTTTGGTCGGAAGCCGTGAACACTGCTTGCCACGCCATCAACAGGGTCTACCTTCATCGCCTCCTCAAGAAGACTTCATATGAGCTACTAACCGGTAACAAACCCAATGTATCTTACTTTCGTGTATTTGGGAGCAAATGCTACATTCTAGTGAAGAAGGGTAGAAATTCTAAGTTTGCTCCCAAAGCTGTAGAAGGGTTTTTGTTAGGTTATGACTCAAATACAAAGGCGTATAGAGTCTTCAACAAATCATCGGATTTGGTTGAAGTCTCTAGCGACGTTGTATTTGATGAGACTAATGGCTCTCCAAGAGAGCAAGTTGTTGATTGTGATGATGTAGATGAAGAAGATGTTCCGACGGCCGCTATACGAACCATGGCGATTGGAGAAGTGCGGCCACAGGAACAAGATGAATGAGATCAACCTTCTTCCTCAACAACGGTGCATCCCCCAACTCAAGACGATGAACAGGTTCATCAAAAGGAGGCGTGTGATCAAGGGGGAGCACAAGATGATCACGTGATGGAGGAAGAAGCGCAACCGGCACCTCCAACCCAAGTTCGAGCGGTGATTCAAAGGGATCATCCCGTCGACCAAATTTTGGGTGACATTAGTAAGGGAGTAACTACTCGATCTCGATTAGTTAATTTTTGTGAGCATTACTCCTTTGTCTCTTCTATTGAGCCTTTAAGGGTAGAGGAGGCCTTGCTAGATCCGGATTGGGTATTGGCCATGCAGGAGGAGCTCAACAATTTCAAGCGCAATGAAGTTTGGACACTGGTGCCTCGTCCCAAGCAAAATGTTGTGGGAACCAAGTGGGTGTTCCGCAACAAACAAGACGAGCACGGGGTGGTGACAAGGAACAAGGCTAGACTTGTGGCAAAAGGTTATGCCCAAGTCGCAGGTTTGGACTTTGAGGAGACTTTTGCTCCTGTGGCTAGGCTAGAATCAATTCGTATCTTGCTAGCATATGCTGCTCACCATTCTTTCAGGTTGTACCAAATGGATGTGAAGAGCGCTTTCCTCAACGGGCCGATCAAAGAGGAGGTGTACGTAGAGCAACCCCCTGGCTTCGAGGATGAACGGTACCCCGACCACGTGTGTAAGCTCTCTAAGGCGCTCTATGGACTTAAGCAAGCCCCAAGAGCATGGTATGAATGCCTTAGAGACTTTCTAATTGTTAATGCTTTCAAGGTTGGGAAAGCCGATCCAACTCTCTTTACTAAGACATGTGATGGTGATCTGTTTGTGTGCCAAATTTATGTCGATGACATAATATTTGGTTCTACTAACCAAGAGTCTTGTGAAGAGTTTAGCAGGGTAATGACGCAGAAATTCGAGATGTCGATGATGGGCGAGTTGAACTACTTCCTTGGGTTCCAAGTGAAGCAACTCAAGGACGGTACCTTCATCTCCCAAACGAAGTACACGCAAGATCTGCTAAAGCGGTTTGGGATGAAGGACGCCAAGCCCGCAAAGACGCCGATGGGAACCGACGGACACACCGACCTCAACAAAGGAGGTAAGTCCGTTGATCAAAAAGCATACCGGTCAATGATAGGGTCTTTACTTTATTTATGTGCTAGTAGACCGGATATTATGCTTAGCGTATGCATGTGTGCTAGATTTCAATCCGATCCTAAGGAGTGTCACTTAGTGGCGGTGAAGCGAATTTTAAGATATTTGGTTGCTACGCCTTGCTTCGGGCTCTGGTATCCAAAAGGGTCTACCTTTGACTTGGTTGGATACTCAGATTCCGACTATGCTGGATGTAAGGTCGATAGGAAGAGTACATCAGGGACGTGCCAATTCTTAGGAAGGTCCCTGGTGTCGTGGAACTCTAAGAAACAAACCTCCGTTGCCCTATCCACCGCTGAGGCCGAGTATGTTGCCGCAGGACAGTGTTGCGCGCAACTACTTTGGATGAGGCAAACCCTCAGGGACTTTGGCTACAATCTGAGCAAAGTCCCACTCCTATGTGATAATGAGAGTGCTATCCGCATGGCGGAAAATCCTGTTGAGCACAGCCGCACAAAGCACATAGACATCTGGCATCACTTTTTGAGAGACCACCAGCAAAAGGGAGATATCGAAGTGTTTCATGTTAGCACCGAGAACCAGCTAGCCGATATCTTTACCAAGCCTCTAGATGAGAAGACCTTTTGCAGGCTGCGTAGTGAGCTAAATGTCTTAGATTCGCGGAACTTGGATTGAAGTGTAGCATACATGTGTTTATGCCTTTGATCATGTTCCTTTTTGCATTTTGTTGTTTAGTATGGTGCTCAAGTTGTACAAACACTCCCTGGACCTCACAAGTCCGTTGCAAAGTGATGCACAGTTTTAGGGGGAGATGTGTTACAACTTGACCCTTTGAGACTAACCATATGCTTGAGTTTGATTGCTTTAGTCTCAAAGAAAGTTTGAAAGGGAAAGGTGGACTTGGACCGTGAAAGACTTCCACTGCACTCCGATGAGAGGGTAACTTATTCCAAGTTCATCTTTAAACTCTTATTGCCTATTTGCTCTTAATTGAAGATTTTGGTGAGGCAATGGGGTTAAAGGGCCAAGATTGATCCCGTTTTGGTGCTTGATGCCAAAGGGGGAGAAAATAAAGGCCAAAGCGATAAATGGATCAGCTACCACTTGAGAAACTTTGAAAACAGTAGGATAGAGCTTTTGGTTTGTCAAAACTCTTGCATTGTCTCTTTTGTCAAAAGTTGGCCTCTTGTGGGGAGAAGTGGTGATTATGGGAAAAAGGGGGAGTTTTTGGAATCTTGAATCAATTTTCTTTGGAAAACCTCTCTTTGTGTCTCTACAAGTGGATTTGACTTAGAGATAGGATTTTGAGGTTGATTTGCAAAAACAAACCAAGTGGTGGCAAAGGATGATCCATATATGCCAAATTGAATCAAAATAAATTTGAGTTTTTATTTGAAGTGATATTGCACTTGTTCTAGTTGCTTTATGTTATGTTGGCATAAATCACCAAAAAGGGGGAGATTGAAAGGGAAATGTGCCCTTGGGCCATTTCTAAGTATTTTGGTGATTGAGTGCCAACACAAGTGCTTAAATGTGAATCTATACCCATGGATGGACAAAGTGCAAATCAAGAGTAAAGGTATGTTTCTAAGCCTTAGTACATTGTTTTGAAGACTAATGTATTGTGTCTAAGTGCTTGAAACAGGAGAAATCGAGTAAGAGAAAAGTTGGCTGTGTACAGCCAAAAGGTTGTTCGGTCTGGAGCACCGGACTGTCCGGTGGTGCACCGGACAGTGTCCGGTGCGCCAGGCTGACTCGGCGTGAAGTGGCCGCTCTCGGGAATTCGCCGACGGCGTACGGCTAAAATTCACCGGACTGTCCGGTGTGCACCGGACTGTCCGGTGAGCCAACGGTCGGCCGGGCCAACGGTCGGCCGCGGAATCTGCGCACGACACGTGGCCGGGCCAACGGTCGGAAGGGGGCACCGGACTGTCCGGTGTGCACCGGACATGTCCGGTGCGCCAATGGCTCCCAGATCAGCAACGGTCGGCTACGCCATTTTAGGAAGGAAATCGGGCACCGGACAGTGTCCGGTGTGCACCGGACTGTCCGGTGCGCCCGATGACAGAAGGCAAGATCAGCCTTCCAGAATTGCTCTCAACGGCTCCTAGCTGCCTTGGGGCTATAAAAGGGACCCCTAGGCGCATGGAGGAGAAAACCAAGCAACCTTAGAGCATTCTGGATCATCCACACTCAGTCTTTGCGCATTCGTTTGTCATTCTCAGTGATTCGAGCTCCGTTCTAGTGAGAACTTTGAGATAGTCTTTTGAGCTCGATTCTTGGCCGTGTGTGTGCGCATTTTGCTGTGGATTTGTGTGTGTTGCTTCCCTCCCTTACTCCGTATTTCTTTGTGAACTTCAAGTGTAAGGGCGAGAGACTCCAAGTTGTGGAGATTCCTCGCAAACGGGATATTGAAAGGCAAAGCAAAACACTGTGGTATTCAAGTTGGTCTTTGGACCGCTTGAGAGGGGTTGATTGCAACCCTCGTCCGTTGGGACGCCACAACGTGGAGTAGGCAAGCGTTGGTCTTGGCCGAACCATGGAATAAACCACTTTGTCATCTCTGTGTTTGATCTCTTGTGGTATTGTGTTTTGTTGAGACTCCTCTCTAGCCACTTGGCGATTATTGTGCTAACACTTAACAAGTTTTTGTGGCTATAAGTTTAAGTTTCACAGGATCACCTATTCACCCCCCCCCCTCTAGGTGCTCTCACCAACTCAAAATGAGGATGAGGCTCAAGTTGATGAAGGGCAAGATCAAGAAAATGAGCCACCTCAAGATGACGACATTGATCAAGGGGGAGATGCAAATGATCAAGACAAGGAGGATGAAGAACCAAGGCCGCCACACCCAAGAGTCCACCAAGCAATCCAATGAGATCACCCCGTCGACACCATCCTCGGCGACATTCATAAGGGGTAACCACTAGATCTCGTGTTGCACATTTTTGTGAGCATTACTCTTTTGTTTCCTCTATTGAGCCACACAGGATAGAGGAAGCACTACAAGATTCGGATTAGGTGGTGGCGATGCAAGAGGAGCTCAACAACTTCACTAGGAATGAGGTATGGCATTTGGTTCCACGTCCTAATCAAAATGTTGTAGGAACCAAATGGGTTTTCCGCAACAAGCAAGATCAGCATGGTGTGGTGACAAGGAATAAAGCTCGACTTGTGGCCAAAGGATACTCCCAAGTCGAAGGTTTGGATTTCGGTGAAACCTATGCACCCATAGCTAGGCTTGAGTCAATTCGTATATTATTAGCCTATGCTACTTACCATGGCTTCAAGCTTTATCAAATGGACGTGAAGAGTGTCTTCCTCAATGGACCGATCAAGGAAGAGGTCTATGTTGAGCAACCTCCTGGCTTTGAAGATAGTGAGTACCCTAACCATGTCTATAAACTCTCTAAGGCGCTTTATGGGCTCAAGCAAGCCCCAAGAGCATGGTATGAATGCCTTAGAGATTTTCTCATCACTAATGGATTCAAAGTCGGAAAGGCCGATCCTACGCTCTTTACCAAAACACTCGATTTGTTTGTATGCCAAATTTATGTTGATGATATTATATTTGGGTCTACTAATGAATCTACATGTGAAGAGTTTAGTAGGATCATGACACAAAAATTCGAGATGTCTATGATGGGGGAGTTGAAGTATTTCTTAGGATTTCAAGTAAAGCAACTCCAAGAGGGCACCTTCCAAAGCCAAACGAAGTATACTCAAGATATCCTAAGCAAGTTTGGGATGAAGGATGCCAAACCCATCAAGACACCCATGGGAACCAATGGGCATCTCGACCTCGACGAGGGAGGTAAGTCCGTGGATCAAAAGGTAATACCGGTCGATGATAGGTTCATTACTCTATTTATGTGCATCACGACCGGATATTATGCTTTCCATATGCATGTGTGCAAGATTCCAAGCCGACCCTAAGGAAGCTCACCTTACGGCCGTAAAACGAATCTTGAGATATTTAGTTTATACTCCTAAGTTTGGGCTTTGGTATCCTAGGGGATCCACATTTGATTTGATTGGTTATTCGGATGCCGATTGGGCGGGGTGTAAGATTAATAGAAAGAGCACATCGGGGACTTGACAGTTCTTGGGAAGATCTTTGGTGTCTTGGGCTTCAAAAAAGCAAAATTCTGTAGCTCTTTCTACCGCCGAAGCCGAGTATATTGCCGCAGGCCATTGTTGCGCGCAACTACTTTGGATGAGGCAAACCCTTAGGGACTATGGTTACAAATTAACCAAAGTTCCCCTTCTATGTGATAATGAGAGTGCAATCCGCATGGCGGATAATCCCGTTGAGCATAGCCACACTAAACACATAGCCATTCGGTATCATTTTCTAAGGGATCACCAACAAAAGGGAGATATCGAAATTGCATATATTAACACTAAAGATCAATTAGCCGATATCTTTACCAAGCCACTTGGTGAACAAACTTTTAACCAACTTAGGCATGAGCTAAATATTCTTGATTCTAGGAACTTCTTTTGTTCATTTGCACACATAGCTCATTCATATACCTTTGATCATGTCTCTTTCATGTGCTATGACTAATGTGTTTTCAAGTCTATTTCAAACCAAGTCATAGGTGTATTGAAAGGGAATTGGAGTCTTCGGCGAAGACAAAGGCTTCCACTCCGTAACTCATCCTTCGCCGTCGCTCCGGGCAACTCTCCATCTTTGGGGGAGAGCGCATAAGTCCCAAGCAAAAGGACTCCGTCTTTGGTATAATCTTCACTCATATGTTTTATTTGCCAAAGGGGAGAGAATAGTTTAAAAAGGGCTCTAATGATTCCGTTTTTGGCAATTTATGCCAAAGGGGGAGAGAACATGAGCCCAAAGCCAAAGGACCGCACCACCCCCAATTTAAAATTATGGTTTTTCAATTGATACTAATTTTAGAAAGAGTTTTTCAATTGGTATGATTTTCAAATTGGTATCTCATTGTGTTCAAAAAGGGGTGAGAGTAGTATTTTTCAAAATCAATATCTTAAAACCCTCTTGAACACTAAGAGGAGGAATTTATCAAGGAGGAGCTTTGTTTAGTCAAAGGAAAAGCATTTGAAACAGGGGGAGAAAATTTCAAATCTTGAAAATGCTTTGTAAAATCTTATTCATTTACCTTTGACTATTTGCAAAAAGACTTTAAAAGGATTTTACAAAAGAATTCGCAAAAACAAAACTTGTGGTGCAAGTGTGGTCCAAAATGTTAAAAATAGAAGAAACAATCCATGCATATCTTATAAGTATTCATATTGGCTCAATTCCAAGCAACCTTTGCACTTACATTATGCAAACTAGTTCAATTATGCACTTCTACATTTGCTTTGGTTTGTGTTGGCATCAATCACCAAAAAGGGGAAGATTGAAAGGGAATTAGGCTTACACATATTTCCTAATTAATTTTGGTGGTTGAATTGCCCAACACAAATAATTGGACTAACTAGTTTGCTCTAGTGTATAAGTTATACAGGTGCCAAAGGTTCACACTTAGCCAATAAAAAGACCAAGAATTGGGTTCAACAAAGAGAGCAAGGGATAACCGAAGTGTGCCCTGGTCTGGCGCTTCGGACTGTCCGGTGTGCCACCGGACAGTGTCTGGTGCACCAGGGGACTTCACGCTCAACTCTTCACCTTCGGGAAAATCCAGAGGCGCTCCGCTATAATTCACCGGACAGTGTCCAGTGCTCCAGAAGAGAGCGACTCTGAACTCGCCAGCTTCGGGAATCCGCTCCGCTATAATTCACCGGACAAGTCCGGTGCACACCGGACTATCCGGTGAGCCAGCGGAGCAACGGCTACTTCGCGCCAACGGTCACCTGCAGAAGCAATTAATGCGCGCCAGAGCGCGCAGAAGTCAGTCACACGCGAAGTGGCGCACCGGACACTCTACAGTACATGTCCGGTGTGCCACCAGACATCCTGGTGGGCCCAGTAGTCAGAGCTCCAACGGTCGGAACCCAACGGCCTGGTGACGTGGCTGGCGCACCGGACACTGTCCGGTGGCTCACCGGACTGTCCGGTGCGCCATGCGACAGCAGCCTCCACCAAACGGCTAGTTTGGTGGTTGGGGTTATAAATACCCCCAACCACCCCACATTCAAGTCATCCAAGTTTTCACACTTCCAACCACTTACAAGAGCTAGGCATTCAATACAAGACACACCCAAGTGATCAAATCCTCTCCCAATTCCACAAAAGCTTTAGTGATAAGTGAGAGTGATTTGTTGTGTTCTTTTGAGCTCTTGCGCTTCGATTGCTTTCTTTCTCATTCTTTTCTTGCGATCAAAACTCAATTGTAACCGAGGCAAGAGACACCAATTGTGTGGTGGTCCTTGCGGGGAAGTTTTGTTCCCGGTTGATTTGAGAAGAGAAAGCCCACTCGGTCCGAGGGACCGTTTGAGAGAGGGAAAGGGTTGAAAGAGACCCGATCTATGTGACCACCTCAACGGGGAGTAGGTTTGCGAGAACCGAACCTCGGTAAAACAAATCCGCGTGTCACACTCTTTATTCGCTTGCGATTTGTTTTGCACCCTCTCTTGTGGACTCGATTATATCTATAACGCTAACCCGACTTGTAGTTGTGATTAACTTTATAAATTTCAGTTTCGCCCTATTCACCCCACCTCTAGGCGACTTTCAGCCATCATCGTAGCAATCGGAGAGGCAGTAGTCACATGCGGTCATGAAGTCTCGCATGGCACTGGGATTACTGAGCCTGGAGAAATCCCAACCAGAGTCGGGCTCGTCTTCTTCCTCGGAACCTGGGGGCCCGTAGGTTGAGACGGCCGTCAGTCGGTCCCAATACGACCACATATGGTACCTCGGAAGGTTAGGGTACGCCTTTACGAAAGCGCTCACCGAAGCGGGGTCGCTTGGTGGATCGAAGCTGAATCTAAGAGGCACAGGGTGGAAAACGGACGATACCTCTTGATCGATGGACGGTGACAAAGTCGCGTCGGGGACGGACTGCACCGTTATCTCAAGTACGAGGCTAACGCCCAGCAAGCCCTTCGTGAGTGTGCTGGCGTCATCTATCCGCTTGGGGTTGGCACGTTGCGGGGAAACGACATCCGTTGTTGTCTTAGGTGCGAGGACAACGCCCAACATGTCCCCCGCTGGGGTGCCGACGTCAGGCGAGTTCGCCGCCGCCAGGCGAGCTGACGACCATCGTGGTTGCTATCGCGCTGCGGGGGGAGGAGTACCATGTCATAGCTGCCGTCTAGGGACATAAACTCGAGACTCCCGAAGCGGAGCACCATCCCGGGCTGAGGAGGTTGTTGAAGACTACCCATATGGAACTCAACGGGAAGTTGTTCGTTAACACGCAGCAGGCCCCTACCTAGCGTGCCAACTGTCGACGTTTCGACCTCGGGGGGTCCCTGGATCGACGAGTAAATTTGTCGTTGTGCGTCCCAGCCCAGATGGGTTGACGCGAGATGGAACACAAAGGAGAAACGCGGCTCGTGTTATCTCGCACCAGGGTGTGTGCTCGTAGTAGGGGTTACAAGCGTTCGCGAGAGAGAGTGAGCCTGTTCGTTAGCTCGTTCCCCAGCACGACCTCCCGCATGAAGGCCCTGGACCTCCCTTTTATAGATGCAAGGAGAGGGTCCAGATGTATAGTGGGGGTGTAGCAAGGCGCTAACGTGTCTGGCAGGGAAGTGCCTGAGCCCTGTGTACATGCCAACGTGGTTGTCGGAGAAGTGTTTGAGCCCTGCGTAGGCGATAACGTGGTCGTCGGAGAAGTGCTTGAGCCCTGTAGAAGCACAGCTGTTGATGCTGCTGGGATCTTGCTGACGTCTCCTTGCTTCCGTAGGGGGCTGAGAACCACCGTCGTCATGGACGCACGTGGGGAGCCATCATTACTTGTTACCGGGGCGAGCCAGATGGGACTCCGGTCTTGTTCCCCCGTAGCCTGAGCTAGCTAGGGGTAGGGTAATGATGTATCCCCCGTGGCACGGTTGGTCCGAGCCCAAGGTCGGGCGAGGCGGAGACTTCTCCTGAGGCCGAGGCCGGGGTCGGGTGAGGACGCGATTCCTCCCGAGGCCGAGGTTGAGGCCGAGCCCTGGGGTCGGGCGAGGCGGAGACCACCTTCCGAGGCCGAGGTTGAGGCCGAGCCCTGGGGTCGGGCGAGGCGGAGACCTCCTTCCGAGGCTGAGGCCTAAGGTCGGGCGAGGCGGAGCTTCCTGTTGTGCCCGAGGCTGAACTTGGCTGTTGTCGGCCTCACCCTGGTGGGTGGCACAGCAGTCGGAGCGGGGCGAGCGACGCTGTTTTCCTGTCAGGTCGGTCAGCGAAAGGGTGAAGTGACTGCGGTCACTTCAACCTTGCCGACTGAGGCACGTGTGTCAGGATAAGGTGTCAGGCGATCCTCGCATTGAATGCGCCTGCGATACGGTCGGTTGGAGAGGCGATTTGGCCAAGGTTGCTTCTCGACGAAGCCTGCCCGAGTTGGGCCTCGGGCGTGCCGAGGGTGCGCCCACTGCCTGAGGAGGCCCTCGGGCGAGACGTAACTTCGTCTGGGACTACAGTTCCCGCCCGAGGCTGGGCTCGGGCGAGGCAAGATCGCGTTCCTTGGGTAGACGAAGCCTTGACCTGAATCGTGCCCATCAGTCTCTGCAGCTTGTGCTGATGGTGGTTACCAGCCGTGTTTAGGAGTGTTGGGGGTACCCCTAATTACGGTACCCGACAATACCTGTGTGTTCATGAAAAATATTATGCGAAGAGCGGAGACAATTAATAAAAAATCTTAAGATCTTTTTGTTGGATAATTTACGTAGGTATTGTTGTGAGCTATCGCAACGCACGGGTAACCGACTAGTAAGTCTATATATATGACTAGTCTGTTGCTCGTGCATTGCGAAGGCTCACAACAATATCCACGTAAACTATCCACTAAAAAGATCTCAATTTTTTAATGATTGTCTCCATTCTCCACATAATATTTTTTTGATTTGACTAACTGATGTTGTTGTTTACTCCATCCAATGTCTTGGTCCAACACGACCAATGAAGAGATCGATTAGTAGAGGGTTCACAACGACTGAATGAACACCATGGAATTCATTGTGCCAATGTTGTCTCAGAAACGACCTAATACTTGCAAGAGCCAAGAACACAAGAGACGAGCACCTAGTGGTAGTGCCCGTATGGATCTCCAAATCCTAACACATATTTTGCAAGATCCATGAGCCATCATCAGAAGAACACAAACCATGCGCAGACAATAAATAAAGTATTAACACACTCAAGTTATGTTCAGTCCTTAGCACAACAAAAAACTAACACCCAAAACAACAGAGGAACAATACAATAATTTTTGCAATGACAGAAGGATGGGTGACAAGTGCATAGGAACAGTAGAAGCATACCGAGTCGACACTGTGGTAAGGTAAAGGCCATGTAGACAGGCGATGTTGAGCCATTGAACGAGTACCACAGGTAGCAAATCAGTGACCTCATCCCTCGCCTCCCCACTTCCAAGGTTTTGTAGAGCAGGAAGGAAAGGAAAGGGAAGAGGCAGGCATACATGTTTGTTGTCGGAGAAGGACACGACGAAGACATGTACATCTAAAGGCGACATAGGTAGTATACCGCTAGATACATATAGGGAGAATACATGCAAGCGGGGAAAGAAGCCCAGCTGGAGCAACTCCAAACCGAGAGGCACCCGCACCAGACGTCGGTCCAAGAAGGGCGAGAGAATACGAGTGCCTTCCCAGCCCTAGACCCGCCGAGGCGACATAACACCACCATCAACTCTGTAGCATATGTCGACTACTGCTGCGCTACAAGCCTTGGTTGTCCAATATCTCAAACCTGGACTCCTCATCGCCAAGATAACCTAAACGTGGCAGGCGCCAGTGTGTCCTCCTCGGTAGCACACGCGAAGAAAGTCCAGGAGCAAGACCGACTTGCCCCGTACCCGCGTCGAATAGCATCGGTCGGCTCGCGGCTACGACTGTGGGCGGGGGTAGTAGGTTGGGAGGAAGAACAGGGCGAAGGCCAGGAAGACGAACGAGACGTCCGACGACGACGAAAATGATGGTGCACGCATATCGTGAAACATACTCGTGAACGTGCAATAGCCACTGTGCGAGTCCGTGTCGGGGCTGATGTTGGACGAATATGGGGAGAATGCGCTTGCTCCCACGCCCTCTGCCGATAATGGGGTGGCGCGGAGGCGGAGGCATGAGGAGAGAGAGAAAAGAAGCAGGATAACGAACGAGGTGCGGCAACTGAGGTGAGGACCATCATTATCGTGCGGAGGTATAGATGACCAAATTAGTCGTGTATGACGGGCCGGCCGGAGGCACGATCCATTTAATACTATCTGGGCCAGCTCAGCACGAGTGTCGTGTCGTGCTTGCGTTGTAGCCCCGTCAGTGGAGGCGACAATTCTGGCTTTGCCGCTGATGTCCCTAGCACACTTTGAGCATTCTACAACCCTGAGACTCTGTGACCATGTTGTTAATTCATTAGATAGAGATTTGAGCACGTTGTTGAGTTGTGACTCTATTGTTTTGAATCTTTGCAGCTCTCACTCGGGAGGTTGAAGGAAAAGAGCATGTTGTGACCTACTTGAGCCAGGGATTGGTGGATGCTGAAACAAGGCACACCTTTGTCGAAAAATATGCTTATGTTGTTTTATGCATGCCCGAAGCTTAGGTGTTATCTATTGTCTAGTCCTTGCACTGTTTCTTGTCATACATATGTGATTAAATACATGTTGCAAAACCCAATCATGAGTGGTATAATTGGTAAATGGACTTATGCACTTATAGAATATGACTTGTCTTATGAATCGATAAAATCTACGAAAGGTCAGATTGTAGCTGATTTTATGTAGAACATCGGATTGATGATACTCATGAACTAAACGTATCATACCTCACTATTACTCTTGGGACCATGTATTTTGATGGATCGGTTTGCAACGAAGGACAAGAGATTGGCATCGTGCTTGTTTTACCAAGGAAATCCTCTTTTTCTCTAGCCGATTAAAACATATTGCACTGACAATTAAGCCAAATACGAGGTTCTCTTATTTGGTTTAGAGCTTTTAGATTATATGAGAGTGAAACACGTGAATGTATTTGATGATTCTCAACTAGTTGCCCCGCAAATTTTAGAAGAATATCAATGTTTAGATGACACTTTAAATAGTCATCTTGAAAAATGTTGGGACATAATTCGTTCTTTTGATAAATTCAATATTTGACACATATCCAGAGCTAAGAATTATAGAGCTAATAACTTTCCATAAGATGCATCAGGTTATCGGGTAAAGCGAGGGAGATTTCACAACTCTGAAAGTCCGATAACTAGTGTTGCGCCTAATTCCCAGGTCGCGGATCGTCCGAGCTATATAGCCGGCTCGTCCGCGGTAAGTTCGGACAATCCGGGCAAGGAGTTCGAACCATTCAATGGTACAAGAGATGTCTCCTTAATTCTTTTTGGCTGACAATACAACTGATGCAATTGATTGGAGGACGCCTATAATTAATTACCTACGTGAGCGTAGTGTTAGGACAAACAAGAATGTTCGGCGTACAACTTTTAAGTATATTTTAATTGATAATAAACTTAACCGCCGAACTGTCGGCGATGTCTTGCTTAAATGCTTGGGACCAGATGATGTTATATTAGCTATGGCCGAAGTAGACGAAGGGATTTGTTGTACTCATCAATCGGCTCTGAAGATGAAGTGCTTATTAAGAAGATCTGACTTCTATTGGCTAGACATGATAGTTAATTGTTTTAAATATTACAAAGGATGTCAAGTGTGCTAGAAGTTCTGTGACGGAACCTCCCAAGTAATTAGGCCCACCTACAGTTGTCCTTGTCCAACGGACATCAGACAACCCTGTAGGTGCCCCTGAACTACTTGACAAGTTCGGTATTTTTCCTTACCTTACCAGGAACGTCTCACCCATCTTGTAGACATTACAGAACATTGGAGATGAAGAAATGCGGAAGCGAATTACATAAACTTTACATTTATTTCAAAAGTAAGCTTGAGTTATATTATTACAGACCAGCCTAAAAGTGAGTGCATAGGAGTAATATTATACAAACCAGGGAGGCAAAAACTCCTCCCGATAAGCTAAAGGCAAAAGATCCTAAACGGAGGACCGAGTCCTCCCGCACTTTAGTCTTGATTTTCTTCTTTTGGAACCACCTTGGCACAGAAGTAGCAAAAGTCTGCTACTTCCTCACCTAAAAACAACAAAGGGATAAACCCTGAGTATGGAATACTCAGCAAGTCTTACCCGACTAAAGAAAAGACTCTCAAGGGTATGCTGGTTATGTGGGAGTCAAGGTAAGGCTTTTCAATATTCAAAGACTCTGTTTTGCAGAAATGCTTACTAAAGTGGATCCTTAAAAATCCAGTTTTAATTTGTCAAGTTAAGTAAAATTACCTGTACTAGAGTTCTTTCTACCCTAGTTCAATCACTGGTCCTGCACTAGCCAATTTCTTAACAAAAACACATCATCTTTAGTGGAATGCTACGTGTAAGTCAGTGGCCAAGTCTCCATAACCGCGGAGGTACGGCGATCCGAATCGATTATACTCAGCTGAGGATCTCCAATCACACGACATATGTAGCACTTAACCCTTGCATATGTCAACCCGCCACCGGGGTTCTTAAGACCGGATCAGGTTCACGCAAACCGAGAGCACAGATACACCACCGTCCAGCCTCTTGCCACGGAGGGTACACGCTACTCTCGCCACCGCTCCACTCCCATTTCGTGGTATCTTATTCCGGCCTTAGTCTGCCCGAGGCAAGGCTTACCCATGACGAGGCATGTGACCAGTTAAAGGGTCCTCGGTCAGCAGGCCTACATCGAGACGGTCCTTAATCGACTCAGACGGAGACACTACACCGAGACTCTCTTTCTCGTGCAAGTCACCCGCCCGGTCTCAGCTTAATCATTTAACCCAAAAACTTGGTACCTGACAGAGGTACATCTTTTCCGATGTTGGACCCATCATGGCCATGATGGATCCACCATCAAGTTTTGTTTTTGAAAACATCCCGACCACTTTTGCCAAACATCTTTTGTAAAACAAATCCTTTTGTTTTTCTAAAGCAATACTAAGCAAAGTAAAACCTTTTGTAAAAACAGGATTTCAAGGGGGGTAATCAAGATCAAGGAAGGTAATGCAGGAATTGTTTAACAATCAACTCCTATAACTTAATGCAGCAAGCAAGTGAGAAAAATTTTAAAACATCAAGGGAGGTGGCAAATGCACCGGGGCTTGCCTTCGTTTACAGGTGATTCAGGCTCGGATCCACAAATGTCGAAGTAGAAACTATTCCCGGCCTGAGTGTCCAAAGGTGGTTGCACTTGCTCTTCAGTTACTTCTACCTCTTCTTCTCGTTCTAATCATAACCATACGTATGTATAAGAATGGATGCCATGGGATGCTCATGAGGATGCAAAGACAACATAAACTTATTATTTATGTCTTGAATACAACTTGCCTTCACGGAGTTTCGGGAACTTAGGGTTTCCGGAGTCGGTAAAGGAGTTCATAGGGCAGGGGGGGTGTTTTGGGGTTTGGTGATCAAACAAGGTCCAAATCAATTCAAACTTTACCCAAGGCTTCTAAATATTATATAACACTCATATAAAAATTTTGGGCATTTTAGGACTTATCAATTATTTTCTAAAAATCTATAACCAAGACTTTTAACTACTTCAAATACCCTAAAATTTCTTACTTTCACTAAAAATCACCAACTTATTTTTATTAAATACTATGGAAAATAACAAACCTAGGAAAATTAGTTTCACAATTTTAGCATTTTTCTACATTTTTCTACACATTTTTAAAGCTCCACTGAAAAAGAAAAGGAAAAACTCTAAACAGTACTGGGCCAAATTCAAACTAGGAGGCCCAACAGCACGTGAAACCGGGGCGCGCCCACGCCCGCATTGGCAACTTTGCAGCAAGGTCCTCGGTGTTTTGACTAAACTAGAACAGGGTCGTTCACTGTTTTCGCAAGTCACTGACCAATCACAGAAAGACCCTCGGGTTTCTGTTTCTTCGCAGGGGAAGGTCCCCGACCACGGCAGCGCACGGAGAGGCTCCGGCGAGCGCGTAGACCGGCCGATAGGGGCTATGACTAGCGCTCTCCGTCGACTAACACCGAATTCGTACCTTAATTGATGTTTCCCCTAACTTAATTTCACCAATTGGACACTAAAACTCACTGGCCACGGTGACCGCGAGCAGCGTGGCAAGATCATCGTGTTCCCGGCGAGTGGTAGTCTCTTGGTTCGAATTAGAGATTCAGTAAGCATCGCAGGGTGACAAGAGTGCTCAAACAAGAGAGAGTTAGGGATGGACGGACCTAGAAAGGGCTGGCCGCGGTGAGATTGCACTTCACGGTGTTCTTGAACCGAATTGGGGAGAATGCGCAATTCGGGCGGGCTGGTGGACGATCGAGGGTGGGAGTGGTTGCTACAGCTTCACAATTTCATGGCGTAACTGTCCCCGCCCTCAATTTATAGGCTTCCAGGGCGGTGGCTCTCAATTTGACCGCGATGCGGTGGCGGCCGGAGACGGGGAAGAAGCCTGGCACGCGCAGTTACGTGGCCAACGGCGTGGCAAGCTCCCCAGCGATGATGGGATAGCCCAAGGGATTCACGGCGACACGGTAGAAAGCTAGGCCACGCGGCGCGATGCCGGGAAGCGGCGGTTCACCGGCGAGCTTATCGTGCCAGCCGCAAAACAGAGAGAAAGGGGGGGTCGTCGGAGTGGTGGCCAGCTCACGGCGGTGAAGATTTTTACTAGGGAAAGCTTATCTGATGTCCATGGTGCACGAATCACGGCGAGCGGTAATCGACGGCGACGGTCACCGGCGATGGGCAGGGGGGGTGAACCTGTGATCTTCTTCAGTACTGTACCATGGCGATCCCATTCAGACAGTCTGTCAGCCGAACTTGGAGCATCATTATCTCTTAATTTCTAATGTCAACACATGTCGAGCTCTGCAGCAAAAGTGTAGAGCAATATACCATCTATAATTCGACTATAGGACTTGAACATATTTGAGCACTGGATCATGCTCAAAACCCAGCTTGAAGTCGAGGTCAGTTCACTGCTAGTCTGAAAATTCAGACATAACAGCCTGACAGCCCAACTTTAGGCTTGGTTTTCTCCAAATTCTTCTTAACAACTAAGCTTACAACCTTAAGCAAAGTTGTTCTCCTATTATGGGTCTTCAACTTTGATGTGGTGACCTAGGGTAAAAACCCTATACTTTGTAAGTTACAAAGCCCTAAAGTGGAGCCTTTAACACTGAATTTCAGACTTAGTGTAGAACTCAAATGAGGTCCATTTTGCACTTAAGTCCAAATCTCAGGGTTTGGCTTGTAAGTACACATATTTGTGAACCAAGGGACTTAAGAAACCTATTTGGCTTGGTTTTTGCACTTTAGCCCAAAAGTGGACTAAGTTTGCACTTAGGTCCCTAGGGTTTGGTTTCAGGGTTTTCCAGGGTTCCAATTAGGGTTTCTGGTATCTCAGGGGTATAAAAGTGATTCAAGCTTATCCTTAGGGTCATTTTATAACTTTTACCCTAAAGTATTTAGGTTTTCTTAACTTGGGTAAAGTTTTACCCCTATAATCCCCATTTAGGGTTAAGTTCCTTAACCAGGGTTCTATTTGCAAAACACTTAAAACAATACAACTTGTTTGAAATTTTTGCCTAGTGAATGCACTCTAGGTGTGTCAAACATATGCAATGCCAATGCTCATGATGCCATGCTCAAATTTTAGTTATAGTAACACCAGGGGTGTTACATCCTTCCCCCCATAAAAGAATCTCGTCCCGAGATTAAAAATCCTAGGGTAAGTAATGGTAAAGGAAACGCATCACATTTTTATTTCCTTATTTTTGGTACAAGACAGGGGTGATGTGGGGGTTACTTCTTTATTACAACAGCTATACAGGCTTTACAATTTACATGAGGCTAGAAAGCCTGGGAAATTCTTATTCAAGAAGTCTTGGGTTTCCCACGTAGCCTCATCTTCCGAATGCTGGTTCCACTGTATCTTGTAGAACTTGAGAGTCTTTCTTCGGGTGACCCTGTCCTTTTGATCCAGAACTCGAAGAGGATGTTCCGAGTATGTTAAGTCTGGTTCCAGGACAACATCAGTCACTTCAACGGTTCGATCAGGAACCCGAAGACATTTCTTTAATTGTGACACGTGGAACACATTGTGCACAGCAGACAATGTTTCGGGGAGCTGAAGTCGATACGCCACTGGCCCATATCTTTCCAGAATAAGAAAAGGACCAATATATCGTGGTGCAAGTTTTCCTTTAACTCCGAAACGCGATACACCCTTCATTGGTGAGACCTTCAAGTAGACATAGTCTCCTTCCAGGAAATATAAGGGCATTCGCCGTTTGTCTGCATAACTCTTTTGCCGTGCTTGAGCTTTCTTCATATTATGGATAATTCTCTGAACCTTTTCTTCAACCTCTTTCACCATATCAGGTCTAAAGAAGTATCTTTCTCCAGGTTCAGACCAATTTAGCGGAGTCTGACACCGTCGTCCATATAAAGCTTCAAAGGGTGCCATCTTGATACTTTCTTGATAACTATTATTGTATGAAAACTCCGCCAAAGGTAAACATTCATCCCATTTTAGTGAGAAATCCAGGACACATGCCCGTAGCATATCTTCAAGTATTTGGTTCACTCTCTCAGTCTGCCCACTGGTTTGAGGATGATAGGCCGAACTGTGGAGTAATTTAGTACCCAAGGAGTTGTGAAGTGCTTCCCAAAACTTGGCTACAAATTGGGGTCCACGATCCGACACTATGGTCTTTGGAACACCATGCAAACTGAGAATACGGGCAATGTACAATTGGGTGTAGACAGTAACCGGGAAATTTGTCTTGACCGGCAGAAAGTGAGCAATCTTTGTAAGTCGATCAACAATCACCCAAATAGAGTCATATCCTTTTGCGGTCCTAGGCAATCCCACAATGAAGTCCATGCTTATGTCTTCCCATTTCCATGTTGGTATTGATAATGACTGCAATGGACCGGCAGTTTTCATGTGTATGGCCTTGACACGTCTGCAGGTGTCGCATTTAGCCACATAGCGTGCAATTTCAATCTTCATTTTTGTCCACCAGTAATGTTGCTTTAAGTCTTGATACATCTTAGTGCTTCCGGGATGAATAGAATAACGACTAAGATGTGCTTCATCCAGAATTTGCTGGCGGAGCTCTTCGTTCTTTGGTACAACTATGCAGTGTTTAAACCATATCACACCTTGATCGTCTTCTTTGAAACACTTGGCTGTTCCAGCCCTTATCTTTTCTCGTATGTGCTTCATACCCAGATTATCCTTTTGAGCATCAATTATTCTTTGCAAAATGATTGACTCAAGCCTTAACTGATTTAGAGTTCCTTGTTGAATGATCCCCAGGTTTAGCTTTTCCATTTCTTGACATAAAGTGTTCTCGAAGATCTTTGCCATAAGACAGTGGCAGGAAGTCTTACGACTCAATGCATCTGCCACCACATTGGCCTTGCCTGGGTGATAATGGATCTCCAGTTCATAGTCTTTGATGAGCTCAAGCCATCGTCTTTGCCTCATATTTAACTCTGACTGGGTGAAGATGTACTTCAAACTTTTATGATCTGTATATATGTGACAGGTATTACCCAGCAGATAGTGACGCCAAATCTTTAGGGCATGAACCACAGCAGCTAACTCTAGATCATGAGTTGGATAGTGCTCCTCATGTCGGCGCAACTGCCTTGAAGCATACGCAATCACTCGGCCCTCTTGCATCAGTACACAGCCGAGCCCACTGCCAGATGCATCACAATATACGTCAAAAGGTTTAGTGATGTCCGGTTGAGCCAAAACCGGAGCAGTGGTCAATAGTGTCTTCAATTGCTCGAAGGCTTTATTGCACTTAGAAGACCAATTGAACTTAGTGTCATTCTTCAACAAACTTGTGATTGGCTTCACAAGCTTAGAAAAATCTGGTATGAATCTGCGATAATACCCAGCTAGTCCAAGAAAACTCCGGACTTGGTGAACAGTTGTTGGGGGTTTCCATTCCAGAATATCTTTGACCTTGCTAGGATCTACCGCAATTCCTTTAGCTGATAATACGTGCCCCAAAAATTGAATTTCTTCCAGCCAGAACGCGCACTTGCTGAACTTGGCATATAGCTGGTGTTCCCTTAGGCGCGTCAATACAATCCGTAAATGCTGAGCATGGTCTTCTTCATTCTTGGAATATATCAAGATATCATCAATGAAGACTACCACGAACTTGTCCAATTCAGGCATGAATACCGAGTTCATCAAATAAGTGAAATGGGCAGGAGCATTTGTGAGCCCGAAAGACATCACCAAGTATTCAAACAATCCATATCGCGTAGTAAACGCGGTCTTCGGTATATCCTCGGGCCGAATACGGATCTGATGATAGCCCGACCTGAGATCAATTTTAGAAAATACCCTCGCCCCAGTTAGTTGATCAAATAAGATGTCGATCCGGGGAAGGGGGTACTTATTCTTGATGGTGACCTCATTCAGGGGCCGATAGTCCACGCACATTCTCAAGGTTTGATCCTTCTTCTTCACAAAGATGGCGGGACAACCCCAAGGGGACGAGCTTGGCCGGATAAATCCCTTATTCAGTAGATCTTGCAATTGAGTCTTCAGTTCCGCCAATTCATTTGGGGGCATACGGTACGATCTGCGGGAGATGGGAGCCGTACCGGGCTTTAGCTCAATCACAAATTCTACCTCTCTTTCAGGGGGTAGTCCAGGCAAATCTTCCGGAAATACATCTGGAAACTCACATACTACCGGAATGTTCTTGATCTCCGGTACAATGGCTTCATAGACTCTACCAGAAGCTTTGGCTGGATTGGTTGCGGGGAGAGTCAAAAGAATCTCTTCTTGTTTCATGTGCAGCACTCCCTCAGGAATGTAATGCTCGCGGAATGCTGCTTTGAACTCGTTCCATGTAATTGGATGGTTGTCCGGCTGGATGGCCACATAGTTCCCCCACCAAGTACTGGCAGGTCCTCGGAGTTGCTGTGCTGCAAACAGTGGCTTCTGTACTTCCGAACAGCGTAGAAGGCCAAACTTCTGCTCTATGACCCGTATCCATTCGTCGGCCTCGAGCGGGTCTTCTGCTTTGATAAAGAGAGGCAGACGAGTCTCAGAGAAATCCAGATAAGTGGTCTCACGGGGACCTTGTTGGAATCCTCTTCCTGCTTGTTGTTGAAGCTGTTGCTGACCCGCCATCTCCCTCAGGAAGCGGGTGTTGTCGGCTGTGGCGTTCACCAAGGCAGCAATTGCCTCGGCAAGCGTGGGTGGAACGGGAGGCGGATTCGGGGTAACGTCCCGACCCCCGGATGTTCCGGCTGCATCCTGTGCACGAGTCCTGGTCGGCATCTGAGGCAAAAACATTTGAATAAACATAATATGCCCAAGGAAACCTTCCGTTTTACATTACTATGAAGAGTAATGATACAGACTCAATATTATACAGCAGGATACATTACCCATTTTACAAAAGTTGAACCTATTAACAGGATACAATACCCATTATACAACAGTACACCCTGCAATACCCTACAATACACTACTCTACTTCTATTACACCCTTATTCCTGCTTGCCATCAGTCTTGGCGGCTTCATCGTCAGGTGTGGGAGTCCAGACATCTACCAACCTCAAGGAAGGAGGAGGCTCAAAAAGGTCTAACTCCCCACCCAGCGCACGTCCCGCAACGTGAGATGGTCCAGCTTCTGCCTCAGCAGGTGGTGCAGGCTCACTTGGGTGTAGTTGTGAGTATAATATATGGACTTCCTCGTGCAGAGTGTTGCAGTAAACCTGCAGGTTATCAACAGTCGAGCTAAGTTCTTTAACTCGGGCCTGAGCCCTTGCTTCCTTAGCACACATTAGCAAACGAGACTGGACGGCCCAGTCAAGAGCTAAGTCTCGATCAGCGAGTTGATCCTGCAGATGTCGGATGTCCCTTCGTAGTTCGTTGATTCTATCACCGTCAGCGACCCAAGCATCAGTCCTATGTTGAAGTGCTGCTTGAAGTCGACTCACACGAGCTTCAAGGTCTCCGATCGGATCGTTGCTTCCACTGCTACTACTTTCATGTCGGGGAGCCAATTGATGCCGAGGCACCCCAATTGGTCCCGTGGACTTGCGAGCCGTTAGCCTGGTACGTGGCGGCATCTTTTCTAAGGGGGAAAATGTTATTAGTAAGATTCTTAGCATGATGTATGTATAATTACAGAATCAACCTTAGTCGATTCAACCTTCTATATGTTGCACTCTTCCTATCTGGTCTTTAAGATAGACTTCTTCAGAATACTTAGGTAAGAAGAGAAAAGAATTTTTTAGGTAAGACTCTTAAAAATCCTTTTGAAGATGCTTCATAATATCTGCCAAGAAGGGCTACGCTCCGATACCAGCTGTGACGGAACCTCCCAAGTAATTAGGCCCACCTACAGTTGTCCTTGTCCAACGGACATCAGACAACCCTGTAGGTGCCCCTGAACTACTTGACAAGTTCGGTATTTTTCCTTACCTTACCAGGAACGTCTCACCCATCTTGTAGACATTACAGAACATTGGAGATGAAGAAATGCGGAAGCGAATTACATAAACTTTACATTTATTTCAAAAGTAAGCTTGAGTTATATTATTACAGACCAGCCTAAAAGTGAGTGCATAGGAGTAATATTATACAAACCAGGGAGGCAAAAACTCCTCCCGATAAGCTAAAGGCAAAAGATCCTAAACGGAGGACCGAGTCCTCCCGCACTTTAGTCTTGATTTTCTTCTTTTGGAACCACCTTGGCACAGAAGTAGCAAAAGTCTGCTACTTCCTCACCTAAAAACAACAAAGGGATAAACCCTGAGTATGGAATACTCAGCAAGTCTTACCCGACTAAAGAAAAGACTCTCAAGGGTATGCTGGTTATGTGGGAGTCAAGGTAAGGCTTTTCAATATTCAAAGACTCTGTTTTGCAGAAATGCTTACTAAAGTGGATCCTTAAAAATCCAGTTTTAATTTGTCAAGTTAAGTAAAATTACCTGTACTAGAGTTCTTTCTACCCTAGTTCAATCACTGGTCCTGCACTAGCCAATTTCTTAACAAAACCCATCATCTTTAGTGGAATGCTACGTGTAAGTCAGTGGCCAAGTCTCCATAACCGCGGAGGTACGGCGATCCGAATCGATTATACTCAGCTGAGGATCTCCAATCACACGACATATGTAGCACTTAACCCTTGCATATGTCAACCCGCCACCGGGGTTCTTAAGACCGGATCAGGTTCACGCAAACCGAGAGCACAGATACACCACCGTCCAGCCTCTTGCCACGGAGGGTACACGCTACTCTCGCCACCGCTCCACTCCCATTTCGTGGTATCTTATTCTGGCCTTAGTCTGCCCGAGGCAAGGCTTACCCATGACGAGGCATGTGACCAGTTAAAGGGTCCTCGGTCAGCAAGCCTACATCGAGACGGTCCTTAATCGACTCAGACGGAGACACTACACCGAGACTCTCTTTCTCGTGCAAGTCACCCGCCCGGTCTCAGCTTAATCATTTAACCCAAAAACTTGGTACCTGACAGAGGTACATCTTTTCCGATGTTGGACCCATCATGGCCATGATGGATCCACCATCAAGTTTTGTTTTTGAAAACATCCCGACCACTTTTGCCAAACATCTTTTGTAAAACAAATCCTTTTGTTTTTCTAAAGCAATACTAAGCAAAGTAAAACCTTTTGTAAAAACAGGATTTCAAGGGAGGTAATCAAGATCAAGGAAGGTAATGCAGGAATTGTTTAACAATCAACTCCTATAACTTAATGCAGCAAGCAAGTGAGAAAAATTTTAAAACATCAAGGGAGGTGGCAAATGCACCGGGGCTTGCCTTCGTTTACAGGTGATTCAGGCTCGGATCCACAAATGTCGAAGTAGAAACTATTCCCGGCCTGAGTGTCCAAAGGTGGTTGCACTTGCTCTTCAGTTACTTCTACCTCTTCTTCTCGTTCTAATCATAACCATACGTATGTATAAGAATGGATGCCATGGGATGCTCATGAGGATGCAAAGACAACATAAACTTATTATTTATGTCTTGAATACAACTTGCCTTCACGGAGTTTCGGGAACTTAGGGTTTCCGGAGTCGGTAAAGGAGTTCATAGGGCAGGGGGGGTGTTTTGGGGTTTGGTGATCAAACAAGGTCCAAATCAATTCAAACTTTACCCAAGGCTTCTAAATATTATATAACACTCATATAAAAATTTTGGGCATTTTAGGACTTATCAATTATTTTCTAAAAATCTATAACCAAGACTTTTAACTACTTCAAATACCCTAAAATTTCTTACTTTCACTAAAAATCACCAACTTATTTTTATTAAATACTATGGAAAATAACAAACCTAGGAAAATTAGTTTCACAATTTTAGCATTTTTCTACATTTTTCTACACATTTTTAAAGCTCCACTGAAAAAGAAAAGGAAAAACTCTAAACAGTACTGGGCCAAATTCAAACTAGGAGGCCCAACAGCACGTGAAACCGGGGCGCGCCCACGCCCGCATTGGCAACTTTGCAGCAAGGTCCTCGGTGTTTTGACTAAACCAGAACAGGGTCGTTCACTGTTTTCGCAAGTCACTGACCAATCACAGAAAGACCCTCGGGTTTCTGTTTCTTCGCAGGGGAAGGTCCCCGACCACGGCAGCGCACGGAGAGGCTCCGGCGAGCGCGTAGACCGGCCGATAGGGGCTATGACTAGCGCTCTCCGTCGACTAACACCGAATTCGTACCTTAATTGATGTTTCCCCTAACTTAATTTCACCAATTGGACACTAAAACTCACTGGCCACGGTGACCGCGAGCAGCGTGGCAAGATCATCGTGTTCCCGGCGAGTGGTAGTCTCTTGGTTCGAATTAGAGATTCAGTAAGCATCGCAGGGTGACAAGAGTGCTCAAACAAGAGAGAGTTAGGGATGGACGGACCTAGAAAGGGCTGGCCGCGGTGAGATTGCACTTCACGGTGTTCTTGAACCGAATTGGGGAGAATGCGCAATTCGGGCGGGCTGGTGGACGATCGAGGGTGGGAGTGGTTGCTACAGCTTCACAATTTCATGGTGTAACTGTCCCCGCCCTCAATTTATAGGCTTCCAGGGCGGTGGCTCTCAATTTGACCGCGATGCGGTGGCGGCCGGAGACGGGGAAGAAGCCTGGCACGCGCAGTTACGTGGCCAACGGCGTGGCAAGCTCCCCAGCGATGATGGGATAGCCCAAGGGATTCACGGCGACACGGTAGAAAGCTAGGCCACGCGGCGCGATGCCGGGAAGCGGCGGTTCACCGGCGAGCTTATCGTGCCAGCCGCAAAACAGAGAGAAAGGGGGGGTCATCGGAGTGGTGGCCAGCTCACGGCGGTGAAGATTTTTACTAGGGAAAGCTTATCTGATGTCCATGGTGCACGAATCACGGCGAGCGGTAATCGACGGCGACGGTCACCGGCGATGGGCAGGGGGGGTGAACCTGTGATCTTCTTTAGTACTGTACCATGGCGATCCCATTCAGACAGTCTGTCAGCCGAACTTGGAGCATCATTATCTCTTAATTTCTAATGTCAACACATGTCGAGCTCTGCAGCAAAAGTGTAGAGCAATATACCATCTATAATTCGACTATAGGACTTGAACATATTTGAGCACTGGATCATGCTCAAAACCCAGCTTGAAGTCGAGGTCAGTTCACTGCTAGTCTGAAAATTCAGACATAACAGCCTGACAGCCCAACTTTAGGCTTGGTTTTCTCCAAATTCTTCTTAACAACTAAGCTTACAACCTTAAGCAAAGTTGTTCTCCTATTATGGGTCTTCAACTTTGATGTGGTGACCTAGGGTAAAAACCCTATACTTTGTAAGTTACAAAGCCCTAAAGTGGAGCCTTTAACACTGAATTTCAGACTTAGTGTAGAACTCAAATGAGGTCCATTTTGCACTTAAGTCCAAATCTCAGGGTTTGGCTTGTAAGTACACATATTTGTGAACCAAGGGACTTAAGAAACCTATTTGGCTTGGTTTTTGCACTTTAGCCCAAAAGTGGACTAAGTTTGCACTTAGGTCCCTAGGGTTTGGTTTTAGGGTTTTCCAGGGTTCCAATTAGGGTTTCTGGTATCTCAGGGGTATAAAAGTGATTCAAGCTTATCCTTAGGGTCATTTTATAACTTTTACCCTAAAGTATTTAGGTTTTCTTAACTTGGGTAAAGTTTTACCCCTATAATCCCCATTTAGGGTTAAGTTCCTTAACCAGGGTTCTATTTGCAAAACACTTAAAACAATACAACTTGTTTGAAATTTTTGCCTAGTGAATGCACTCTAGGTGTGTCAAACATATGCAATGCCAATGCTCATGATGCCATGCTCAAATTTTAGTTATAGTAACACCAGGGGTGTTACAAGTTCGGTGATCTGCAGTTAGTCCCCGCAGCTGAACTACATCCTAGTATCAAACCTTGGACCTTTAGGGGATGAGGTTTGGACTCTGCAGGAGAAATTCATCCTTTATCATCAAAAGGGCATCAATTTGTGTTGGTTGCCATAAATTACTTCACCAAAAGGACTGAAGTCGTTGCTCCGAAGAGCATGACACATAAGGAGATAATTGAGTTTATAATTGAGCATATCATTCATAGATTCGCATTCCCCAAACTTTGACTATGGACCAGGGGACTTATTTTATGTCAAAGGAGATACGTGAGTTTGCTGAATTATATAAAATCAAATTGCTTAATTAATCTTCATATTATGCTCAGGCCAATGGACAGACCGAATCTAATAATAGTAAGTTGATTAGACTTATAAAGAAGAAGATATCTGATCACCCTAGGCATTGCCATAAGGTTTTGTCTGAGGCTATGTGGGCTCACATGATATCTAAACATCGTGCAACTAAAATCTCTCCTTTAGAGCTTGTTTATAGACATGAAGCTATTTTGCTCTAGAGATAAGCATGAATGTTGTCATGTTTGATAAGCATAATGATCTACCTATCGGTGATTATTATAATTTGATGATTGACAATATCGATGAAGTGACCGACAAGAGTTTGATGGTTCTAGGAGAAATCGAGAAAGACAAGATCATTGTTGCTAAAACTTACTACAAGAAGGTCAAGATAAATCATCCTAGGTTGGAGATATGGTGTGGAAGACCATCTTGCCACTAATAGTTAGCAAATGGTCACCGAGCTGGGAAGACCCTTATAGAATCACACAGGTAATAGTTAGCAATGCATACATGTTACAGACTTTACAAGGTGTGGACCTACCCAAGGCACTGAATGGTCGTTTCTTGAAGCAATATCATCCTAATATGTGGCAAGATGTTTAGAGAAACTAATATTGACATATTCGAGTTGATTCTAGTCCGCACCAGTGCTTTTGGTTTGCTCAACTTTCCCAAAAGGCAGGGGTATGTGTTGAGCACCATCTGTGGCACTAGGTACGGGTGGACGGTCTGGCCCTGAGCCCTATACGGTCCGGACTGCGGATAGTCCATCTATAGGCGCGGGCAGTCCACATTAGGATTAGATGAGGCAGCTAAAATCCTTTCTCCAGGCATGTTTATCCCTCTAAACCTGTGGGAGTTGTTGGAAAACGCTTAGGAATGGGTCTAGACCCCATATATATTTGAAGGAGTACTACTAATTAAATCATCAACAATCGAATCAATCAATCTAGTTATCATTTTTATACTTTTCATGCCCTAGAAGTAGCAGTAACTTAGCCTTCTCATCTCCGTTTTCACCTCTCTTCGGCTCTACGTCGTCTGAAGGTATATTGGGTGGCATGCCGATCACAAGACAACTCCTAGGATCTTTCCTAACTGAGGAGTCCCTCTCAGGGGTCAGATCCAGATGCTATTAGCGAACGCCGTCGCCTCTGCGTACACGCGGACCATCCGGCCACCAGACGCGGACCGTCCGACTTCGGCGCAGAGAAGAACTCACTCCCGTCGCAGGTCGTGGACCGTCCGACCCTAGATTGCAGACCGCCCACGCTACTGCAGATAGCACCGACATTGATATAGCTCATAATGATTGAAGCTCAGATCGGCGTCAACAACTACCCTTTTGAACAGATGTACTGTTCTGGCTATTTGGAAGAGAGCATTCGTGAGTTGGAGGCGAGATCGGACCAGGATTGGGAGGGAAAGTCCATGCGAAGATTTCTGCAGGTGATGTGTATTTCTCGTGTGCGGAGGGATACGAGGTGTTGATACAGATCTATTGGAGACTTGTTTTTTTTATATTTTTGTTTAAATTAAAGTTTGAGATTAGGATTATTGAGATGGAGATGCTCGTGATGAACCTGGCTGGATATGAGGTGCTTAAATTAAAGTTTTTTTATTTTTCCCCAGAGGCCATGAACCTGGCTGGCTCAGCCAACGCAGACGCGACCAGCACGGGAGAAGCAACCCTGCGCACGGTACCGCACCGGCTCGAGAAGCAGGACTGCAGGACCCGGATCGCCAGGTGCGCGTGCATATTCGTATCGGCCGACGCCCATCCGATCGCCAGGTGCGCGTGCGCCCGTGCTGGACCCGGATCCCGAGGCTGGCCGCCACCCACCGCGCCGCACCCTTCCCCTCGACGCCACCGCGCCCTACACTGGCCGCGCGGGCCCCACCCGGCCACCCCCCGCCGCGTCGGGTCAAACTCCACCACCCCATCTCCCTCACCTCACCTCGCCTTCACCTCAGCTCACGGCCTCACCCGTCCACCCACCCACCCGCCTCGCCTCCATCCACAGCGACCACGCCCATCTTCGCTCTGTCCGCTCACCCCCACCTCTCCGCCCCCGTCTCCGTCCGCACCCGTCCGCCTCCGACTTCCCCGTGGCCCAGCCGGATCCGGAGCCGAACTCGACCTTGTTCAGGAAGGAGAGCCCGAACCGCGGCGGGCGGGAGGGCTCTTTTTAGCTTGCCCCGCCTGAGGCCAGCCGCCCCATGGGCCAGTCGCCTGAGCGCGCTACGTATCAGCTCATCGACCGGCGGGAAGGTACTGGTTTCCTGTTTCCCTGTTTCTTCTCTAGATAGATCTGGTGAATTCCACGAAGATCTGGTCCGAATCGGGTACACTGGGTCGGTCGGTTGGTAATTCCTGTTCCGTGTGTGGAGTTAAAAAACAGCTCTTCTTTTTTCACGCCGCTGTAGGCTGTAGCGTCGGTTGGACGTCGTGAGCGTGCAGAGCAATTAAGCAAAGCAGGTGCACTCTTTGCTCAACTTTTTTATTGCTATTTTGGCTGCGCTCAAGTGTAATTATTAGTATGATTGTGGCTGGAGTTGCAAGCAATTGATGGGTTTGAAGCCTTGAGGGCTTCAGTTTGAGAACGGCTACTAGGGCAGCATCTCAAGTTTATCCGTTGCTGGCTCATTTGATAACAGCATTAATTCGTTATTTTGTTGCCTATTGTCTGCTTCGATTGCTGTTTATGTATGTATACACAACAATGTTTAGTTGACCAGAAAAAAAAACATACACGGCGTTCGCTTTAGCTAAAGCACAGCTGCAACCGCTGCAGCTATGGCTGGAAACTACTCAGTGAAGCACTGTTGAATGGCTGCAGCAGTCGTCTGTTTAAGCTCAGCTGAACAGCTTATAGTTGTGAAATTGGAGGGTGCAAACGAACACCATGTTGCAAAGAAAACACTTCCTTTATGATGCAGTACCCTGCTGCATCTTCTTTTAGTAAAGGACGCATGCATATGAGTGACAGGAAACATCTGCTTTTTGTTTCTGTTTGAACATGCTATCGGTTTTGGGAAAGAAAGCTACAATTCTTGGGTCTTTGGGAATTACCAATTTGATTGATGTTGGTGGTGGCATAACCGCCTCACTGTGACTGGGATAATAAGGAAAATGCTTTCTGAAGCAATAGCGATAAGGAGGCTCTTCTAAGAAAACCTTGGCCGCACTGTCTAATTTATTTAATTGTGGTTTTCATTATAGGAACCAGGAAGTCATTTATTACTATTCAAGTATTATCCTATTGTAAAGATCTACTAACAAAGAGCTACCTGATGCTTTCTGATTATTATATCTACTTCATCTGGCCGTAAATATAGATACATCTAGGTTTGTCGTAAGTCAAACTTAGTCAACTTTGACCATCAATAAAAAATTTATGTACATTGACAATAGGAGATTGTTGTTATTAGATTCACTTTTAAAAACAGTTTCATTTAAGATAAGACTTCTATGTATATGGATAGTCAAAGTTTAAAAAATAGCTTGAGTTGGGACAAGCATGGATGGACATATATTTATGGTAGGGGGAAGTAATTGTGTGTGAATAATAAATGGCTGTAGCCAACCTGTAAGTAGGGACTTTATTCTTGTAGACCACTGCATTTTTAAGAGTATTTCACTGACAAGTTTTCTATTTAGGCTACATTGATGAACCTTGAAAAGTCTACTTTTTAGTGTTCGTCCAAGGATTGGGTGCTCCACCATGCCTTTACATAACTCTTTTTTCCATTTCTTCGCAGGGCTTGGGTAAATCATTATTGAAAGCATCTCCCTTTTACATGTAACCTTGCATACAATATCTGTTAAGATGAGTTCACTAAATAAAGTTGTTTCAAATAGTGGAGATGCATGTTCAGTCTTAGCTAGTAAAGTCACATCATTAAATCCCAATGCAGCGGAGTTTGTACCGTCATTTGTTAAACCATCTTTTGGAAATGGTACAGTTCTAGATAAGTCAGATTTCAGGGGTTCTTCTGGAAAAACAATTCTAGATAGGCCTGAGCCATCAAAGTCTAATAACTCAGATGATGAGGCACACCAGTTTTGGCATAAGCAGCTTCCGGATGACATTATTCCAGACTTCACTTCTTTTGAGAAAGTTGAACAAGGGCCTGAACTGTCCCTTGCTGGATTATCCTTGAATGCACCCCCCTTTTATGGGACAACTTCCAGTCGCTTCTCAAGAGAATATCACGAATTATCTTCTCCAGTTACCAAGGGCCTGGAACTGGAACTAGAACATACTAATATGCTATATGAAGATAAAAGCAACTGGGAGCAAAATTATATTGGTGATCTTCATATTGCTAATGGAAACCAGGACCTTCATTATGATTCTGAATCTGGTGTAAGCTTTTCTGATAGCTTTGCTAGTGAGTATGTTGCCCCATCAGATGGCCTTTTTGCTCCCCTGGAGTACTTGGCATCTCAGTTCCCTGGATTTTCAGCAGAGAGCCTTGCAGAGCTTTACTACGCAAATGGGTGTGATTTCAACCATACTATTGAAATCCTCACCCAGCTAGAGGTAATTCCTTCTTTACTGCAACACTAATTTAAGTCTTCCAGATATCCACTCAGAATTAGCTTTACCCCCCAAAAGGGAAGTGATTAAATTCATGCTCTTTTGCTCAGATATCAGATCAGTGTTCTTTAGAATTATTGTCAAAAGTGGTTTGGAAGTTTTTTTTGGGACATCTGTGGTTGGAAATATTCTTTTTGTTCCAATTATAAGATGTGCTGGCTTCTTTCTAGATACATGTCTTTTGCTATGCACCTAGATATACATTATATCTAGATACATAGTAAAAGCTATATCTCTAGAAAAGCTAGAAGGTCTTATAATTTGGAAAGGAGTAATTATTAGATATACATTATATCTAGATACATAGTAAAAGCTATATCTCTAGAAAAGCTAGAAGGTCTTATAATTTGGAAAGGAGTAATTATTATACGCAATGGAATATGTCTCCCACCATTTCAATCAAAATGTTCGGTTGCCACCTGTTAGACAAGAACCATATACTAGCATGAGATTTTTTTGTGGAGCTCATCAAGCATGCCATGGACTGGTTGCACAGCATCGTTATCATGCTGTTTATAAGAGTACTATTTACTAAAGCAGTAATGCTACATGAAAAGACAATTTGAATCATCACATCTTTGATTGCAATGCTGCATTGATTTTATAATGCTTGGTTACATCCAGAACATTTTGGCACTATCCATAATTA